>NW_020884908.1:1941732-2436091 GCF_003945725.1 Corapipo altera
TGGAGCCGCCGCGCCGCCGGCTGCGCCCTCAGCGCCCTCAGAGCCCCTCAGCGCGGCGGGGACGGGCGGGCGGGGGGCGGCCGCCGGCACCGCATAGCGACAGCCAATGGTGGCCCCCGGCCGCCCGCTCCGCCCCCGGGCCCGGCCCCGCCACCGGCTCCGGCTCCGCCCGGGGCCGCCTCCCGGCGCGTCCCCGCGGCCGCGCTCGCCTGCCCGGGCCCCTTCTGCCCCTTCCTCTGCGGCCGGCGTTCCTCCTGCCGGCATTCCTCCTACCTGCACCTCTCCTGCCAGCACCTTTGCTGCCGGCATTCCTCCTACCGCCATACCTGCACCTCTCCTGCCCGCATCTCTTCTGCCCGCACCTCTGCTGCCGGCATTCCTCCTGCCCGCACCTCTCCTGCTGGCTGCTCCCAGCGCTCCCGGGGCAGAAGGGTTTCAGTGGCCTTTAGCTGTGGAAGCTCGTGAAAGCAGAGTAAAAGACGCCAGCGGCGCAGGCGGTGCAGCAGTGCAGGAAGCAGGTATTCAAGAGGTGGTTAGGAAAGTTCATCCGACTGGGAGTGACAAGGTGGGCATTGAAAACAAACAGACAGACAGACAGCATTTTATCAGCAGTGCACAGCCGAACGACGAGCCACAACACTTCTTTACTCTGTCCCACCGCGGACGAGTGTTGTTTTAGTGCTCAGGTGTGGTTTGGGGGGCTGCCGCCCCACTGTGTCCACCCCATTGCTCTGCCACGACCTCCCGCTGCCAGCTGGTGGGGGGGAGGAAGGACACCAGGTTACCGGAGGTGCCAGGATGGGTGTTGTTAATGGCCAGTTCACCCCTGGGAGAAGGATGACTGGAGCAGTGGCAGGCAGAAGGTAGCTCACTGTTAACTAGCGAGGCACTTCACCTGCTGTGGAGCAGGGAACATCCTGCACAAGCAGCGTGCAGAGGGTTTCAGTCATTAGGCGGGAACCAGAGGCTGAGTCCAGATAAAATGTTTGCCTGTGATGCATTTTGTTTAGTTTTGAATATTTCTGGGAGGACTAGAGGGAAGGAGGGAGCAGCCCAGGAGTGCCAGCAGCCCTCCTCCCTGTCTGGGACCAGCTCCTTTGTGACTTACAGCAACAGTGCTTTCCTGCCCTGAGTTCCTCTGGTCAAGGTCAATTGTTAGGCTAACTTCAAGTATACCTACGACCGATCTAAAATGTGATACCCATTTTCCTTTTTGGACTCTGTGATGTGATGATGGGGGCAGGCAGGAGAGAAGACTCCATCCTTTAATGATTTTTCCATCTCTCAGTGTGCAGGAGCAGAAAGAAGCCCCCATCCCTTATACACCAGCTGCTCCCCGGCTGGGCACAGCATGCTGTGGGTGACCCTCGGGCTTACAGAAGTAAACTGCACAGCCCAAACTCACCTCTGCACACCACGGCTTATACGGCTATGCTGCCCCGAGTGTTTAAGGGAGGAAAGTCAGAGCTCAGGGTGAATGAAATGGGAACAAGGAAATATGGAGACCAGGGAGCACGTTGCTTTGAGAAGGCAGGATGAAACTGTTCATCTTGACCTGGATTTTGCAGGGTATTAAAGCGAGGCACAGGATAGACGTTAGTCTTGTACACTCGTGCAGATGCCAGTGGCACTGAAATCTTACAGCTGCCTTCCACGGACATTCCTGCCACCCTGGCAAGAGGCAGACACAAATTGCTTTGCAAGATTCCTGACTAATTTGAGTCACTGATGAACACATTCATGAAAGGTCCCTCTATGAGGCTTTGCACACAATACTGTAAATTTCATATCCCACATTCATCTCCAGTTCATAGCAGTTTGCTTACAGAACAACCAGCACAGCAGGGAAAGCAGGTGAGCAAAGATGACATGACAAATGTTGTGGCCAAAGGTCCTCTGGGAGCTGGGAGTGCTGATGCTTAGGGTGACACTGTTGTGTTACTTCTGTGAAGGAAAAGTCCTCATGCCCCTTCCAGGCAAAGCTGGCTGCATGCAGAGAAAGCTTGTCAAGTGCAGCAGCAAAACTGGAAAGGGAATGTTATCTGGTACCCAGCCCACCTGGCTCCAGAGGGGTCCCTACTGCTCATGGAGTTGCTGGTCCTGATGGAGGAGCAGATGAAGCCCAAGCCAGACCAAAGTGTCCTCTTTGAGAGTGTCATTGCACAGTGTGGGAGTGGAGCCTGTCACTGTCACCCTGATCCCAGAAATCACTCCTCAAGCAGTGGCACCTCAGTGACAGCATCAATGTTTGTCCCAGGATCACTGCAGGAGCTGTGGGAAGCAGCACATTTGGGGACATGATGCTGTGAAAACATCTTCTCTCTTTTGAAAAGCTACCTGTCTACATAGATCATGATGTCAGGGCTAACATGCCACAGACAGAGATCTGGACTGTCAGATTAAGGTCTTACTAGTACCCAAAAATGCAGAGAAAAGACTTTGCAAATCTGACTCATATTTCCCGTGGTAAAAAATAATATTGGAAAACATTCAGTGATCCAGAATCGCCTAGAGAAGAAATTTGAGGAGCTGCAACCAAAACAGCAACAAAGGCAAAAGGAGATTTTCTCAATAAACACTCCAGAGTTCATATTTTTAAAAACAAAGGATGTGCACGTTTAAAAAAAAAAAAAAAAAGCCTGAGTGTAGTCTGGACTTGGTTTTGTCGCCTGCACTTTGAGGTGAAGGTGTAATGATTGCAGACATGCTGGAAATGAGAACTCAAGGCAGTGTTTTGAGAGAAACGTGACAGTCTCCCTCTCCAATGCACATCTCGCCTTTGCTGGCAATCCCAGCTGGACTTTCAGCTGTCATACCTGTCTGTCTGCTCACTGAGTTTGGCCTCCTGTGCTGCAATAATGCCTCTTCTGTGCAGGTAAAAGGGGCACCTGACATTTGGCTGTGGCCCAGGTGACCTGTACGTAGCCCCTGGTGCTGTCTTATGCGTTAACCTCAAATGAGTCTCACTGTGTTATCTGTCTCAGCACAGCTCTTGCTCACACCTCACTGACAGGCCAGAGGACTGACCTACAGGCTGAAATCTGCTCGCAGGCAGCATTCAAGCGTGTGATTCCCCCTGGGCCAGAGCGTGCCTTTCTGAACCTGGTTGAAATGCTGCACCAGGCTGCTTAACAGATAGGCACAGGCTCTGAGTAGTGCTTCAGTGCTCCCTGCAAGTGATCACACATCCTCTGCAGCCTTGCCAGCAAGAGAGGGCTCATCCATCATCTGCACTGAGGTGAGAAACGCTGCCCATGACACAAGCCTGAGAATACCTCACTGGCAGATTTCTGCCACTGATGTCAGACAATGAACACAAGAACAGAGGACAAAGACCTAAATCTTGTGGAGCTTCCTATTCAGGCAGAAAACATCGTGGACTTGCAGGGGTTCAGCAGTGCTGCTGGAGTTAGGTACTGCCCCTTAGAGAAAATGTGTTTTCTTTTCTTACTTTTCAGAGAGCAGCACGGGGGGATTCACTGAAACCTGCCAATGGCACCTGTCTATTGTGCTGTGCTCTGTGTGGCAGCATGTGGGTGGGCAGCAGCAGCTTCTCAGGGTGATGCCTGTGCCACCAAAAATCCTTGCTGCCAAGCAACAGGAGACCCAGAGGCTCTCTACCTTCCTGAGGTGAGTCAGGCTGGGACGGTACTCTGGAGCTGAGGCTGCAAAGGACTCAAAAGGCTTGGCAATGTCTTAGTCAAGGAGTTTTACATTTTTTATTTTCACAGAGGTTTAAGAAACAGCAAAACCTCAGCCCTAATGTTACATAGCTCCAGAATGTGCTTGTCCTTCTTCAGTTATCTGACCTGACCATTTTCTGCCTTCAGAAAGATGCTCAAAGCTGCCCTTCAGAGGGAGGTTCTTGCCAGGGTTTGAGAGCGGTGTGGCAGGGGGAGGCAAGCCAACACCAGCTCACCTCCATCCCAAATGGCTCCCAGTGCAGCACTGGCCTCAACTGCTCATGGATGATTGCTAGGGACATAGGCCTGGACCCAGCAGAGAGTGGCTTTATGAGTGATATTGGTGCAAAGCACATTAGTCTTGCTGTGCTAATTAATTACTAACTACACCTCCTGAGGCAAGTGAATCAGCAGAGAGCATATAATTAAACTCAATATTGGTTTTGATATATTTTAAACATTCTTCTAGAATTCTCCACATGGAAGAAATAAAGAGGGCAGCAATGATGAAAGGTTCATGTGAACACTGAGTATCATTTTAATGCTACTCAGTCCTGCCTGCTACCATCACATTCCAGCACAGTTATTTAACATCTTGACAAGACTGGCCTCTTTTTTTTTTTCTTTTCTGTTGCCATGAAAAATGAAGTAATGATCCCAAAGCATTGTTCAAATGAACGCTTTAAGTGGTAAAGAAGGAAACAAAGCCTAAAACATAAGAGGGACAAGAAATAACGTGCTCAGTGTTTGTGAATTGAAATGCTTCCTATGTGCCTGGTAAAGAATTCAGAAAACAGGTTCCCAAAAAGTTTTCTGTGTGCTTTCCAGACTGATGAGGCCAGCTGCAGTTGCCTTTTTAGGGTGCTTCTTAATAAATCATCTCTTAATTAGATGCTCTTGTGGCTAACTTTCAGCTCTAAAGCTCATAGGAATTTTAATCAGTTTAGCCTCTTTTGAGTGAGGATTGCATGAAATGTATCCATGCGTCCATCCTGACTGGCCATTTGGTGATGTATCTGTTTCATCTGCAAGGCTGGCAGAGAAAACATGAGAATTATCAACTCAGCATACAGCAAGTCAAGGCTGGGAGATTACCCATTTAAGACTGGACATGTTGAAACTGTTCCTGGTATCAGTACATTATTTATTACATTCCTCAGTATAGTCTGACAATGGCCTTGGCCCTTGTTCAAGGCTGAACGGCTCAGCTCAGCACCAGGCACCTCAGCGGGATGCTCAGCAAGCCCTGCAGGGGAGGTGCTGTCAGCTGGTGGCAGATGTTTGGCCATGTAAGGCTGTTTTTCCCCCAAGCTGTGAGCCCTGCCTGGCTCTCTACATGCTGCTCTGCCTTTGCAAAGATGCTTAAAGCAGCTCAGAACAGTGAACCCTTAGGGGTGTGGAGCCATGTGGGATTGCAGATAGCGGGGAAGGAGGGAAATATCTGACTCAGAGTCTCCTTTATTTCCCCTCTCAGGCATAACAGAGTCTCCAGCCAGGCTAATGACACAGTGGGGTTTGTGTTGCTTAAGCGAAGTACCAGCATGGTGGTGAGGGTGAGGATGAAGCTGAGGGGAGCCTGCAGAACTCTGGGGAGTGGTGGCACTGCTCTGCGTGCTGTCTCTGCCATGCTTCTTAAGACACGACCCCTCCCCTCCATAGTTTTTGGGGGAAACAGCTATGGCAGCAAGACCCCCTCCCTTCTCTCTCAATAGCCCAGTCAGTCTAGTGTATGCTTCCTTCTGGGCAGAGAAAAGACGGTTACTGAACAGCAAACCCACATTCCCAAGGGGTATGTTAGGGAGCTGTGTCATCTGAAAGGCACAACACGGGACAACTCTGATGTAAACATTGCACAGGCCAGAAACACAGCAGCAATTAGAAGACAATCTGCAACATTCATGTCTAGTGCTGACCTTGGACTTCTGCCAGAAAAAGGTAAATCCATTACAAAGCCTTATAAGCAGAAAAAGGTTTTCACTCAAGTATATAACTTAGATGTCCTGCCTGTACTCAGCCCCTGCTACATCCCCACCTATTTGCCAGCAACTACAAGACAACTCCATTAACACTGCCCTTTCCCACAGACTCTCCTGCTGGTTTTTTTGCCTGGATGGTGATTGCTGGAGTGGCAAGGTACCTCCTCATGTCAGCTGCCATCGGACAACCCCCTTGCTGCCCAGATTGCATCTTAGAATCTCCTTCCATCCCTTTTTCTTTTAATTCCACAGCCTTGGAGGGCTGCAGAGAGGAGTAGCTTGGTTGGTATTAATGCCATGGTATAAATCTCTTCTTGCTCAGTGAGATCAAAATTAGGCTATTTGGGGCCAAATTCTTTTAGCAGCATAACTTGGCAGGGCTTCGTTGCCTTCTGTAAATGAAGATGGCCGTTGCATTTATATCAGATGGGTGGCTAATTGCTTGGCATTCCTTGAAGATATGAACAGACGGCAGCATAACTGGTAATTCATCTCGGCTGCTCTCAGCACAGAAGTAGCAGATATTTGCATCCACTCCTGTTATGTACTTGGTTGGTGCAGTTTTCTGGTCCTGAGCTCCAGACAAGTGCTGAGGTATAAGCTTTCCTTTCAGCAAGGAGAGTGAGATTACTCCATTGCTGACAGTGTCCAGGACAGTGGTGCAACATCACGGTACTCTAAGATACTATCACCTCAACACCCCTTCCCCCAGTGTTTCTTTCTGATCTGGTGGTCTCATTTTTCACCACTTCAATCTCCAGAACAAACCTATGCCTGGTCAGCTCATACCACATTTGTTCTCCTGCTAACACTGCTCTTCAATCCCAAACAACCTGATTCCCTTGTGCTCTTCACAAGGTGAACAAGCAAAGTTTATTTAATCTCTTCTTGTTAAATAAACTCTTCAGTCCCTGACATCTGTGTGCCTTGCTAAGTCCCTTCTCATTTGGCATCTTTTTTACATGGATGGAAGTCTTACAAAGGCTTGTGCAACGCCATTAAACGTTCTTTGGCTTTTACAAAGCCATTTCACACAGAGAAGCTGTTCCCACTAATCATCTCAGGTCTCAGTGCTCTTCTTATTCCCAACTTAGGAGCTTCCAATTTACATCAATGCTTTTGCCCTCAACCCTGCACACTGCACCCACGGGAGTGCATCCCACTTCTGCCACCACCAAGAAATCTCTCCACTTGTTACTGCCAGGAACAGTCAGCTTCACAAAGCAATGCTTGCCAGCACTCCTGCTTCTTGTCCAGGAATACTCCCAAAACCAGTGAGAGCATATGCACGACCAGCTCCTGAATTCCCCCAGCATTACCTCCTACTGGTTTGATCCTGACATACCAAGATTGTCTTTAGTTTTCGTTGAACAGCGCATCACAGAAACCTCAGGCCAGTCCATCACACCTGCTTTCCACCCTACTAAGGGGTTTTTTTTATTATTTTTTTCCTGCTTACCTTTGAATGTGTTCTTTCCTTTAAAACTTGTTCTTTTCCACCTCGAATCAAGATACAAGGGTGCTTATCTGGCCAGACTGTGCCCAGTTGCCCTGAGGGAGGCACCAACACTGCAGTTCAGTCCAGCAGTCTTCTCCACACACGCGGAGATCCTGGGGTACTGTTCTGCCAGAATTCCGCTTCAGCTGCAGGTGTCAACATTTCTGCTTCTGTGCAGCCTCTCCCCTGTTTTCAGAGCCCCAGCATTTCATTCTAAGTTTGCAGAAAGCAGGCACAGGGGAGGAAGGTGGAGCACACAAGCTGTTATCATTCTCATCTGGCAGAGTATTTACTAGATAACCGTTGTCCCAGCAATCAGGGTTGGAGCTGGTGACCTGCATGTTTTTCCCCACTGATGTAGACTGACACTTCCTTATTACCAGTTTCTGGAAGCATTAAAATACTTCACATTTCTGATGTGATTCAGCCACAAATCTTCCTGCAAATCTTCCAAGTTACAGGATCTGAATACACTGGTATAAGTATACTTAAATCTAAGTATTGGAATATTTGTAACGCTACTTAGAAACCTATAACCTAGATCAAGGGGAAGAAAATTACTCCAACTGTTTTTTAACTCCTGAAACAAGGCAACTCCAAATTGATGCTTTATGTTCACCAATTACAAATGCTTATGAGGTAAGAAAATGCTGGAAAGAAAAATAAAATTGTTTTGCCTGACAAATCTGTTTAAGTCACAGGAGTGAGCAGTGATTACATTGTTATTTATAATATTTCGTGCAGTATGCATTGCCAAATCCACAGTCCACAGGCACCAATATTTTAGGTAGTTTTCATGCAAAACTGCCTCTTTTTTTTTTTTTCAAACCCAGACGTTTCTTTCAACTGCTGTTCTTTCTGTGTCCTACACAGAGCTTTCAGTGATAGGCATGGAATAAGAAAAATGTCCTTGTGCCAAGGACACAACAGAAAGCCACTTCACTGTACTCCAGGTTCAAAGTCTCTACATTGCACTTCATAAAGACACATTTTAATAAATTTACATTTATTGAAAATATCACATTAGCCTTTATTTTGCTCGTTTGCCCCAGTGCACAATTAAGCTATTTAACATGTAAGTTGTAATAACAGGACTGCAAGCAGCTTCATAAAATGAAAGACCAAATACACTTCTAACATGATCAGACTGTTTTTAATCCGGTGGATAAGGAACAGTGGGGTAGAAGGGAATAATCTGTTTTAGGGTCCGATACACAACCTATCTTGTTGTTTTACCACATACATCTGTTATTAAAAGCCACTGTTTAGCAGTGTAACATGCACCTAAAAATTGACAATATGGGACATCATCCATTAAATATACTATTTGTAGAGGAGAATCATTAGGGAATGGGAAAAAGATTAAAATAAAAAGAAAAGCACCAGAGCCCTTCTAGAGCAAAGTATTCTGCAGGGAGAGTGTAATGCCATTTGTCAGCGCTCTACCGCGACATGCTGTGAGGACGAGCATTTGGTCCGTTTCCTGCATGTTTGCTGTAGAAATGCACTTCTTTGGAAAAGCAACCATCAAGGCTTTGCAAGTGCAGGGCTACTTCACACACCCAGCTTATTGGCCTGGGTGAGGACAACTTTCAGGACTGGCATGAAAGCAGAGGTCTCGCTGAAGTTGCTGGTGCTGACGATGTGCGTGTGGATGTTCAGTCCTTCCTGGTAGTTGCGGGTCTCGATGCTCTTCACCATGTTGTGCAAACCACTGATGATGGCTGGAGAGAGCTGCAAGAAGCCAGGCAAGGCAGGTCAGCAGAAAGAAAAAACAGCACCTACACTAGTGCCAGGAAAACAGAAACTCCGAGCGAGCGTAAGGCTTGGCCCTGAGGAAGGTGAAGCAATTAAGTTCCTTTCTTTAGAGATAGCCATCTTCAGAGCTGCATCACACTGGGAACAGTCACTGGGAAGTCTAACAGCAGATTTCAACCAGATCATACCTTCTCTGCAGCACTGCAAGCCTCCACTGCCAGCCCCTGGGTGCAATTCCCTGGGGTGGGAGACCTGCTGTGACAGACTGTGGCACTGTGAAAAACCTACTGGGCTTTTATGCCTTTGGGGTAAAGTTAATTGCTCAGCAAACACGGCCTGACAATAACAGGATTAGATCACTCTAATCCTAAAGTGCTAAGACATCTAAGCACAGTCCTTTATTCTGCCAAAGCCTCCTGCAAGGCTTTGGACAAATTACCAGATCTTCAAAAGTAGTTGCACATCTGCCTTCCAGTGAAGTCAGTGAGCCTCCAACATCTAAATCCCCTGGGTTCTTTTTTAACCCCAGGCTGTGTGTCTCACTTCCTGCTGGGAGCAGAGAAACAGTGCCTGCTGCAAGGAGCTCTGCTCTTTGGATCAGCACAGTCTCTGCACAGCACCATAACACTCACAACATGACCCCAAAACACGGTAAAGTCCGCACAAGCATTTGGGGCCAAGCACACTACCTCGCTGTTTTCCAAGAAGTGCATGTAAACATCCAATAAATGGATTTGAAGCACACTTCCAAAGAAAGAACAAGCACCTGCCACATATTGCAGAGGGGCCCACACCAGCAATGGAGCCATTGGCAATGTTTGACTGGGGGGTGGGAGGAAGTAAAACAGAACTTACTGTCTGTTCCCTAAGTTTGTCATACAGAAACTCCAGGCGTTTATTTGCATCATCCAGTTTCCTCTTGGTTTGCTGCAAGAGAAATAAAGACATTAAACCACAGTGATTTTAAGAACACCATACTGGTCTGATATCACTGTGAAGAGGTCCATGTGGCACATCAAATTCCTTCCTCAACAACATTTTGCTAACACATAATTTGAATTCTTTCTTGTGTACTTTTCTCCCCGGATTTTGCTAGGAAAGACCTTGTGATATGGCTGTAGTTCTCCATATGTAACTGCCCTAGTTTGCTACAGAGAACAGTAAATCACAGAGGTGCACCCCAAAAGCCACTGGTCATTTGCAAAATCCACTGGTTTAGCTGATACAAAAGTGACAGAATTCTGAGCTGCAGCACATTTTTCTATGGTTCACTGGCAAAGCATTACAACTGGATAAAATTCTTACTGGAATCATGTATCCAGCAACGTCAATGAGAGCTTAAGGGCACATGCAGATACTCAAGTCTAAGTAAGTAGAACTCAGTCATCATTTATGGCAAATCCTAATTATATTTTTCCTCATGTGATTAGTAAAGCTGGGAGTTTGTCTATAAGATTTTAGTATCAACAGAAAAACTAATAGCTTTAACCAAAATGTCCTTACAAATCCTTTGTGCTTCCATGACTTTTACAGAATAATCCACCCACTGATGTACCTGGAATTACTTTGCCACCAAAAGTTCTTAAAATAACCCCAGTATATTCCACCTGCAGCAGCAACTGCTGAAGAAACACATTTTTATTCACCTTTTTTTTTTTAACCCAACATCCACAGAAATTGTAAATTTTAATCCAGAGTAATAAAACAGTGATAAAGCATCAGGGTTACAATTGCAGGAGCACAAGAAAGCTGGTGCCCAGCAGTGGCAGAAATGGTATCAGTGCACAAGAGTAATGGAACTTCCTCCTAAATCACTATGTATATCAATCCATCTTCACTTAGGATAGTGCCATTTTCCCTGGCAACTGGAAACATTTCTCTGGATTAAATATTGTCCTGATGGCTGATGGCTGCCTGCTGTGCTAGAAATTAGGGGAAGCTGTTCAGATGGCAGAGGACATAAAGGAGAACATGGCACATGGATATCGGGCTACGTGTGGAAAACTCCTCAGCACCAGTTATGCTGTCAAGGAACTGAGATAGGTAAGGAAAAGGTACCCCAGGAGGAGCAGATAAACTGGCTGGTTCTTTTGGACTGGCAAACTCTCAGATACATGACTTCAGAGCATTTGTTTCAAAACCTGCAAACAGGAGAACATGCTGTTTTCATTTTACAGATGGTCAACTAGGACAAAGAAGAATAAATTGTGTCTAGTAAACAACAGGACATCCCTCCAGTCAAAGAAATGAGGTGGAAGTGCAAACTGGTTGTCCTCCTCACTCTCTGCTTCCTGTTGCCATTTTCCCCTTTAGAATGTAACGAGTAGTGCCTGCATTTGCTCTGACAATAACTGATGTGTACAGCCAGGGTGGTGTCTCGTCTCCGTATGCTTAAACACTTGCTCTGCCTAAGAAAATCAGAGAGACTTAACAAGAAGCAAGCAAAACGTGTTGGCAGAGCAGAAAAGCAATCCCTAGGTGCAGATGTAAGCAGAATGCTTTTGCCTTCTTTGTCTGGGAGAAGGGGCACTCAGAGGAAGAAAAAGTCAAAGAGTGTGCAGTATACACTGTATACATATATGTACTCTAAGCTTTAAAGAAAGGGTTTTGAGCAATTGAATGAACCTTGAGGTCTGTCCTATGGCCTCAAAAAGCTTCTATAAAAGGAGTGTGTGGGTGAGCCCAACCTGAAACTGCTGGACTGAGACACACAGGGGAAAGGAGGAGTACATACATGCAAATGCCAAGTCAAAACTACAGAGGCAGCTGAAACCGTAGAGCAGACAGAAGGCAGAAGTGACACCAAATGCCCAATATACCCCCACAGCCACTGCCACAGAGCCCTCAGACAGCTCAGCTCCCAGTCTCCATAACAGGAGCACGAGTCTGTGCTGCTAAGCAAGCACCTTTAGTGCACAAAGCCCTCTGCACACCACCAGTACCATCTTTTAGCATGTGGCAGGCACGAGCTGAACAGTCAGCATCTGGGCTTTGGAGTGGCATGTTATTTACTGACCACCAGAAATAAATGAGAAGCTCTGAGAGGGATGGCTCATTTACAAAGTGCTGGCTGGCACAGGAAATGTTTTTCCTGTCCAGCTCCAGTGGTTATGTTAAAGCTGTTAACCTTCCACTTCTCTGCTAGTCTTTTTTTCCTTTTGAAATGAGTTTGTTATCAGAAATCACAAATCACAGATAAAAATCTGAGGCATGTACTCACGTATGTGAACCTCGGCCCAGACCTGGCATAATACCAGCTGCTTCCTGCTCTGAACTATAAGAAGCAGCTAAGCAAATGTACAGGGCATGCCTCCACAGGGATCACTTGACAGAAAGACCAATAGCTCTCTCTCTGAAGGTTTCAGAATTTTTAACTTTTTTAACCATAAACATCAAAATGCTAACTGTAACCAATTCCAACCCTCCTTCCTTGAAGAGAGCAATATAGGGGGCTGCAATGGGTTAATTCTCTGCCCATAAATAGCTCATTATCAGGCTCTGCCCATGCTGAGGGCTGTAAGGACCAGAGTCAAAGTGCTCAGGCAGCTGGACTGTGCTTTGACCTCAGATTTCCACATCCTGTGTGCATATGGCTTTCCCACACGTTGCTTGTGGCTGCTCAAAGCAGCCTTTAGAGGGACCAAAGGAGAGGTTGTGATGGCCACCTGTGCTACAGGTACCAGCATGTTCACCCACACACAGGGGTACTCTGGGAATACCACAGTGACCCACCGGGTCGGAGGCAGACAGCAGGCACCTCTGGATAAGAGCTTCAAACGTTGTCTTAAGAATAAGGTGCTCCTCAGGGATGGGCTTCTTGGTAATCTTCTCTGTTGGCAGTGCCTGCACATGCTGAGAAACAGAGAACAGGTGAGGCTTTTCCAGGTCACTGTACCCACACGTTGTTTTTGACTAAACCAAGCGGCATCATTAGTTAGCTTGGCACAATTCCTGTTTCTTCCCTGTGGGTGTGTGGAGGTGACATTATCAGCACCTGCTGTTGCTCCCTCTGGGAAGCTGTGAAGCTGCAGAAGGAAGCAGGTTGTTGGCCCATACTGACTATAGCATTAACTGCAAAAAGGTGGGATCCAGGTGGAGATTACAGCAGCACAATGCCAGCATGGCCCAAAGCTAGTGACTAAAAACTCCACAAGTACATTTTGCAGGTACAGGAAATGCCTGGCCAACAGGATCCCAGCCTGCCAGGCTCTGCTGATGGACAAACCAAAGCCACACAGGCTGTTACCTGGATGGTGTTGCCGATTGGGGCCCCGGGGGCCCCCTCTGTGCTGGGTTTGGAAGCAGCAGGTGGCAGGGAAGCAGGCGGGTAGCCACCCTGCAGCAGTGGCCCAGCCGGGAGGTGCGGAGGCTGGAAGGTGGGGGCACCGGTGGGAGGTGCTGGAGCTGGAGTCTGCTGCATCTGAGACTGCGGATCTGCCAGAGGGTTCATGATGGGGGAAGTGATGGGAACCGGGGGCAGGAAGTTATCAGGGACCTGGGGAAAAAAAAAAACAAAAACAAACCCAACAAAGAGTGCATTTATGTTGTTGTGGCTGCTGCAGGCAAAGCACAATGCCTAGCTCTTAGAGAATTCCCATCCCACAGGAACTGAGAGCTCTGGATATAGAAATAACAGGATCTCACTCTACCTAAACAAACCCACTCCTCTGGCTGCACAGTAACAAGTGCCTTGAGCCATCCCAGCCACAAGAACTGGGTGCAGCCACCTCAGGATCAGAGCCACTCTCCCTCTGCCAAGGGCACAAATCAGAGGTTTGGCAGACCAGCACTATTAGAAGAGAAAACTAACCCACACCTACATCTATTCTTACTATTGGGTCGTTATATTTAGATTTTTGTGTCTCACTTCCAAGGGTGTATTTTTGTCCATGCAGTACGTAGGTCACAGCTAGCAACATGCTCCAATAAAGCTTCTGAAAGCCTTTCAAGCTTCTGGCACACAGGTCTGTGCTAAGACAGATTATGGGTGCATTTCAGATTCATCCCTAAGCATCTGCCAGTCTTTACACAGGGGGTTTTTCAGAAACATTTGGTAGAGGGAAGAAACAAAAAAATGAGCTACTGGCCTCTGCTATGCATCATACAGGAATCCAAATAAAAGAAAGGGCTTCCATGGGGATGTGCACATGTCTTGGGGTGTGCATGGAAAAAAGGAAAGATTACAGAACCCTGAACCAGTGATGCTAGAATTGAGTGGGTGGTTTGGGACAGCAAAAAAAAAATATTCTCAATCCAGCACCAAAGTCAGTTATAAATGCAATGAATCACAGCAATAAACTTTTGAGTGGTGAATAAGTTCTTAGTTAGGAAGAAAACAGTTGAAAATTACGGCTTGAAATGCCAGACGTTTCTATTTTATAACAGTCCATGTGGTGAGTCATTTCATAATATCCTAAACCACCCCTCAGACAGTGGACAGAAGGGAAACAAACAGAAACACGACTGACAGATTCGTTAAATATCCAAGAGGGAACAAGCGTGACTCCTCATTTAGAAGGGAGCCAACCCTCAAGCCTTGGCTATGGCAGGAATTGTGGCTGTGACACAAACACACACACACGCTGCAGTAACAAAAACCCTATTTGCAGAAGGCTGCTTCTTGAGCTCTCAGATCCAGCAGTTACTCTCTCTGACAACTTTCTTTCTTCTCCTTCAGAGCCTGAAGCCCCAAAGGCAGCATGCAAGCTGCTGTGGGACAAACGTCCCACCACTGGGGCAGTCAGGAGCACACAAAGCGTCCTTGATCCAGCCTCCAAAAGCTTCTTAATCTTGAGCTGCAGAGACCAAAACCCAAAGGCTAAGACAGACTTCTGCATTCACCTTCACTCAGATCTTCCCTTGCTTGCTCTAACTTTTTTTTTGTTCTCCCCACACTTTACATGCTCTAGACTAACTCTTGCTTCCCAAATGCACCAGGGTCAGAGAACAGCGGAAGGCACTAACTGCTGTGGAGATATTCCAGACTACAGCAGCACCAGAGGAGGGAAAGGCTCACTCTGCTCTGTGCCAAGTGCCCCTAGTTATTCTGCCCTGCTGCAATCTAAATCCGTTTTACAAAACTACATTATCTCCATCATGAAAATTGTCTTACTCTCAACAGACCTCTCAGGGTCAGACCCTTAATCAGGATAAATTGCTTTCAGCTCCAGCAAAGTCAATAATCTATAACAATTTGCACAGCCTCATAACTTTGCCTAAGTAACGTCTCCTGCAAAATTCAGCTGCTTTACTGCAGATGAAAACATTCAGAAGCATTTCCTTTAAACCAGGATCAATGTTGTTATTAACAACCACAACTTTAGCACAAAAACACCATCTCTTTATAGGCTTAAATATTTTGAGTGAGATAATGCATACTGGCGAGTCATAAAAGCCATTTCTGCTCATGAGGTGAAGCTTTTGTTTGCTAACCCTTCTCTTTCCCTCTCCTGCCAAGAAGTTTCCCAGGAGAAGCTTAAAATTACTGCTTTTCAAGTGACCAGCACTCAATTGTGTTGAGGCACTATTTCCTAGAGTACCTTCTTCTTCTTGGCAGCTCTGTTCAGGGTGGGAGGGTCATTCCAGCCATTCTGAGGTCCTAGGACAGAAAGAAAACAGAGACTGTAAGTACCTCAGAGGAGGGCAGTGACGCCTTCTTGAGTTCAGCTGGGCCAGCTCCCTGCCACAGCTCTACTGGCAGGGCCTTGGCAGAGCCTGCCCTCTCCTGCCCTTCCCTGAGGGCTAGAACAGCTCCTGTGGCAGCCAAGCCTCCCAACACCCCTGCCATCAGACCCTTTGGGCTCTGCACCCACTGTGCATGCTTGGGATCTTAACCAACTGTTCTCAAGTTAATAACTTAATTATTAACTTTTTCTTCTCTTGCAGAAAAAAAAATAATAATAAAAAAAAAACTTTGAGCAGACATGCCCCTTGAAAAGGGCCTGCCATGCCCAAAACACAGCTCTGCGACACAGACTGTATATGTGAAGAGAGCTTATACATGACATTTATACATGGCAGTTAAGACATGTTCCCCAGCAACACCACACAGAAAGAAGAGGTGTAAGAGGCAAACATTTCAGGCCAGATTCACCCAGCCACCTTGGAAACACAAAAGAGCCAAACCCCCAGGTCTCCCCTGCCAGCTACAGCATGTTTTTGGGTCCTTTGTATCCCAAAATCAGAGCAGAGATGCTTGAGCACGGTGAAAAAGATCTAGGTTTCTGCACCAAGGGCAATTTGTTTGAAACTGGAAGGAGCACAGAGGATGTCCGAGCAGATTCATTCCAAGTCTGGGGTGTTGCTCTGTACCAAACCTTGTGATCTCCCAGGCTCTGTGCAGCTGCAAGATTTGCACACCAAAGCTCCCATTAGTGCATTAGAAGCAGCTCCCCATCTCATCATGGAGCACGTGTAATCAGGACCACAGCATCACATCCCGGCATTACCGCGGCCTCGCCGAGTAATCAGGATTTATTGCACAAAGCCACAAAAAGCCAACAAAACCAAATCCCTGCTCAATGGACTTTTTCACCACAGTGTTTTTCACTTAGCAGATGATGAATTCAACCTTACAACAGCACAGCTTAACGTCACTGCAGAATTTGCTCCCGATGTTCTGTTAAACAAGTTCCACATCCAGAGTATGTAAAAGGGGTAAATGAAAAACAATTTAGAACCATTTTCACCTCTGCTTTCTCTTTAACCAAAGGCAGTGCCATCTCCTGGCAGCCATGTGCCCCCAGGGCTCCTCTATTCCTCCCTATCCAGAAAACTCCAGAGTATTCAGATACAGGGAGTCTAACTGCTGCAGTGCTGATAGGGGTAACACATTAAGAAAATATCCCAGACTGCTACCACCGTTAATTTCCTGGAATAATTTCCTTTAAAAAAGGAAAACTAGAATTTGTTTCTGTGGTTAAAAATTCCAGATATGTTGTTATTGGTTTTAATTAAGAAATTAAAAACTGATTTGATTAATTGGCAAACAGCATCACACTTAATGTTCTCGGAAGAACATATGCATAATTGATGTCTGTTCAATTAATTTCACATAGTGGCTGTAATTATTTTCAGGTTAGGTGGTACCTAGTTCACCCGCGAAGGGAGAGGTCTGGTCTTGAGCTGGTAGGCTTTCTGCAGATAAAATGCAAAGACAACTAAAAAAAAAAGATTTTCTTCAAAAATAATAAAACAATTGGTCTGCAATTTTTGAGTAGCAATTTAGTTTCAATGAGCATGAAAAGTCAGGAGAAAAAACACCTAAACTGATTACAATGTCAATTTAGAGACAAGTCATTTGTTCAAACCACCCTGTAGAATTGCTTTTGTCCACCTTCCCCAAAAACAAGCCTGTTGCTCTTTCCACGCAGTAAATCAGTGTTTCTAGTTCTTTTAACAAATTTTGCAGAGTTCTGGCTCATTTTCTTATCTCTGATGTTCTCATTTTCTATTCCAGTGAAGCTGACAGACCATTACTCTCAGCAGCAATCTTCTCAACATCGTTTTACGATTCCAGAAAGCTTTTCAAGAGATGCTGAAAGTACTTGACTTCAAGGTGGATATCCAAGTATTTTCTCAAGTCAAGGCACAGCCTCAACTGCATGCAGCCCAGCAATAAAAGTATGTTCACACAGCAGCTTTACACTCACACAAAATGACACGTTGCCAGCTCAGACTGAGAAATAAACCCAAATGACAAACGCAGCCAATAAAGCCTTCACCATTTCAAACAGAAGAGGAACTTTGGGGATGAGATAACTCCTGTCCCTGGGGTTGGTCTGATGGGCTTATGGTTTTTTAGTGCAAACCCTTACTTTAGCTAAGAATTGGCCTATCACATTTTCAAACAGGATTCAAGATGCTGAAAATTAAAACTCCCTTGAAAGCAGGTTCAAAGATCTATCACAAAAAGTGAGAGAGGTTGAAAATGAAAATAAAAATAAATGTGGGCTTTTCTTGCTTACTGAAGCTCCAAGCACAGCTTAACATACTGACATGCATTTCAAAAAACTAGAAGAGATTTATAGAAATGTTTCTTTAAGTGCATCTTCAAATCCAAGCCAGTTCAAAGGTCAGGTGCTTTTCAAGACTTCACATTTGAGATCTTTTTCCTTCCTCCTGTTCCCCTCCCTTTAAATGAGTCACGTTTACAAAGTGAAACATGATGTTCCCAGATTAGATTATCACCACACACAAAAGCACACCACTTCAATGCCAAGATCAGCATCACTATATGCCGTGCACTAGAACACGGTGTTACAGGTGAAATCTACTTCTAGCTGCAGATTTCTGAGGTTCTGCAGGATCTCATGCCAAGGCATCCTTCACTAAGCAGTGCAGCTGCTCAGAAAATACGTTGGTGGTTAAGAATATTAAGCATGATCACTGGCATTTCTGCACTTAAAAAACAAGGGGGTTTTTTCCTTCTTCTTTGTATGCTTTTTGAAAGGCGTAATCCAAACACTGGAAGAGAACAGAGCGTGCTCTTCAGACACAATTTATTTTTTTTTTCCCTAGTTCTCCAGCTGCAGGCAGCACTCATGTGCCCACATTCATGAGCCATCCGGGCCTCAGCACCTCGCCACGCCCTGGAGTCCACCTCTGCATTTCAGCCTAAGGCTGCTGTTTGCCAGAAATCAGAGATGATGCCCAAGTTTGGGTTCCTGAGCTTTTGCCTCTTTATACTGGCTACCTTCTCACCACAGCTGCTGAGAAAAACATAAGCAGCATTGATAGGTCTCAGAAGGTTTTATAAAAAGCCTGGTATGAAGAACTTTGAAAGGAAATCTGGCCAGGCAATGTGGATAAGGACTGGTTCAATTCCTCTTTTTTAAAATGACATAAGATGTGTTAGACTACAGTCTATGTGGATTATGCCATTTTACAAATCAACTGGCATTGTCATTAATGTTCCTAATTTCTACTGTCCAGAGTATAGAGCTTCACCCACTCTGAGCACACCACATGGACTATGTCACTTCACTGCAAGAAACTTAAAAAGTGGTAGATCTGAAGTGCCTGCCAGTGACACAAGCTGAGTAGTAAAATGGATAAGAATGAACAATTTTTTTGTTCCCACCATTTATCTGGAGGTGCAGAAGCTATGCTGTCTGCATTATAATGTGCTGCTTAACATCCCAGGCCCAGAAACCAATACATCTTTCTCTGTCCAATTTAATAATTCCTCTGGCTTAAAGATTCAAGTTTGACATGCCCTGTAACATGGGGTTGGGAGAGGTCACAGTACAGCATCCATAAGAACAGAGAGAGCACCAAATCTGGCTGCGCCATGGAGGGAAAAGGCCTTTTCTCCCCTTGCAACTCTGGTGGCCCTACACCAGTCCTATTAACAGAGCAAAAGACTGTTTCTCCCCAAAACACGAGGGCATGTGTGAACGCAATGCCATGAGAGGTGTGAGCTGCCAGCCTGAAGGACACCAGGAGCACATACTCACAGGACTCATGTTGTCAAGACAAAGGCAAAACGCCTTTTCTGCACTGCCTCACACCAACAAACTTTTAAAACAAGAGGGGGAATCACAGTGGGTTTATTAGGGCCTGTCAGCAGAGCTGTCATCTCCAAAACACTTCTCAAATCTCTCCTAATATTCCCTCCACTCCCCAGATCTGGTCCTTGACACTTCAGCTGGAGCACCTAGATGTGAAGTGTGTTTATGACCAAGTTTATCAAAGGACTGCTCATACTTCCTGCACTGTCTGATGTATGAGAAGCTGCTGTTTCACAGGCTGCTAAGTGAAGAGACAGCTTTGTTACCGCAAGCGAGGTCACTGTCCCGCAGCAAACAGCGACATCCAGGCAGTTACGAGCAGACATGGAGCCCCCACCTCAGCGAGTGCTCTCTCACCAAGCATGCTCAAACATGCTCCTATGTGCCAGCCACACACACATGCTTTTAACTGACATCCAAGAAAGACACGTAAAAGCATTTCTAAATCACTTCTGATTATTTTTTAAGGCATTCACAGCTACAGCAATTCAATCGCACTAAGTGGTTAGGAACAAAATAATGGAAGTGAGCTGATGCCACAGGAAATGCTGTTTGAATTAAATATGCTGCCAATCTCGGGCTTGAAAGGCTGCTCAAAAACCAGGGGCACAGGGACAAATCACATTTGCAAAATCATTGTGCGAGGAGAATTGGGATCATCTTGTCTGCAGCTATTAGGAAAAAGTTGCTCGTTTTTGTATTCTGCTCTCCAGCTACAGAGCAGATTTTGATGCCAGCCTCACAAGGTTAAAGCTGTGCCACTATCCATCCATGGCATATGACAGCCTCATAACAAGACTGCTGTAGCCTCCTGTCTTGGGCAAGACAAAAAGCTCTGTGACTGTGGCAAGGTTTGACTCGCAAGAGAAAGATGACTGCTCATGCTGCAACAATGCAGCCGTGCCACTGCCAGATGCACAGGGATGATGATGTGCTTTAGAAATGCTTTGAACCGATCTCTAAGCAAAAGCAACCTTTGTACAGAGCATTCACAAGGAAAAGGTGCATACTGAACTGAGTGAGTAAAGACCCAAACCCTCCCCCCCTCCCTGCCTGCCCCCCTGTCCAAGCGCAGACCTGTTCTCTGGGATGCAGGAAGGTCACTGGTTGCAGGCAGAGTACCTGTTGGTCCAGTAGGTAATGCATAAGCCACAGAAGTTGCTGGAGGTCCTGGCCTGCCATGCTGAAAGGATGTGCCAGAAGGAGGAACAGGGAAGGAAGAGACAGGATTCAAGCTTGTCGGGGAGGGCTGAGGCTGCCCGGGGTACAGCGGGGAGGGCATGGGGTGGGCAGGGGCAGAGGGCAGGTAGGGAGGGGTGGTGTTAGGGGCAGGGTTCGGGTAAGAGGCTGAAGCAGGGACAGCGATAGGCTGCTGAGGCTGATAGAGAGCTGGTCCCCCTGTTCCAGAGGAGTACTGCTGTGTGGCCTGATAAGCTACAAACAGGGAGAGAAAACATTCAGTCAGTGAGTTCATAACAGAGGAGCAAGTTTCATCTGTCTCTGCTTCTTTCTTCACCTCACTCTCTTTGTGCCCCTACTCCCTCAAACCACTTACCTGTCCAGTTAAATCCTGGCTCCCACAACTCTGCCTGCACTTGTAGGACTGCTTAAAACCCCAGCCTGCCACTGGGAGCAGGGAGGCACAGAAAGGACTGCCTCGACTGTAAGGACTCTTGTTCTCCCACACACAGTCTCTGGCCCAGAGCCACTGTGTCACCTGAGGTGGGGCTGGGGCACATGGACACTGCTGTTCTTCTGGACCACTGCAATCCTCACAGTGTCTCTCAGGGAAGGGAAAGCCCTGTCCTAGGTTTGCACAAAGGGAAATCCTAGGCCAAGGAAATGAACAACACTCTGGAAGTGAGTGTAAGCTCACAACCTTTCACTGCAGGCCCTGCAGCCTAATTTCACTACCTGTCCTGTTCATCTATGCTCATTTTTCCTCTCTCACATCTGTACTTTTAATCCCTGCCTTGAGTGTCAGTGCTCTGCCCCCCTTTCCTCACTTAGCTCTAGTACTGCCCTCATTTCCTCATCCCCTTTCCCATCTTCATGGAGTCACAACAAGAAAGGACGGACCAGCTGCACAGTTGTGTCCCTCTTTACCAGGCCCGTGCTGCTTTTCCAGGTCTCAGGCTTTGGACTCTCTGACCCCAGCACACCCTTGGGAAGGGCCAGCTGAGGAGTGAGTCTAAGCTGTGGGTAGATACCCTCTCAGCAGAGGAGACAGTGTTTGACTGTAGAGGGTGTCTAATGTCTGAACCCCTCTATGAAATGACAACTTTAGAATGTCACCTCAAGAGCCTCTTTCCCCACCCCACAAGAAATGTAGGATGGTCTTGGTCTGAACATCTGGGGATAACACAAGTAAGGGACTGGTTATCCCCAACTAAATGTGGCTGGCCCACCTGGGTGGGAGGGAGAGAGGGGGAAGCCGCTGTTACTCACTCTGTGGGTATGTTGGTCGTGTCCCTCCTTGTGAGTACATGCTGTAATTGGAAGATGTGCCTTGCTGTGGCGGCATGTTGGGGTTAATGGCACCTGGCATGATAAACCCTGGAGGAGGTGGGTTGTCTCCCTGTAGCAAAAAGATTTCAGGAAAAATGGTTGGGAGAGACAGGATTTAGTTAGCAACGTTAACGAAGTGCCGAAGCAGAACTGTAACAAAATGATCAACCACATTCCCTGGAAGAGCCACCAGCACAGGGGCAAAGGCCTCCAACCAGCCCAGTGCCTTAGGGTGCCCAGTCTAACACTGACAGCACAGCCTGTATGTGCAGTGACTTGAGCAGCAAGCAGAGCAGCACACACCTTCCTGCACAAGGAAGAGGTCCTTGCTAGTGCTGCCTGTTATTCAGGCAGTCTGAGAGCACCCTGCCATCTTTCAACTAAGCAAACATTAACTCTGAAGCTTCTGATTTTCATGGAAAGGGGGGAAAGGAAAAATATCATCAAACTTCAAATAGTCCAGTGTGAGGCAAGGGGTGGGGAGGCTCAGATCACACTGAGCTCCCACTCAAGGCTTTCCAGAGCCCCTCATCTGGGTGTTGGTGAAAAAAAAAAAGGAATGAGATGCAGAGGAATAAAACCAGAGCGCACGTGGAAGCTGCTCCTTCTGTCTATCTGTACCAGACCATGTCAAGCACACAGACTACACCAGGGGACATACTGGGGTGGAGCAGGGGCTCAGAGAGGAATAATGAAGGTTATACCTGTGTGTCAGAGGGACAGCCTGCAGGAGGATGGCTGGGAAGGGCAGTAGGAGTTTTGTTACTCCAGGTAGTGACAGTAGGGGCAATTCTAACCTGAATTGAACAAAGAAATACCAATCATGGAAAACAAAACAATAAAAAAAGTCTAAAGGGTTTCACAAAACAAGATGCAAGAAGGTTTGCATGCTGGCACTTGTAACAGCCATAAAATCTCAGAGGAAGAAGGAAAAATGCATTCAAGACAGACAAAATCAGTATGCACTGGAGCCAAAGTGAATTGCAGAGTGAAAACGAAGCACAGTGGAGTTGCAGCTACAATTGGCTGTGGAGCAAGTGCAGTGTTATATGTGCCAGTGAGCCAGGTCTCCCTCTTTCATGACATTTTCCTATGGCAGAAGCCCCCCCCCCCATTAGTCCATGACCCCAAGCATCACTAATCAGAGCTGCAAGTCCCAAGTTCCATGTTAGATTCAAACATACTGCCTCACACAAAAGATTTCTGTTTAAATTGAGCTCAAGATGAATTACAAAAGGTTAAAATCTGTTATTCAGCTCTTGCACATGCACAGATACACATCTTAATGGTAATTGCTTCCCAGCCAGTCTCCCATAGCTCCTTTCCTTTGTCTTCCTTCTTTGCCACTTCAAAGGCCTTCAATTCCATATGACCACTTTTACCTTTCTGATGGGACAGAAGCCATAAACCTCCTATGCCTGTGACATCCTTGAGCAAGGAGTGGGTGTGTTGCCCAACAGTGGGATACATGGCCAGGGTTCAGGAGTTCAACACCCCATGTGAGCACAGGCAGAGGGAAAGCTGTGACCCTGCAGTCCTGGCTGGCTCAGCTGGCTTCAGGCTATGTGTCTCTTAACTCCACACAGTGCTAGGCTAATGGTGCAGTCAGCTGTACAACAACCACTGTTAGTGTCTGCATAATTCATCATTGAAGTAACCTAAAAGACTTTTTCACTTCCTTTCATGCCTGGTTTATCCAGATGAAAAAGAGGCTTAAAAAAACCCCTATGCTGAAAGGAATCCAAGTTTTAAGTACATGTTCCTATTTGGGACAGCAACTAAACAAAGGCTGCCTTAAGCTTGAACAAGTCCTTTGTACACACTTTCTTAAAAGGAAGTCAAAGTAAGTATCCTAAGACTCAAATGTGTAATTTTTCTCCATTCTGGTTCATCAGCACACTGCTGGGCACCTTTCTGACATGATACCTGCCCTCTTCAAGCCCTTCCTGATGAGCATGGACTTCCTGAAAAGCCAAGAACACAGGGGGATAACTCAGAGCATGCTCAAGGAGTTGTGATAAACCCAGCCTTTTATTTTTGAGCAGGGCTTGCTGAAATAATAGTTTGAGACATGCCTGAAACAGTAGGAGAAAGAGGGAACTCTGGTTTAAAGAAAAAGCATTGCTAAGATCTCGTCATGTAGAGGACAGCTGCTATTCCCCACAGCCAAACGGGAATCACACAGAATCACTTCTCAAGGCAACTCATTGGTTACAAGGAGGGAGGCCAAAGACACAGACAGAACAGTAGAGTTGATTATTGATGATGACGCATTTAAAATCATATGCAATGGTGTTAGCAAGGTAATATTGGATGAGGTTTTTGTGCCTTCTGAAATCTACCTTGCTAACACCCTGGAAAGAAGGCAGAGGCACACGTTGTTGACATCAAGAACTCCCAGTTCCCTCCTCAACCTTTCAGCCCTTTTTCCTTCCTGCCCCATTTTTCTGGCAAGCAATGCTTGAGTGCAGCACAGAGACACACCACTGCTTGTGCCAGTCTCCTCCGCATAAGGAGAACACCCACAGCCCCCACACAGTTCTGCTCTCAGAAAAGTCCAGCCCAGAGCCCCTGTGCAGAGGAGGGCCAGGGGAGCTGCAGTGCTCTACTGAGGGATT
Source organism: Corapipo altera (assembly GCF_003945725.1). Lineage (NCBI taxonomy): Eukaryota > Metazoa > Chordata > Aves > Passeriformes > Pipridae > Corapipo > Corapipo altera. The sequence goes on from NW_020884908.1 coordinate 1,966,285, forward strand.
AGAGACTTGGCAATGCTCTCCAAGCATGCACACAGCCAGGGCTGCTCAACACACCACACTGCAGAGACGGTCAGTGAGTTCTGTTGTGGTATTGTCCTCGGGTTAGAGATAAAATCAGGGAATTTGCCTCCCCCATTCATCCTCTTCCTTCCTGCACAGCTCCCTTATTAGTCTCATACTTAACCAGGTCTTTCTTCTAGCACAGTTCACTCTCAGTCTAGGAAGTTAAACCACCTGCTTCCTCACCTGCCTGTTCCCCCTTATGCCCATCTGAGAAGGTGTTTTCACAGCAAACTGTACCCACAGTTGCTGAAACATGTCATCAGTTTGCTACTGCCACTGCTCAGCAGCTTCTGCAGTCAACATCAGAGCTGGGGGTGGGAGCAATCAGCCCCAGAAGAGTCCGGTGAGCAGCATGAGCAAGCCCCATGGGCTGCAGGGATGGGACATCAGGGACTATGAGAGAAAGCACAGAGAACTCCTGCAGTGCTCTCCCATGCAGCTATTCTTGGCATTGAAGCACACCTTCAAACAAAGGGGGAAAACACCAAATCTTCAGCAGCAGACTGCTTGACAAGGTGTCTAATGGATGCTTCCAGATAAGGAATAAAGGAGGTATCTGTATTGAGTGAAAGGAAGCCTTTCCATAAAGGCTTTACCATAAAGCTCTTGGGAGGTATATGGCATACAGCCTCAGATCAAGAGAAAGGAAAAGAATTATATCCATCACTCTCAAGAATTCAAGCACCATGTCCCTCCCTTACCGCCCAAACCCATTTACCTGCTGGTAATACTGCTGGGCTGGAGCCTGAGGTGTTTGCATCCGTCCAGCCACAGGGCCAGCTCGGCCTTTGGGCACAGGCTCTCTCTCATATGGTCCCTTGAGGCCGTCCTGTCCCACCGGGAGCTCCCCCTGGGCTCTGCAAAGCCTGTCCCGTAGCTGCACGATGTTTGGCTGCAATCAGAGCAGGACAGTGAAGGAAGGTTAACTGCCTGTCACCCACTGCATCACACCAAGAGGCCACCCACTGTCTGATGAGCTCTCTCAGAAGCCCACTCTGCTTTGTTAGATCGGACTGAGGCACGATCATGACCATGCATGAGACATGGGGCCATTGGGACTACCTTACATGTGCCTGCCTCCTTCCCAAACCACCCTGTCTACAAATGTCAGCTGATGGAAAACGAGAAGTCAAAAGAAAACAACCAAGTGTCAAGGCACACCTTTCATTCACCGTGTCTGGTTTGCTGGAGGGACACCCTCTGGCAGTCATTGGCTGTAAGGACAAGGGTGTGAAATGAAGAGGGAGCAGAAGGTGGTTGTGCATTTCTGTCAGCTAAGCAAGGTCAACACAGGGAGAGGGGAAACAGCCTGTCACATCTTGAGGTGCATGTCAAATGGCAGTCCTGATGGCTGACTGCACCGTGCAGAGACCTTTGCTCAAAGTGTACCTGTTCACACAGAGAGAGGGAGTGAAGAGCCTGAAGGCCCCATACCTGGTTGGTGTTCTCAGGGAGGAAGGTCAGAGCTGCAGCCAGGCTTCCCTGAGCAGCCAGGAGGTTGGCATACTGGCTCATCTTATCAGCCAAAAGGGCCCCCACAGCATTAGGGTCCACAGCCTGGGTGAGCTGCACTGCTTTGCGCAGGATTACGACTTTCTCTATTAAGTCCTGAAAGATCAGGAAAAAAAACCACGCACAAGTGAGAACAGCAAAGTGAATGGCTAACTAGAGACAGGCTAATGACTGTCATGGAGGGCTGGTCCTAAGCCTTGGAAAACCCCTCTCACCCAGTGAGAAGTCCAAGCCCAGTGCAGGTTTCCCAGACAACCAGAACTGCACCAAGGCACAGCTTTCCCATCATGTGAGATAACAGAACACCAACCAAGTAGCTTCTAACAGCATAGCCAGCAGAGTTCAAAGCCAAAAGAACTGGTTTTATTAAAAAGGATTTCAGGGCCCTATCAGCACTGAGAATGCCCACCAAGAGTATGCTTTTATAAAATTATCTGGTGACAGCATGAGAGCAAACAGGAAAAATCATGCCTGTCACCAACAACAGTGCTGTGCTGCTGCACATTCATTTATGGTGTTTTAGGAAGTCGGTTCTTAACCATCTTAAAAAGGATCTCCCTTGGGAGAGTTGTCCATTGCTTTCTGGTTGCTATAGCAAAAATACTCCATATCTTGCCTTCCTTGCACATCCCCAAACACCAGAGCTGGCCTTGGTTGGGTTTCCTTCCAGTCCTAAATTACAGGAATGTTTTCTGGTCAGTTTTCTCATGATTTTCTTACTCTCACTACATTTACATTGAGAGATACTACAAATATTAGTTTGACAATATTAACATTCAGTCCCTTTTTAAAATCTTACAGTAGATTTTTTGAGTGTACCACACACAGAATTTCAACCATACATCACTAATAAGGATTGTTTTCTGACTCCTCAATAAAACATTTTTGATTTTCCCAACAAATCAGCACTTCAAAAAAGGAAAAAAAACCCCCACAAATAAATCAAGATAATCAACAGCTTCTCTGAGTTTTCTATGAATTCCACATCAGAGTAAACAAGCAGTTTAATTATAACTCCAATAATATTTTTCAATTTTAGTGTCCAAGAGAGCAAAGCCATGCAATCAAAATGCAAATTCAAACTGAAGGTAAATCTGTATATAAAGCCCTCAAAATCAAGTAATTTTGATAATTCAAAACTGGAGAGAGTTAATGATGCAAAGCAAAACTCATACACTCCAGCTCTTTCAATTATCTACAAGAGATTCACAGCACTGCTAAGTAATGTTACTTTAAGTACTTTCTAACACTGGTCCTTCAAAGGCCCTGAACAGATGGAAGAAACTAAGATTGTACTATAAAATAAATTATTCCACAATTGCTTCATTCCACTCCTGTTCCCCCAAGATATTTGCTATATGCAATGTATTTCACTGCTGGAAATCAAGCCTTGTATGTGCAAACCCCTGGAGAAAACACCAAGGAGAACCTTCCTACAGCTTTCTCTCTAGATTTAACTCTAATCCTTTAGATTTCTTCTCCTGAACATCCAAAAGTAGAAGTGTCCAAGTACTCCCCAGTTGCCAAAGATGCAAGCATTTGAAGACTCTTCTTTACCAAAACACTCAAGCTCTACCATTAGTCTTTAACACAAGAAGTGTTCTAGCACGACTACCCAAAGACCAGGGCAAGCACAAGGGCCACTGTGCTTCACAACTGTGCATTTTCCAGTATCATATTTATGTGCTATGCCATTCCAGAAGGAAAAGGCTTGCATCCTGATGTACATCCAGCTATCAGTCAGAAAGCTCTACACTAGATCGTTTGATTTAAGTGCCAAATGATTGCAGTGTGTTACTTCCAACACCTTTCTTGAAATAATTACCAACCTGAAGGGACAAGGGGCTGCTTCCATCCTGAACTTTGGTCCAACAGGCAACGAGTTTATCCACATTGCCAGCACAAATGTAACAGAGACAAGCTTGTGTCTGCAGAACGCTGTCCCCTTCATTCTCCAGCCTGCTGCCCAGGAGATCTAGATGGAATACAGAGATGCTGGTGAATCACTTTGGTGATCCCTCCCCATCGCTGCTGAAGCTGAGTAAGCCTACAATGGCTGTCATGTCTCAGTGAGAAGGGATATTGCCCCTAGGCTCTGCTGGTAAGGACACACTCTGGTGTCTAGCACAGATTATCTCATGGGAGTCCAGGGCACTTCAGAGGCAGTCATGGCAGTAAGAACCTGTCAAATGACTGCAAACATGAGACACAGTAGAGGGGACAGTCCATCTTCTGACATGATAAAGGACAAGAGGCCAGGGTTCAATTCTCCCCTCCACCACCAACTTGCGCAGTCCCTAATTTCAGGAGTGTGACCCCAGTGTGCAACCAGCCAAGGAGCTGTGAGCAAAGCCATGGAACTGCTCTGGGTTGACACTTGCTGAAGGCAGTCGTACACCTCCCCAGACACCGTGGCTGAGGGACACAGGGGTGTCAGGTTCACAGCTACTGGCAATATAACTTCCCTGTGGGTTAAACCCAGTCAGCTGTCTGTCACACAGCACACAAGAGCAGGCATGCTCACTGCCTCGGTAAGAGGACTCCTTCCGGCAGTCAAAATTGATCTTGGGAAAGAAGAGTGAAGTGCTTCCTTGAAACATTTCTACTTGTACCCCATGCACAAACACCCCAAGACTGGTCCTTTGGCTGAGACACCCATCAGATCAACCCCCCCAGTGGTACAAGACCAGCAGTTGTGCACTACACAGGCAATACCAGGACACAGCTGCTCACGAGGCTTTGAGTTCTGTGCCCAGAAAGTCAGGGAAGGCACTGGTAAAATAGCACCCCAGAGGTTCCTCTCCTCCTCTGCAACAGGACTTAGGAACTATATGACCCATGAAAGAAGCTAGAGAGGTATTACAGCAGTATAGGGGAAGGAAAACAATGCTGGCGAAGCGTAGTTTTGCTGTAAGTAGAATAAATGACATCCAGCCTGTAAAGTGTGCTTACCACAAAGGGCTGCAAATTCATCTGGCCTGGCATAAGTGAGCACAGCAGCCAAAGCCTCTCTCCAGTTCTGCAGATCACAAGACTGCACAATCTCTTTCCAGTTCTTCGTTACCACTGCAGTGATGAGCTAGACCAGAAGGAGAGAGACTACAGTTAACATCTTGGTAGGATTTCCTTTGTATAACCTACAGTATGATTTGTATCTGTTCAAGTGCACTCATCCCCACTCTATCCGGGGTCACAATAGATACTGCATTGCAGCTGAACAACAATACATTTTACTTCAAAAGGAATACAGTGAAAAATCAAAACGAGCTCAGATAACAAACAGGACAATTATTCTTGCTACAAAACGTGCAAGAAAAGAATACACAAATCTCCACAAGTTGTGATTGCTGAAAATGAGTTTCAGCAATTTTTGCAGAGAAAGATAACATACTAAGTATTTAGCTGAAAGTCTTCTACACAATGCCTAGGAAGGGGTATGGATTTTGTTTGTCAAATTGTTTCATTTGGCTCTTGGCCTGAGGCTGACCTGAGGCCAAGTTGAAAAGGCTGTGTAAAGGAAGCAGCAAAGTGGCAGCAGCATCAACCTGAGCTGGCTGTAGTGTCCCTATCCTTCACCTACACACAGGTTGTCTGTCCATAAGCCTTCAGAAAAAAAATTCCAGTTTCTTTCTTCTCAAACTCTGCCTCCAGTTATTTTACTTGGGACAAAAGACAGACTTGGCAGCTGAGCTGCTCTTCAGTGAACAAAGCCCTTGTCATACCAAGATTTCAAGCTCAGAAACTTCTGAACAAGGAATAAGTGTGCAGTTTGGGACCAGAAAAAAACCCCACACCTAAACAACAAATGCAAGATCCTAACTACAAGGTCAACACTTGCTTGTTAGCACAGGCACAGATAACTGGTCAGCTCTCCAATCCTTTCCCCAAAGGATTAACTGCAGTGAAGAAGAAGAAATTCTTCCTTTCTCTGATTAGGCCAGAGGGAGTAGCTGGCGGTAAGGGAAGAAATCCTGCAGAGTCTTAATACTTGAGATTTTCCTCTTTTCATTTGTCCAGTATTAGCAGAGCAGTTTTCTGTGTCCTTTTAAAGCCACTTCTCCTGTTTCATCTTCCTGTTGCTACCTTCTCATGCCAGTAACAAAGAAGAAAAACTTGAACGAGCAACATCAGCAATCCCTAGCCGTGCAAAAAGCTGAAAATAACAATAACCAGCTGGCCATAACACGCTGTCTCCTAGACAAAGGGTGATTGATCTACCCGGGGCATACTTTGCTCTTTTCTGTGCAGGCAGTGAAACGAAGCATCAGCAAAATCTGTTAAGACTGACCACAGGCACAAATCTACATAATGCTGCCTGGCCCGGAGCATGGGTCATGTGTGACTCATAAAAAATGTGACAAAACAACAAACTGAAATGTGCCCTGATTAAGATATTTATCTGTTGGTGAGAACCTATTAGTGTATATGAAACTCAGACACCAGAGAGGAGATAAAGAATACTCTTGTGTACTTATATCCAGATAGTGTGGAAAACTTCCCTTCTTATCAATGCATTAAAAAAGAGCAACGGAAGCTTTTCTGCTCCGAGATCTTAGAGATGATTTGAATACTTATAAACTTCTCCCAGAAATAAACCTAAAAAACGGCAAGAAAAACTTTTAAGGTGAAAAAGGGAGTTGCCAAAGGCATAACGAAGCGTGTTAGCTCTGAAGTGAAAAAACACACCCTGGTAATTTTGCTCTGCATCTTAGCAAAGTACTTTTCCTGCGTCCTGGAGAGCAGCTCTTGTCCGCCTGCGATGGCCAGGATGATGGCGTCAGCCATGCGGTTGTCGTGCAGGCAGAGATCCACCGCGCTCCCGAAGTCACCCGTCAGCAGAGCCTGCGTGATCAAACCGTCCACATCTGCAGCGAGAGAGGGGTGCACTTTCACAGGGTGGCACAGAAGTCACTTAAAGAAGCAACGGTGACTCCGATTCCGACTGTACCACACCGCACAAGGCTGCCTGCAAACCAGCCTGCTTCCAGGCAGTATTCACAGGGATGCTCCAGCCTCAAACACACATGGCCACAGCCACGTCACGGGGGGCACTGTCAAGCATCACTTACCTTGCAGCAGAGCAAGATGCTAGAGGTCTAAATGGCCTCTGAAACAACTACCCTGCATACAGTGCCAGAAAGAGTCAAACTAGACAGGGGTCAGTGGTTTCTGCGTCACTCAAGATCCCCTGGGAGTTTCTGCTAGCACTTCATGCCTCATCAAGCATGTCTTCCTTTATAGCAGAAGTCACCCAGAGCATCTGCTTTTCAGCAATGGGGTACACAAGTGCTGTACACTTCCCTTCCTTCCTTAAAGAAGTTGCATTTTCAAGTGCCTTGAGATTGCTGCAAAACAAGTGTGGTTAGAGGCAAGTCATTACGATCCTTCACAATTTCTGTGCAGAAATGGCCTTCTCACTGGAACATCAGTATTAACATCAGCACTTATAAATATCAGCACATAACATGAAATCAATATCATGGGGGTTTTTTTTTACCTCCACTAACAGAAATGTTAAATGTCGTCTTTGCAGATCCCAAACCTTCAGTTTCTTGTTTATGGTCCTTTGGTGTCTAAGAGAAAAGAAAAGCAGAATTTGTGACATTATGTAAACACTTGGAATATACACACATTTAAAAAAATATGGTTCTTGCATTACAAGTTAGACCTTCAGACTAGCAGTTGCCTCAGAGAACATTAACTTGCATACACACATCCATGCCCATATACACACAATCCCCTCCAAGTAAAACAACAGCCATTACCACAAAGTCAGAAACCTCTCCCTTCCCTCTTCTTTCAACTTCAACCCCTACCAAGAACAGTCTACCATAACACTACCTAGGTTCCACATTGCTCCACTTAGACGTCCAGCTTGTCCTTGAAATACTCTGCACTAGGCACACATCCTAGTCTAATTAAGCAAATTACATGTGAACACATGCCTAATTTTCAACACAGAAGTCCAGCATAGACCAGACTTAAGCACTTTGCACTCAGTACAGGAGTGGCTCAGTGGACAGAAGCTGCTATTTTTTTCTCTAAAACTCACCCAGGATTTAAGATAGAGAGCATTTTGTGCAGTTGGGATTTCAAACAAAACCTTTCAATGATAAAAAAATAACACCAAGAGGGATTTCTCTCTCCATTACCCATTTTCACAGCACAGCTTAAGAAGAGAGCAGAAGTTGCTCTAGTACACGCAGGGGGAGTTCATGAGTCTGCTGAGAACACCCTGCTTGTGAGCTGATCAGTGAAATTGTACTGCAGAGGATGAAGTACACAGCCAACCAAAACCAGGCATTTGGATGGGGAGGCAAGTCACAAACAACCTTCATGTTTGACTCACGAAAAGAGGCAGCATCTGGAAAACGATTTTCCTGTCAGATAACACACAATAAGTGTTTGGTATCAGTCGAGAGCATGTTGTGACTATCACAGGAATAATGTGCCCTTCCAGTTACTTTATGGATGGGACAGCCCACCTCGATGCATCATCAGTGGCTCCAGGGTAGTCTCACAAATATTTACCATCCATGCTGGAAGGCTAGGGTCATGTTTGGCTGTGAATTCTCTCTTAGAGCAAACATTTGTAATGAGACATCTAATATCTTCAGGACTGCATACAGCAAAATCCTTATACAGTCAGATACATGTCTGCCACTGCAGTGCCTAAAGAATTAACAAGCAATCCAGCACCTAACCTAAGGAGAGCACTCTGGTTTTAGTGTCCTTAAGAGGTTGTTTGTTATATGGAGTCAAGTGCACCACTCCAGTCTGCATGAGCCTTAAACTACTGTCCTCATCTTCACTGCAGACAAGCACAGGGAACACAGCTAGTTTTGGGCTAACAGTTCGAATTCTAACCCAAAAGGGAGACTGAGGGAATGGGGGCCAATGAAGTTGGCCTGTTCACACAGCAGTACAGTATTTTCAGTGCTACTGACTTCACAAGGCAGAGGCTGGTCCTCAGTGCTAATTATATACCTGTCCCCATATTTAAAACATAGGGCTGAAAACAATGCTGTTCAAATGGACAAAAATGAACAGTAGCTGTAGGATCCCAAGAGCAGGCATGGCTGACCCCAAACTGCCTGTGATAAATCCATCTGAAGTGCTGCAACAAACACTCCTAAGGCAGCCAGAGCCCTGACACTCGCTGTTCAGGTGCCAGGGGATGGATGGCACTGTGACTTTGGTGGGAGCAATGCAGAGAATGAACATTCTATTTCTCCTCCAGTAGCACAGCTTCATCTCTGCAAAGAGTTATACCCTGAAACGGGGCAGTAATAAGCTGACTGCTTGGTAATAATCAACCAGAGGGAGGAAAGAAGGCAATGAGGAAAGCAAGGGGAAAAAAAAATAAGCATTAGGGTTCTGGTGGCAGATAATTTGTGTTAGGGAAATGTCAGAGCGAAAACGATGGCAGAATAAAGTCCTTGAGTGTGGTGCCAGTTGGATTCTTATAAAACAAGCTTCTACTTCAGTGCCACCAAAATCTATTCACATGATGTCTGAAGCTGATGAGAAAAATCTTGAGGAACTTAACAAGAGACTGCTTTTATCGTTTTAAGTAACTTTTTGTATTCCTGTATAACCTCAGCACTAGGAAAAGCCAACAAAATAAAACACTCTTAATGGTAACAAAGTAAATATAGGGAGGTCAGCAGGGTTAGTCTAGAAGGCAACAGATACCTCTCCCAAGAACTGCTCCTCTGTAGCTCGGCCTTCATCCCCCTCATTTGGCACAGATTCTTCAGATTCTGCAGGAGCCTTCAGCAGAGAGAAGATGCCATGAAAAAAAAGCCAGCAAAAGAGAAAGAAATACTTTGCACTGCAGAGTATAGCCACCTTCCCACCACCAACAGTTAGAACCAGACTGCAGATCACAGAAATGCAGTGGCCATATATGCTTGGCTATCATAAACATAGTAGAGGCCCTGTTTCCTTTGTAATTACACAGCACCTTGTGCTGGTTTCATCTCAGATGCCTGAAAACACGCAACAAAATCTTTCTCCCCCATTAGGCAACTACAGATATCTGAACTGTCTACTGCACAAAAGCAATGCACTCCTGTTGCAGACTTAGGCCACTGCAGTTACAAAAGGCAATGCCTGAACTGTAGTTATTCTTGTAGGAAGTGTTATAGGACCACAATCCCAGTCTTGCTTTTTTTAAAGCCTGGTGAAGGTGCTCTTGAAATCAGCTGTCAGGCAGCAAGACTCTGCCCTACCTCACAGGCAGCACGAAGTGTCACAGTGGGCAAGACACAAGCAGCAAAAAAGGAAAGGTGGAGGGACACCAATGAGACCCTGAATTAAACCCTGTGACTGAGAGTCCTTCACTGGAGAAAGGGGGAACACTCAAGAAGAAAAAAGTAGTTGTTTTTTTTAAATAAGTACCTTCATCCCACTGAATGTAGGAACTTGCCACCTGCTGGATTATTTGTGACTTACTCTGGGACAGCTATCAGGCTAAAAGAAAAGTTATTCTTACTTTGCACATTACCACAGCATTATAAACTAATCACAGAGTTATACACGTGTTTGCTTACCTCTCCCAAAACACTATCTACAAGACATTCTTTATTCAGAGCAGATGTAATCTAGAAAAGAACCAAGATTTAAGTGAGCACCCTTTTATTTTAGAGAGGCAGACCTCTCACTAATTTCTCAGATTGCAAAAGTGGAACATGTAGCTACTATGCTTCCTGCAAAACAGTTAACATGAAACTAAAGCCATTTCCTTTTCCAGGTGATGGATTTACTGCTAATACCCCAGCACCCCAAGCTCTGATGGAAACAATAGCTGCTCTATGCTTTTAAACTTTTAACTGTTAACTCAAGGGCCTCAAACCTCACTAGAGTTGCTGGAAACCACAGTAATAAAAGGAGTATCAGAAGAACATGAAGGACAAAAGCCTCAGTCTGTTCTGGTTAGGGAAAAATGAAGCAGTGACAATCCTTGTGGAGCAGGGAGCCTATCAGGAAACTGTGGTTTCAAGCACATGGTTGAGGGCTAGAATTTTCCATGGTATAAAAGAGTTTTTATACCTTGGAAAAAAAAAGCTTTTACTGCTTTGCAAAGCAAACCATGACTCCAGATTCAACAAGGGCCCTCAAACCCACCAATTTATAATGTATTGAGTTTATATATTAGTTCAGGGAGCCTGGGTTTCCTATTGCTGCTAATGTTATCTACTGCTTTTGGTACTGCAGGCTTTATTTTACCCTTGGATGTTGGTTTGTGCAAAAAGTTGAGCTCAAATTGCTGGAGACAGTTTTCTTTTTCTTTTTTAATCACTGGATTACAATAAAAATGAGAAATCCAATACTTGGTTAGCATGAGAATCACAGGTTTAAAGAAGACACCCCCCCCCATACTCTTAACAGCTTATTCCAAGAAGCTGAAATCTGTGACTCCCTTTTACTTTCCTTATGCTACCAACAATATGAAAAACTAGTTGTGATTTACTGAGTTTATCATCATCTGGCTATCACAAACTTACAGATGAGCTGTCCTGTGTTGTTTCTTGACACTAAAAAACATGGATTCAACTTCAATGTGCAATGCTCTGTTGAGAAACAGCTACATAAAAACATGGCCTTTCAGCTCCTGTCATCTGTTTCTCAAATACTGAAATCATGGGGTAGGCCCAGCATTTCAGGCCACTCAGTTCAGCTAAGCCAATTTTCCCAGTTTCTCCCCATGCACAAGGCATATCAAACCCAGAGCAACAGCAGCAGCAGGCTCTAGTCTCATGAGGCCACTCTGCAAGACCATTACTAAATTTCAACTGGATTTTCTAATTGAGATCTGCTTTTCAAAAGCAGGATTTCCCTTGCTGTGCTTGCCTTGGAGTCATGCACAAAACTTTTGAAGCTGAGGACAGACTGTTAGCAAAAACATGACTTTTTTTTTTTTCCCCCTGTAATCATATTAAGTTTGCCCTAAAGGACATTTAATTTGTATAAGCATAATGACACTTTAATGGAGCCAATCCTTGAAAATAAAACATTTGACAATGAAAATTAATCAAACATTCAAATCCACTGAAACAGAACTGAAGAAATACTAGACAGAGCACTGAAAGCAACAGAGCAAAAAAGGCACAGCAGGTATCTCCCTGTAACACTGTATCTCCCTACAACTGGGAAGAAACATCTTTACAAGTTGTTTCGCAGTAATCCAAATTTTTGTAAAAAAAGAAGGACTATCCCAGGTTTTCCAAGGCAGTTAATGATACCCTGAAAATTGCTTCCATGTTCTTCAACCAGAAAGCTTAAAACCAGATCATATTCCATGATGCTACAGTAGAAGGATGTCAAGTAACACAGTCACGTGAATAGATCGAACCAATAAATGTCAAAGCTTCTTGATGGGTCAGAATTTCACATCAGCATTAGACAGTTGGATGCAGACATGCCTCTGTCTGTTGCCTGCTTTGACATTTCCATGAGTACTTAACCATACGTGGCATTGTCAACCTTTTAGGCTGTGTTCTGCAGATACATTCATAAGTAAAGCTTTTAACAGAAGCACAACTTCCAGGCATATTTACCTTCTTCCTTAGATCATCCTTCCTGTATCCCAAGAGCTCAAGGTATTTAGCACGTGAATCTTCTTCAAAGTTCACCTTTAAAAAAAGTTAAAGAATATATTGCAATTCACAATTCTTCATTTTCTCTCTCACAAGCATTTTACTTGAGCGGCACAAATTGCCCAGTCAGAGCTGGTGGCTGAGTAGACTGAATGTAATAAAGAGAACTGCAAAAGTCTTCAGTGACTTGGGCACCTGAGCAGGTGGGCAAGGCTTCAATCTGGTTGATGCTTATCTGGTTCACTTGGAAACCTCTAAATGCTCATAGTGAGCAGCGAAAAGCCCATCTATAGCTATCCCAAAGCTTTATTCCTTCTCACTAGCTCCCTGTACAGATATGTACTGATGGGGGATGCCAAAAACCACAGGATACCTTTACTCATGCCTTTGCTTCTGCCATGATTTCTCACAAACCCCCTGGCCCTGGGGACCCTCCCTCTCCTGACAGGCCAGCTCCAGTGACATGGCTTATGGGTGCTATTCCCACAGCCTACACCTTTTCATTCCCAGCATCTCTTCTGCTAAAACACCACGATGTGCAGAAGGAACCACTTCCACACCAGCTTTCCAAGTCACTAGGGAATTCCTGAATGGCTGTTATCCCATTACCTTTAGGAAGGCCCATACATTCTTCTCAAAGTCAGCCAGGGCCATATCGATCTTCTTCTGGCAGTAGCTGACAAAGCCCTCGGACTGCACAGCCTCCTGCAGCTGTTTGGAGCGGGCCAGGAACTCCTTCTCTGTGACAACCTGGCTCACGTAGACATGATGGTGCTGCTGCTGCTGCTGCTCCATGCCTGGCTGCTGCTGAGGCTTGGCATTCTCAAATGTAACCAGCTTGCCTCCAAACTGGAATTGAAGCACACAATGTAGCATGTGAAAAATATGAGTATACAGGGGAACACATATGAAAAAGTATGAGCATACACAAATGTATGTACATGATTTTATATAACACATATATGCTTATCACTCAAGAACTGAACACTCCTGACATAAACTCATTGATTTTTTTTTTTCCCCCATCACCCCATATTTCTATGCATGTAAGGAGCTTGCTGGATAAGCAGGTGAACATTTATGAGATTTAGGATTTATGAGCACAGCTATTCCTGTGCCTATTTTCTTTCAGGCAAAAGACTGACCAGCAACAGAGAACTAGAGTTGTGGGTCTGTACAGTGGCCAGCATAAATGGAGTATCCCATGACACTGTAATGCAGTTACCAAAGAAACCCACGTATCATTAAATAAACACTCAAGCATGATGTCTGCCCTGCTCCTGCCAGGCTGTTTACCAGTTAAAAGCCTACTGAGACATGGGCAGTAAGCTGTGAGACAATTTAGAGAGGTAAAATCAACATAGGAAAAAACTAGGAGGGGCTTATAATATTGTTTCATTCTATACCTCAAAGTGAATTTACACAGGCCAGTCCAATAATGGACAAAATACGCATTACAAAAAACAAAAGCCTAGCCAGGAAAAAGACTGACAGTTGGCTTCTGGAAAACCAGGATGAATAAGGGAATAGACACATTATAAAATGACACATCAGACAGTGACTAGGCAACATTGCTTCTCTTTGACAGGAGAAAATTGCATTTGATTTGTGCACCAGATTGTGAATAAGCAGACATACGATGTTGAAAATTCAGAAGTATTTCAGCAAAGAAAGCCATTTCAAGTGAATAGGCTAAAATCTCCAGAAGAAATGGCCTGTGGGTTTAGAAAATAAGCCAAAGGTGGAACCAAAGAGCAGATGATTCCGCTCTCACAAAAAAATCAGGGCCTTCCCATCCCCTCACCTGGCTGCTCTGCAAATCAACCAGCCATGGAGGAAACAAGCCATGTGCTGCTACAGCAACTCCTGCTACTTTGATCAAAGCTGACCCAAGTATTCTCCAGCATATTGACTCACACAGTACCTTCGAACTGCACTCAAATCTCAGATACTTGCCCAGTTTGGTCTCGTTCCCCCTCCCAATGTATATTTGTTTACTCCAAAGCAAGCACTGCACATAAACAAAAGCGAAGCACTAATGCCAAAACAGAAACAAACAAATGTTTCTTTTTCCCAAGCACTTTTGTCAGGCTGGCTTGCTGTCCCAAGTGCCCTGTCTGGAAGCTGCCCCGAGCATCCAAAGAGGGGAAGCTCTCCCAAGGTGGAGCACAACAGTGAACTTCCCTCTTCCCACAGTGTTTAGCAGGTGCCACCTGTATCTCCCTGCCTGCCTGGCCAACCACACCCAGCCTTGTCTCATCCTTACCGAGAACGATGCTCCCATGGGCCGCCGGATCCATTTGGGTGGTTTCTTCAGAGGCAGAACAACACTCTGTGGGGCAGCCTGCTGGGGCAGCTGCAGGGGCGGGAGGGGCTGTCCTGTACCAAAGGGATCAAGGTTCCCAAAGGACGATGAAAGCTTTGATAGCACAAAAAGGGGAAAAAACAGACGAGACATCTCTCCATTAAAATAAACATAAGTGTCTATTTGCACCGAATTGGTGCTCCTGCAATCAGGGCTGCAGACAGCCACTGTAGACTTCCCATGAGCCCATGTTTTGTTCCCCCTCTGCCCCTATTCTTAGCCAAACATTTTTCAACACCTGGTCAACTTGCTTCTGCCTCAAGCCGTCCGTGCTGCCTCCCATGATGGAGTAAACGCTGATCCGCCCGTCGAACGAGGCCGCAGACAGGACAGCAGGGTTCCTGGGACACCACTGGATATCAAAGCACCACTGTGTGTTCGTGGGCAGCTCGTACAGCACCTGGGCAGCAAAACCAAGTGCAACAAATCAGAGCTCTTATGGAGCACCATGTCCAGTAGCAACAATTCTCCTGCCTGCCCTGAGACTTGTCTGCTCTTCTTGCTCCCCAGCAGCTTCCACATCACCACTCACACTAACAGTGGGCAAACCCTGACAACCCCCAAACACCACTGCTTCATTCCCTTCTCCCATTAAATCTTATGTTTAATCCACACAGGACAAATTATGCAGTTTGGGGTATGTTTGTGCTGTCCCCCACCATAAGCTGTGAGCTGCTGACATCCATTCTGGGTTATTCAGAGCTAATTTAGGTATCCCCACACACTACACAGAGAGATGTTCAGGCTCTAAAGTAAGCATTTTCACAGGAAAATTGGAAAAGGTAACACTTGCATTCTGGACAGAGAGTTTCTTGTGCCTTGGAACAGACAAGCCCCTTCCTTACAGCAGACATTTAACCATAAACTAGGAGAAACTCAAAGAATAAAATGCTAAATGCTGACAGCAAAATTTTCTCCCAGGAAAATGTTTTTTATTTTTACTAAAAACACGTAGTATGATTCATCTACACATAAAACCTTCATAATAGCACAAGATCCAGCTCAGATAACTCATCTACCACCCCAGAGCTTTTGCACTTTTGGGCCAATGTTTGAATTCTAGAAACACTTCTCACTACTACTCCAGGATTACTGTCCACTGCAGGCAAGCAGCCCTCCAGCATGCCTGAAGCACTTGTCATAGTCTAGGGACAAACACTCTAGTTGGCTGAAAAGCAGATTTGCATCCCCTTTGAAAGATATCCCCAGGCCCAGAAAGGTGTGTGGCAATGCAGTAGGGTGGTTCTTACTGATCTGCCATTACTGTAGTAAGCTACAAAATGCCTCCTGTCTGGATAAAAGTTCTTACAGAAGGAAAAAGGCAATTGCAACAATGATCCAGCCACACAAGGCCCAAAACAAAAGAGTAGGAAGCATATTTAGAAGTTTAAGAGGAGCCATTTCCATCTCTTACAGTGAACAGGGACTTCACTACTCAGTAGGAGAGAAGCAGCAAAGACAAACATTAATACTGACAATACTAGAAAGGAATCCTGCACCACCAGAATAAGCTCAGAAGACACACAGAGCAAACACAAGAACCCAGTATAGGGAGAAACATCTCACAGAAGCATCATTCCTAGGAATGCAAGCGCAGCAACATGTGCTTTGTATGTGCCACCTCTGAACAGAGATTTTTAATTTTTTATTTTTTTTTTTTTTTTTTAAGTGTTGAGCATACAATACCTCTCCTGTGTTAGGGTTGGAGCAGAGAATTTTAGCATCCTTCCCACAGCTAAGTAGCAGCTCCGGATCTGCCATACTCCAAGCAATGGCCAATATACCCCTGCATGAAAAGTCACAGCCAAAAGAAGTTTTATATAAATGAAAAACAGTGATAAATAAAGCATATTTGTAAGTTGAGTTTCTACATTAGCTCAGCACCTGACCGGCCCACTTATTCCTGGAGGAGAAACTTTCCAATGCTATCAGCACTTTATTTGTTGAAATACATGCTTTCTAGTTTGTGCATGAAAAGTTATAAAGATGCAGACATTGTATCCAAAAATTAAATGCAACAGTCCTGTGGGAGAACCTGGACACCAGTCTAACAAAATGGTTTGTTTGCCTGTATCATTAACAGAGTGTGCAAACCTGTAGGTAAGGTCAGTGACTATCAAGTTTGCCAGCTTCTTTTTATTAGCAGGAGATTCAGGTCAGCAGAACCACTGGCAGCAGTTTTGTTACTGCTGTTCTCACTCCTTAAATCAAGCAGTGCTTTGGGGCAATACAGAAAGTTTCACTCACAACTGAGGAGGGACAAGAATTTAACAAAATCTTCCAAACTCTACCCAAATTCAAGGCATTTAGGGGACTGAGAGGCAGAGAAACTATGCAAGTCCACAGGTGAGGATGTGGTACACAGTCACCAACAGCGCTAATGCCAAGGAGCAGCAGGTTACACAAGACTCATACCTCGTATGACTTTCTAGAACACGAAGCGGTGAGGAGGCAAATCTCAGGTCCCACATCTGAATAACAGGCAGCCTGTCATCCTCTGAGGCCAAAACCATCTGGGTAGCAACATCAGGGTGCCACGCCAAGCCCGAGCAGTGCATCTGCAGGACAACATTGTGCCAAAGCATCAAATAACTAAGCAGCACTAAAGGAAAAAAGAAAACTAGACCAAATTCATCTACGTGTCTGGTAAAACACTGTTGTGAGGGGATTTGCAGCCATGTTTCTGGGCATTATTTCTGACTGCATTCAGATTGGGATATTCTCCTCATTTCTCTGAGTGAGGAGACTTGCAGTTAGTTTCCTGAGGTCCTCTCAAAGAGATGATGTTGTGCTGATTTTTTTCCACAGCCCTACGTTTTAATGTGAGAAAACTGTAAAGCTCACTGTACAAATCTTTTTCTCTACTGGTATTATTGATATCTTTAATAAAAGCTATCATTAGGCAGAGGTTATTGTCATGTGAACATTGTATCAGAGGACTACAACCACATGAAGACAGCCTACTGTGCTGCTGTTATGTTAGGCAACAAATACATAAAGCATGAAGTTATAAAGTTTATCAAAATAAGAGTACAGTGACCAAACAACTACTTCACAAGCACCCTTTTCTCAGTTTCATTTTCAACTCTTGATATATTTTCAGAGTTCGCTAAAGCAACATTCTATTTAAAATAATACAGAATTATAAAAATTATATGATCTCTCCACAAGTTCAACAGGCTCTTTTTTCACATTTACACTGCCTAAGGAACAGGCGTGGTGGCTGCAGCCACACAAGGCAGTGTTCCTGTGACCTGCTCAGTGCTACACTCCTCTGTGGTGCTGTCCATCACAGACCCTGCCCTCTCCCAGCTCAGCTGCAGCCTGCTCCCACATTCAAACCCAGACCAGCAGAAGCACAGATCCCAGCTCCATCACTCAATGTCCTGCCAGGGCTTATCCCACATGGGATGCCAAGAGAGGATGCTCTCTCTGCCTGAGCACCAAGCCATGAGGTCCCCTGCTCTGTGAAACAAAGATGTGCTCACCCAGAGCACATCAGCTGTAGCCTCATCTCTTCAGCACATAAAACATGTCATTTCCGACCAAGTGAATAAAAAAATCTTTCTGTGGTAGCCCCAAACAGATCAGTAAAGGCTTTTTCAAAACTAACTCACCACTCTGATACGACATCTGAGTGCCTCATCTCACTTTAATCTGCATCTGTCTATTTTTATTTGTAATGCTGACAATTCCTCCTTATAAACACGGCCTTATAACAGAAAACTGGGCCAGGCACCAGTATCTATGTCATGTAACAAGGGGTGCTGTGACCTGTTCCCACGTGTCAAGAAGCACCCCACACATCTCTGTCAGCACCTCTGCAGCTGCACGAGAGAAAACTCACCCGGTTATTGTGGTCACTGACTTTGATGATGGGCTCGTTCTTCCTGAGATCCCACACGGTGGCGCGGCCACTGGGGCTGGCAGATGCCAGGATGTGCTGGACTTGCCTGTTCCATGCAATACAGCTGATGTCCTCAAGAGGCTGTTGCACACACAGAACAGCCTGTCACAACCTTTCCAAACTGAAGACTCAAACCCTGCTAGTTTCAGGACTTGATAAATGAGAAATCTGCTCAGAGACCCATCCCACACGCTGCGTGTTCTGGTTTCCTTTGTACACAAGCTGTAGGGTACAACTCCGGAAAAGCCTGGTTTATAACCTGCTAGCAGTTCTCTGCAAAGTTATTTTCTGCTTTACACTATACATTAGTTACTGAAACAAGACTAAGCACAGCTGTCTTCAAGAACAGAAATTACTCCATGGAAGTATATCAGGGTATATAAACTGACTTTTTGTCTTGTTTATTAGGTTTTGACTTCGCAAAAAGAAAAAGTTTGCTTGGAGGAATTCTGTGGAGGTTTTTTATTCCTGCCCCCCAGTGCTTACTTTGCAGACCAAGAATTAAATGCAGTGTTAACCCAGTCCTTTTTGCCCTACTATTTCCAGCTATCATTAAGCATATGGACTAAAAGATGTCCCAGCCTAAAAAAATTACTATTAAACATATAAAAAAAAATATCTTACACAGATCTTTAAGGTGAGCATCCTCCCAAATGCCTACATGTTAATAAATGATTTGAACTAAACAAAGTAGCCAAACCCATAGAGTTTAAATTAAAAATCTTTAAACTGAAGATTACTTCTCATCCTGTTTGCTCACTTTGTTGTCTCCAAATTATCATACAGTACTAAATCCATTTTCCAGTAACCACAAACTTCTTGTGCAATCTTGTAACAGCTACAAAAACCTACATGCATTGAAACAACTTCCTCCCATTCTTCTATTTCCTTCACAAGGCTCATAGCACAGAAGACTTGTTTTTCCCCACAGATCCTCCTTAATGGACACGGGCTAAACACTGGACCTTGAGTATAGCAACTAAACCACACCCTGAGACCCACAAAGACAACTGCAAAACCTACTGCCTCATCATCTGACTTCTCAGTAGCTGCTTTTATCTTCCTCCTATTTTCCTCTGTGTACCTTCATGATCTTCAAATTCATCCATGCAGTGGAAGACTAAGACATGTAATGGTTATGGATATTTGAAGAGTGGTGTAACCTGAGAGACCTTAAGGACTGTAGCTAACCTTGCCAGAAACGTAGCTCACGGCTAATCACAATTAACTACTACCCAAGTTAGGTTTCAACTTGGGTAGTAGTTTCAACCCCACTTGAGACAGGCTTTAAAACTGTAAGTTTCAATGAGCTCTCAATTTAATTGACATACGTATTTTTCACTAGCCTGCTCTGCAGAATTTAATAAATACAAATCAGGTACCTGTGTCTTCACTCCTGGTGTCATTGGTGTAGCAAAGTTGTTCAAGTCCCAGATATAGATTTCAGACTCATTAGCACCAGAGGCCACCAGATTAGTCTGTAAGACGCAGTAACAGACATTAAGAGTATTTTCAGCATCAGCTTTCACAGTCTTAGCTGCTGGGAGGCATCAGATCCACAGGACTCTGTCGACTTGCCCTGTCAGCTCAGGGTATAGCTTTTGGCTCACACAGAGCAGCTTAGGAAAAAAGGCAAGGTTTTTTGAGACTGCAGGTAAGATCGAGTTAATTAAAAAACATCCACACACTACACTAGACTGGCATGCTAAGACCAAGATTCGTGGAGTGCTCCTCCAGTGCACAGTAAACACTCAGGAAGGGGCTGCAGGGGCACAGCCACACGGGCAAGGGGAACACTTGTGGGAAGGGGCAGAGGAGGAAACTGCGCTGAAGCTTTGCACCACAGAGCTTTGCTCCAGACAGAGCGTGGCATTTGTGCCTCTGGTGGACAGCACCCTGCTCACAGTGAGTGCAACCACCCAGGGCACTCCTGCACCTGGGATGCAAAAGTCCAGGCAGGGCGACATGAGCCAAGGGCACCAAGCGCCCTTTGACCACATGTCGTGGCTGATGACAAGCGAGTCCTGAGTTCATAACAGGCAGAAAGGGAAAAGGAGCAACTCGGAGCAGATACAGTGGACACAGGGCAGCCTTGCTGAAAGCAAGAGGGCAGGGACAGAAGTGTTATTTAGGGAACGAATTCAACTCAGTTCTCACACAGTTGGTGGGGACCAGGAAAAACCACACTGTATCTAGAGGGAAGTAAATGCTCATTAGTGATGTGGGAAAGCTTGTTGGTTTTGAGAGCCCTTCTGCT
Organism: Corapipo altera; assembly: GCF_003945725.1. Classification (NCBI taxonomy): domain Eukaryota; kingdom Metazoa; phylum Chordata; class Aves; order Passeriformes; family Pipridae; genus Corapipo; species Corapipo altera. The sequence continues at coordinate 1,986,990 of NW_020884908.1, forward strand.
AAAAAGGCCACGTGGCTGTGTTTTGCTGTCTCCTCTTTCTAAGCAACAATACTTAGAAGTCTTGAAGATGGATCCTACCTAATCCCCAGAGATACCCGGAATCTGGTCTCTCCATAAGTATGAGTGAGAGCACATAATTACTTCCTGTGTGAGGAGAACAATACTGGCACAGTGCACAGAAGCTAAAAAAGGAGACTGGATAAAGACACTACAGAAGGCCACCTCTACTTCACACATAAGCTGAGCTAAAAAGACTCCCTGAACTGGCAATGCCAACTGACAAAGGGAAGGAACGAAGCAGACACCTCAAACGCTTTCATACCCCATCCTGAAACACCAGTAACAGGACAGGATTTCCCTACTAAATACAAACAGACACTCAAACACTAAATTTAGCTCACGCTTTTCATGGGAGAGGAAGCAACAGAAACATTTTTAGGTTACAAGTGAAGACAGGCCACTCCTCTATAATGGTATGTTATGAAGAACAGCAGAAAACCAACCTGGAACATGTTGACATCGAGGGCTCTTACTGGTCCCGTGTGCTTGTCTTTCTGGGCAATTATTACTTCGGTGTCTCCGTCTATGATTTTGGCTGGGTCGTACAGGATGACATTTCCATTTTCACCCCCAGCAATCAGGACTCCAGAGACTCTCTCCCCTGAGGTCATGCTGTGTGGGCCCCAGATCAGCTTGTGGTACCTGTAAGGTACAGAGGACCCCACAGTCTACAGTCATCCACCACCAGCTCCCCACAGAAGGATGAATCCCCTTTTTGCTCACCCCAGCTAAAGACACTGCTGCAAACAGACAGAGCAGGCATGTCAGAGAAGAGCACTGCCTGCATTTCTCCTTAAGGATGAGTCTCTGTACTTACAACTCCTTCCTCAGAAAGACATGTCCCATTCTGCTCCTTAACAAGACCCAGGGTCACAACAGGAACAACCAATTACCTGGAAACTGATAACATCTCTAATCTCCTGGCTGCAAAAACAAGTAAGTGCACCCAGCTGAATATGATTTTGAGCTCACCTTTGCAAAACAATAGGAGTACTCAAAGTAAGGACTGTAAGCCCATCCAACTGCAGCCTGGAGAAAAACTTCTGCTATTTGCCAACAGCTTCACATAAGAGGGAAAAAAAAAAAAGGTGGAACTAGAAAAATTCTACATCCCTTCCCATATCTGTGCTTTTGGATGTGCAAGCATTTCATCTGCCACACCAGGGGCTCAGCAAGTGGTTTGCTCACATCACAGACACATCTCTTGGACCACAGTCTATTTTCCAGGCTAAATCACAAGGAACTAAACACATTTTCAGAAATTAGGAATTTCTGCACCACTGTGTCCCTCTGTAAATACCCAAATTTCCTTCATCTCAGTGAACTTGCTACATAAGCAAAACAGCATTCCTGTGCATTTAGCCATGCAAGGAATAAATTTCTTCGAATAAAATGACATAGTTACCCGTCAGCTCTTATGCAAGCAGAAAGCAAACCCACATAGACCAGAAGGTGGCAAGGAGCTACTTTAGCATTCACTGTATTATTATTAATCTCTTTGTTATCTCTGGGAAGTCTTCAAGTAATTTCTTTTAATCACAGCAACTTCAGCAGGATAAAATACATCCTGCAGGAAGCTACACAAAGAGCATATGCTGGGTGAGAAATATTGCAACAGCCAAGTGCTGAGTCTCTTACTGTTCAGATTACAGTGGGGGTTCCCCAAAGAATGATGATACAAAAAGAAATTGGTCTGTGATATCAGACAGTCTCATTCCCTGGGTATGATTTTTATACTTCTGCACCTGACCATGAAAGTTGACGAGAAATGGAGTGACTGACAGGGTTGTCCAGGCACCACCAGCAAGACTGAACAAGACTTCAGATAATCCAAAATGAAGGCAGAAAACAGTAAGAAACAAAAAAGCTGAGTCAACTGTTCAACTACCTTCTTCTTGCTCTTTGCTCTTTCCAAGATAAAGTATGGTTCTACAAGAGCAGTGCAAAACTTTCCTTGGAAAGGATTTATCTTCTGTGGGTCTAATCACCAGGACATTTTCACTTGCTGCAAACCAAAATAAAGCCTGATGTATACACTGCTATCTTATCTTAAATGAAAAGACAAACAAATAACCATCGACCTCCTTTGTAATGGATTTTCTGGGGCAAAGTCAAATTCTTATGTTGCTCATCAAGGGAGGTACTTTCACAGGAGTGCTGCATCCTGGCTATAAGGAGGGTTCTTTGAAATTCAGTAAACAAGTAACAAGCCTCGAAGAATCTCAGTCATAGTTAAAACAAGGTAGAGCAATGAAATTCTAAAAGATCAAATACCTCATCCTGCTCCGAGCAGGTCAGTAGGATATGTTAACATCAGCTTTGCCCACAGTGCAGGGCATTAAACAGACTGTGGATGTTTCACCTACAAGGAGCAGTGGGCACTGGACCAGCTGCCAAAGAGGTGCCACAAGCGCTGCTGAGATGGAAACTGGATGCTCTGATGCTAACAATGTCTCTCTGGATAAGTATACAGTAAGGAACTAAGCATTAAAGTGGAGCTGTACAGTCAAACTTGGCTTCCCAGCTGTGGGAATACATAGGGCATGACCCGATTTAGTTATGTTACAGGAGCCACCCTGAAATGCCTAAACACAAACAGGATGGGGCAATAAGAAAAGGCAGCACTGCATTTTCACAATTTCACATTCTCTTGTGAATCCCAGAGACTCCACATACACACTCAAACCTTCCAGCCAATGTCAGATATTTTAGGTTTATGTCCGAGCATGAGCTGCTTGCAACCCTTTGCAGTCCAAGCTCGCTGCCCTACAACATCAGTGGCACTCGTGTGCCTTCATCTTTCAGCGCTGAACTTCTGCTCCTCTCCTCAACAAATGCAGAACACACCACATGAAGCGACCTTTCCACACATACCACGCACAACAGTTTCACAGATGTTACTTTTCCCTTACAACACTGCCTACCTGTGGGAGGAGGAGAATGTGGCACAGGTCTTCATATCCAGTGAAGGATCTGATAAGTCCAACTCAAATATTTCTAGAGAAGCACTTGTGCTGAAGGTGGCATCCAGCTGCTGAGCTGATGTACCTGCGAGGAAGCATGACTGGCAGTGAGAAAGCCACTGCACAAAGCACTGACTGCAAAAGCAGCACAAGGAGGGACATAAAAGCAACATCCTTGCAAAAAGGACCCCAAGACGGGGTTCTGGTTTTTGTTATTTAGATGCAGTGCTACATAACTCTTCTCCCCATAGTTCACCCTTTGGGTGTTTCTTAACCTGTATCAGCAGGAAAAGCTTTGGGCAAATACCTCTCTCTCCCCGATGATGCACAGAAAATGATCAAAGTTACAAACAAACCACAGGTGACCAGCAGTTAGGATTGCTGTCACCTTCCCCTGGAAGAAGGAGGAGGATGGCTTGCTGTCACTTGCAGAATGCAAAGCATGTTTTCATACTGGCACAACTGGAGAACTCTACTCAAGACACCACAAGCTATACCCTGCTCCAGCCTCCAGGACACAAAGTAACTTCTACAACTTTCAATTAGGACCACCTAATGGCAGCTACTGCACATAGCCAGAGGTTTGTCAGTCCATGCTTCCCAAAAACTCACCTGTGGCCAGGTAAATGGGGTGCTGCTGGGCAGGGCTCCATGCCTGCATGGCAGTACGATCTACCTCCTTCAGCTTCATTTTGCTAAAAAATAAAGACCAAGAAATGTGATGCTTAAACGGAGCATGGTGAGGCTGCACTGCCACGGATTCAGCTGCTGCACCAGGACTTGGCAGGAGCTGCCAGAGGGACTGTTCTCCTAAAGATATCCCACGGACAGGCACCTCAGCCATCCTCTCCACAGCACACCCGGGGGGAGGGGAGGAACAACTCCCTGCCGGCAGAGTAACATCGACACGTAGGGGAAAGCGATGGTTGCTGGACATAACACAGGAAAACGTGGGGCAAACCCTCAACTGCTGCGAAAACCCCTCTTCCAGCAGCACCAAGGGATCCACCACCCTACAGCAGCTCTCTGCCTTGACCCACCAAACAAACCTGCTCCCGAGAACACCCTCCCTGGACGCCCTGCCGCCAAACATCCTCAAGCAGCCCATTTTTGGGTCTTATTTCAGCAGCCCTCACCCTCGGGACTGGCACCCACGCCCCGCTTCCCACAAGAGCCGAAAGGGAAAAGGAGCGGAAAGCCGCGGTTCCCCCCCTGCCCGGCTCACCCCCGCGTCCCCGGCGCTCAGGCGCTCCCGGACCGCTCCAACGTGGCAGCCCCGGCACCGCCCCCCGGCCCACACCGCCTTCCGGGCGCGCCCCGCGCCTTCCGGGCGGCGGCGCCGGGGACGCGCCTTCCCGCGGCGGGAAGCGCCGGGAAGGGCCCGTGGGGTGGTGGGTGGTGGTGATGTGTGTGTGTGTGTAAGGATAGGGATGTGCAGCCGCCTCCTTCCTCGGGGTTGTCCGCCGCGTCTCTCGGGGCAGGCGCAGCCATGGGCCCTGGGGGAGAGGGAGACAGGAGTTAGGGGATCTAGAGGAGCCGGAGGGGAGGGGGAGGCGACGAGAAAGGGGGGAGCGGCGGCAGCGCGGGGGCTGCGGTGCCGCCTGTCCTCAGCTCCAGGGCAGTAATCATGGCGTGCTCATGATGTGAACAGCAGTGAGGCTCATCATCGGACAGGGGCGGGACGGGGGGCACAGCCCGAGGGAGAGACCAGCCGGCATCCACAGCCGGGGGGAGCGGCAGCGCCGGACCCACCTCTCGAGGCAGCCGAGGCGCAGCAGTGCTGCCGCTCCCCGCCGCCGGGCTCCGCGGCCGCTGCGTGGGCACACGGCGTGGCCGGGGCTGGCGCAGCCCAGGCCGGACTGGGCTACCCTGCCAGCACGACAGCCCAATGGGAATGGCGGGTGGGCGCCTGGCCCCGCTATGTATATATAGGGGTGAGGAGCGCCGCTCCCATTGGCCCCGAGGATCGCCGCTCGCCACTGGCTGCGCCCGCGGAGGCCGCCGCTTCCGGTTGGCTCCCTTCCCTTCCCGGTCCCGCCCGCCGAGGCCGCGGGGGCGCCGCCGCGTCCAATGGGACGGCGGTCCGCCGGCGTCGCCAGCCAATGGTGGAGGGGGCGGGCCTGGCGCGCGGGGCGGTGGCGGCCAACGGGCGGGCCAGCGCGGGGTGCGGGCGCGGCGGCGTCGAGCGCCGGTTCCGCCATGACGCGGAGCTGTTCCGCGCTGGGCTGCACCGCACGCGACAGCGCGCGGAGCCGCGAGCGCGGCGTCTCCTTCCACCAGTGAGCGAGCGCCCCCTGCGCCCCGGCCGCGCTCCCCGCGCTTCCCGCCATCCCTCCCTCCATCCCCGTCTCTCCGTCTGCCGCAGGTTCCCGGTGGACGCCGCGCAGCGCCGCGCGTGGATCCGCGCCGTGAACCGCGTGGACCCGCAGAGCCGGCGGCCGTGGCGGCCCGGCCCCGGCGCCATCCTCTGCTCCCGACACTTCGCCGAGGGGGACTTCGAGCGCTTCGGGCTGCGGCGGAAGCTGCGGCGGGGGGCCGTGCCCTCCCGCTTCCTGCCCCCGGTGCGGTGCGGGCGGTACCGGCCGCGCTCCCCGCGCCCCCTCCCCGCGGGGTGTCCCCGTGTGCCGTGACCTTCCCTCTCCCTCCCCCGCCAGGAGCCGCCGGGCGCCGGCCGGAGGAGGAGGAGGAGGAGCAGGACCCCCGTGCGGGCGCTGAAGCAGCCGCTGCGCGGCCCCCCCGGCGGGGACCACAACTACAGCCTGCGGGGCCGCCCCACGGACACCCCGCGCACCGTGGCGAGCCTCCTCAGGATGCTGGTGAAGAAGCGGCAGCTTCCTGAGGAAATCGTGAGTTTGCTGCGGGCGCAGTTTTCAGGTACTGCAAGGGACGCTTGCTGAGGTAGACAGAGCGTGTGCTCGCTCCCTCAGCCCGGTTTTGTGTCTTTGCTTGACTTTATGGTGCTGGTAATCCCCGACTGTTAGGCTCCTAGGACCTCCTAGCTTTGTGGTTTCTAGGTCCAGAATGCAGCCACCAATCCTACAGAGAATTAAAGTCTCCCCCAAAAATCCAGTTGCTTGAGGCTGGCTGCAGTGTTCAGGTCACACCTATAACCAAGGTTGTTAAATCAAACTGTGCCACCATTCAGTTGTCACGCGACTCAAGAATAGAGTGTATTTAACTAGGAAAACCTTGTCTTTTGTGCTGCCCAGAAGTGGGTTCCGTTAACACTGATGATCTAACCCGAAGAAGCCATTTCAAATCACGGAGTTCAGCTGTAAGTTGCTGGCTTCTTACTTGCTATGCCAGTTTTTAAGCAGCACCCATGTGTAAGAATCACAGTCTTTACTCAAAACTGTAGAATGACATTCACACCAGACTTCAGGACCGAGTGGTTCCCGAGGCCACCCCACTGCCTTGTGTTCTGCAGTGTATTTGTGTCACGCATCCCTCTGTTATGAGCCCTTTATTTGCTTCACTAAAGCTGATCTCTTGTGATTTCTTTTCAACCAGATTTGCCTTTCGAGCTGCACAGCTGGAGGCAGATGGCAGAATACTCACCAGAAATGAGGCAATTTGCCTGTATTCTCCACCTCTACCATATTAAGGCCTATGATTATCTGCGGAAGATTTTTCCCCTCCCTCATCCCTGCAGCCTGACAAAGCAAGTTTTTACTCATTCCTTCATTCTGAATGTATTTCCAGGTACTCGTGTAGGAATAGGTGTAACAGATCTGTTCCAAAGAGCAGTAATTCAACGGTAGTAATTTTCCCTGCTTTGTTTTTAGTAACAGGAGCAGAGTGGAAAGCAAATGTCAAGGAACACTGATAGCCCTCTAAGAGAGATGGAATGTGTTCCTGCATGTGGGACACAGCATAAGAATAACACACCTGCACTGTGTCCCAGGCTGCTTAGCAGAATTTACTACCTGAAGTGCTGTCAGACCTGTCAACAAGAGGTTGTAACAACAGACAAAACAAAGGCTGAAGGAACTCTCCCCCTGCAGGTTTAGAGCCTCAGACTCCTGTAGGGCAGCTGGAAGATGCCCACGGGATACACACGTTGTCCATGCCAGCCTGTGGGGGTTTTACGCAGCTTCCTCCAAGGAATCTTCTCACAGGGGTGGCAGGAGATAGTGGATAGGGTACAGTGTATTGGGAAGACTAGCATTCCACATGGACTGCTGAGGGGTTCACATCTTCCAAACTGGATTACAGTGTCCAGTGTGGAGAAAGCCAGTTGGGAAGGAGAGCAGACAAGTGTTGCTGGCCCTGTACATAGCCTGATTTGCACTTCTGTGGTGTAATTTTGTTTTCCCCTGTTATCATGAGATCTTATACAAGGTGCTTTCCTTGGCTTCCCATCACTAGGATGTGAGAAAACAAACTCACGCTATTAAGAGACGCAGGGCTGCCAGTTTTACACTCTGTCAGCCTGCTCTCCAGTCCAGGCATGGCTGACCACATCCTGAGGGGTAAAAGGTGCTGACTGTTGCTTCAGCTTTCTCAGAATCATGTCTCAGAATCACATCCTCTTATTTTTTCCAGTTGGCTGTCTAGTAACGAGGCTGCTGCAGGCTTCAGCAATGACATTTTTCTCCGGCTTCAGGAAAAGGTGGAGAGAGGGGATCAGGCCTACTGCTACTGTGCTGTGATGGTACAAGACATGTCCCTGCAGAAGCAGCAGGAGTGGGACCCACAGACCAGGCGCCTGACAGGCTTTGTTGACCTGGGAGCAGGCATCCTTGATGCTGATGAGGCTCCGCTGGCCTCGGAAGCGATAATCCTCATGGCAGTCGGCATCTCCAGTCCCTGGACAGCTCCACTGGGCTACTTCTTTGTGAACAGCATGACCGGCCGCTTGCTTGCTCAGCTCTTTCATCAGACCATCAGTAAGCTGAATAACATTGGGATCACGGTCCTGGCTGTGACATCAGGTGCCTCTGCTCGTGGTGCTGAGACCGCCAGAGCTTTGGGGATCAGGATGGATCCCGAAAGGATTCGGTGCACTTTCCATCATCCGCCTGGTTCTGCTCACAGCATCACATACTTCTTTGATGTTTGTCACGCGCTTCAGCTGATAAGGAATGCTCTGCAGTGCTTCCAGAAAGTAGAGTGGCTCAGTGACACCATGTGGTGGCAGCATGTGGTGGAGCTGGCAGCTCTGCAGGAGCAGAGGGTGTTGGAGCCATGCAGTCCCGGCTCAGGCAGATCTGGGAGCAAAGAGAGTTACCACCTGAAGGTCAACTTTGCTACACTGTTGTTCAGCGAAGGTGTTGCCGATGCCCTAGAACACCTCCAGAAGCTGGGCCTGGCCTCATTTCAGAACTGCAGTGGCACTGTCAAGTTTGTGCGTTTGATGAGCTCTCTGTGTGATGTATTTTGTGGCAGAGGTCCCTATGGAAAGGGACTGAAGGTGCCTTTGCTGGCTGGAAATTACACCAAAATAAGCAACCTCTTCAATGAGGCCAAGAGCTTCTTTGTCACCTTAACAGACTCTGTGGGGAGATACATTATTAAGAGCAAACGCAAACTAGGATTTTTGAGTCTCTTGCTCAATGCTGAAAGCCTGAAGTGGCTTTACTCCAACTACATGTGTCCAGAAGGCACTCCTTCCCATCACCTCCAGACCTACGCCTTCAGCCTGGACCCACTGGAGCTGTTTCTCAGGGCCCTCCAGCAGGCCTGTGGCACCAGTGGGAGCCCCACCTGCACTGTGTTCCAGGCTGCTTATCACAAACTGCTGGTCAGCTGCAGCCTGTCACCAGGCTCACCACATGGCAGTGGCTCAGGCAACGTGAGCTCCTTGGACGTATCCCTGTCTCATAGCAGAGATCTGACCCTGGGCAGCATTCGTGCTCAGTATAACCCAGCTCGTGGGAGGGCACTGGCAACAGAGTACCCCTTCTGCACAGGCCTCCTTTTGCACAGCTCCGTGCTGAGTAACGCGCTGACGGACCTGTCACTCCACGCCTGGAGCGTCACCTGCGCCGCCGGCTTCGTGGCTGAGCAGTTGGCCTGGGACTTGCAATGCGAGGCTTGTCTCGCTTCCCTCTTTGACTCAGATGAGAGCAGGCTGAGGTCCAGGTCAGTGCTCTACGTAAAAAAGTTAGGCAGAGTGAGTCTGCCCTCGGCAAGCGTGCACCGCATAGCAAGCATTTCGGAACAAGTCCTAAAGCGGTACGGCAACGTAGGGGATGGCAACAAAAATACCAAGCTGTGGCATTCGTCTCTAGAACAGAAAGTCTTCCAGGAGCTTCTGGGAGAAAGGCCCCTCTTCCCCACCCTCACAAAGCATTTATTTGATGGGGAGTTGAGCATCAACAACCACTACACAGTTTTACTAAAGAAAATAACAAGATGTTACTTAAACATGAGAACAAACCCTGCGCAACACCTGAATTTTAAATACCCTCGTGGAAGGCACAGATTGAAAAGACATTTATTTCCATCACCACTGGGTAGCTGTCAGTCAAGCTGTACTCACGTGGGGTCATGAGTACTCTGCTGTTCCAAGGATGGCTGTGCCCTGCTGAGGCTCAGCGATGGCTGGATCTAGGCAACACGTGTCTTCCCGTGATTCGGCCATCAAAACTGGTATTAAGTGGTGATGCGCTGGGCCACGGCAAAGCACCCGATCGGAGTCTGACTAAGCAAATCAAGGAGGTTTATCTGATCCTACAAAGCAGCCACACACTTCATGAAACTTGTGTGGCAGGTCAGGATGAGCAACAGTTGCTTGAGGTGCCTGGGACAGTGGTAGGAGACACTGCAGTGTTGCCTGGAGGTGCTGGGTGGCTCCGTGCTGTGAGCGCTCTTGCCAGGAGAAAACTGATGCATATTCCATGTGGCTGGGAGAGATCACGTGTGCTGGCGATTTGATTTCACCAAAACAGATCTGCTTTATAAAAGCCACAGGCAAGAAAGCTTGAAGAGCTTTTACCTTAAAAGCAAAATAAAGACGTGAAAAGAAAGTGGCACTCAAGTTGTACCTCGGTGTGCTGTAGCAGGGCGAGTGTTTCAGGTCCCATTTCGTGGCCCCATCAGCTCACCTACACAAACTCAACTGTGTCCTGCAGCCCAGGGCACCAAGGGAGTTTCCTTTTGATGTTTCCACAGATGACTTGAGTCATAGCTTTGATGCCACCAAGTAGGACAGGCTTCTTCAGTTAATTCATTTCCATGGCAATTGAAACTGCCTCCAGTGCTTTACCAGGAATGAGAAAGTTTGGCATGACTGCTACTAAATGGCATCCCTTTACCGTGCAGAACAGCAGTTGCATCCATAGAGACAGAAGGCAACTAATTCCCACCAAACTTGCTGTTCAGTTACTTTCAAGCTTCATGATGGAGATGGGATGAAAAATGGTGATCCACCGTGTCCTAGGGCAGGAATAATAATTAAAGGTGTCATTCTGCCTGCCAGTGACTTGACGAAACTGTCCTTGGTTGGTTCGGGTTCCTCCTCCTCTCTTTAGTCCTAATCACACACCGTGGGAGCAGAACAGCTGCACTCAATTCCTCAAGCTCTGAGAGCCGCAGCACCACAGAACTTCATGCAATCACTGCTGGGAGGAACAATCCAAAACCTTTAGACTGTTCTTTTCCACTCCAATTACCTATGCAAAAAGCTGTGTTAAAGCCATCACTGTCATGGAGCCAATTCCAGCTACAACATACTTTGCAGAAAACTATTTCCCTCCAATATATACATATATATATATATATGTGATTTCTAGGACAAGTGGAAAAATGCTGCCAAAATCCCAGTGGTAGACTGGTTGCAAACATATATTGTTGTAACACTCAGATTGCCTACACCTCCAGCCCCAATATGAGTAGTTATGGACTGGGATTGCTGTGCATGACAATACACCAGTAACCAAGGGATATTTATCTCTGGTAGGATTTGGTCTCATACTGAAAATGCAAGTCAGTACTTGCATCAGAAGTGGACCTAGTATTAACAATTTATTTTGATATTTCAGTGAAAAACCTTGTGTATTTGTCAATGCTGAAGAAAAGGAGTGCAAAAAAAAATTCGTATTTACAGAATAGTATAAATGTTTATTTTTTGTGATTTATCTGACTGTTTTATTTGTACAATATAGAAAAGTGTATTTTTTGAATAGGTCTTGTAAATATAAATTTAATTTTTCTACTTTCGGATGTAAACAGAACTATAAAATGAACCCTTGCCCCATTCCCAATTATTTTTATTTAACTGGATGAACTGGATGACTGTAAATCTTGTCCAGCAGTTTGATGCAAATGGCTAAGGAAGTACTAAAACCAATTCATACACTCTACACCAGGGAGAGAGGAAACCAAGCTTAATATTTGAGAAAGCTTGTTCAAAACAAAATAGAAGAACTAAGAGCATTTGATTGCACCTTCAAAGTCTTTACAAGCAAAATATTCTCCAGCAATGCCATCATACATAATTACAACTGTAATCTAAATTTCACAAGTGCTTTTGCACACTGTATATAAATACACATCACAAAAGGTGCAATTTAGAGTAGGACACGGAATATATACAAAATTAACATGGACTGAAGTCTAAACAAAAGGCATATTGCAATCTGTTCGAAAAATAACGTAAGTAGGTATTACTTTATTCACTTACACTAATTTACATTTATACAAATCTTACTGGACATACTATATTAGGTCACTAGAAGTAAACAGAATATCCGCACTATCTACAGGTAAAGTTACTGCACTGATTTTTTTAGTAAATCCAAGTCCTAATCATGAGAAAAATGGCGTTTACTTACACAAGAGGAGGATTCCCTTTTCAGAGATATGCGCAAATATACTTGTTATTGACGCTCAGGGAGATGTTAATGGCAGACAGAGCCCTTCAGACAGTGACTGGCAGGCCAAGCCCTGTCTGCAACAGCCACTCAGTGGGCCCAGCACTGCTGCTGGATGCTTCCCAGGCCCTTTCATGCCTCCAAGGCATTTTGAGGAGGCACTGGTGAAGGGCCTTCTGCTCAGTGCACAGGGCTGCGAGGTGAAGCATCCTCCCATCCTATTGCCTTCACACACATAGGCACATATCTCTGCTGCTGGTTTGCCTAGGCCCTACTTTTCCCCAGCCTGGCCCTGCTAGAAAATCTGGAGAAAGAGCTCTGCTGCATTTCTCTGTATTTACAGTTTTAATAGAAGGAATACAAAATACATTTTGGAAAAACATAGCTAGTTCAGGCTGCAGTGAGACAGGTAATAAAAACGCCTGTGATTAAACATGGTTAATGGATGTTCATGATAGGTAAGTAACCTACCAGGTTAATTTTGCAAATGTGTTCCTCTATCAAAAATGTGATTTGAGATTGCCTGTAACAAATACTGAAAAAAATCCCCTGCCTTAGTCTATACCCAGCTATAGCTGATTGCCCCCCATTTAGTGTAAAAGGATCTGTGTCTCTGTTTTTGTAGCAATCCTGATTCTGTGCTAGTATATTCTCTGATCACAGCTCTCACAATTATTCTCAACAACTCTAAAAAAAGCCCTTATGCCAAGAAAATTGCCAAGGTACAGAGAAGCAGCATCCTGAAGACCCACAGCCAGGCTGAACATGATCCATACCTGCATTTGCAAGTCGATTCAGATGCAGATTGTCATCTCCCATGACTTCAGCTTCTCAGGCTTAAACAAATTCTAGGGCTACAGCTTGATCCTAGAAAACACAATGGACTGCACAGCCCTACTTCCAGTGAGGGATTAGGCTGCTGCAGGCCTTTGAAAAACCAATCTTCACCTAAGCAACAGCATCCACCTGCTGCAGACTCAGGTAACACTACGCTGGGCAGACAGTTTGGCATCATGGCATTGCTGCCACATGGCATCACTTCTGAGAACAGGCCACTGTCTTAGCCTTCAAGTTCCAGCTTAAGAAACACCTGAGCTCTCAGCCACATTCCTATCAAAAATTCCCATTAATTTCATTTGCCTCTAAACTCCTTGGGCCCCACTCCAGCCAGATTCTCCACAACTTGCTCAATGCTAAATCTGCAAGCAACCCCTCTGTATTATTGCCTCGGTATTTCACAGTGCTCCGTGCACTAAAGGAACATGCTGCGTCAGGTCCTAAATACAAGTACTACCTTCCATTTGAATGCTCATTTTTACATACTTCCTTTCAGAATTATCTTGGATACACTGGTACCTCCTTATTACAGGTCTGTCACCAAAAGCATGACCCAGCTGTTGACATCATCTGTGTTTTCCTGTATGCACAAAGTGATGCCAATTCATACACCGTAAATAATATATATTATAATAATTTATATATGCCCTTCAGACAATTATTCTGGGGAAAGGGGAGAACAAATCTAATTTTAAGAAATCCAGGGTAAAAGCTGTACATTGGGAAGAAAAATTGACCTTTAGGCATTGTCTTAAGTAGAAGAGGATTTAGCTAAGATTTAAAAGGCTCTACATCTTGTTATAAAAGATCTTGTTTCAATCTTACATGGGTCAATTTACAACAAGCACCAAATTAACAAATATTATTAAATCCTTTATGCTACACCAAAGTGTCCCTGTGCCTTAAGTGTTCTGTTTCAGTCCGCTTCGTTGCGGCTCATGTGCACGAGTCAGCAGTTCATGGCACAAGGGTCACCTTTGGACTTCCCTGCAGAGCTAATAACCCTCATCAAGCAGCGTCCAAACTCCTCCAGGATCATGCGCTCCGCTGCAGCTTTTGACTTGCCCGTCTTCTCCGCTTGCTCTGCCTGCGCGAGAAGGCATTCGCAGGTTGCATCGGCCACCTCCTTGGTTACAAATGTAAAGGGCAGCCTGAAACAAAGACAGGTCCCCTTAGTCTCTGCAAAAACACACAAGGCACCTAACTCTGGGACAGGGCAACTTCTTAGTACAAGGGCTGGTGAGATTTCATTTGTCCCATTGCTTCCAAGAGCCTTTAGACAACCTACAGGGAGTGAATAAGCCCCAATTAACAACAGTCAAATGAACTGGTGGGCCTTTATGCTTTGGTGCCTGCCTCCATTGATGGACATTTTGGAACAGTCATTGCAATGCCCAGGTAGACAGAACCATTCTCCAGCTTTTACTACATGGGTGGCTCAAGGATTACATCCTCTCAGTAAATGGCACTTGTACTTCGTGCTTTCTGTGAGCACACAGGCAATGAAGAGAAGACAAGGCTTAGTTACAGCTAAACTTGGCATGCCCCAGGTCCCACAGAAGGCAGGAACAAAAAAGCTCCATTCACCTGACTGCTCCTGCTTCTACAGCTTACACAGACAAGATTCAAAGATGACAGGGGCATACCTGTCACGTACATCAAAAAACCCACACTAGAAACAACTTAAACGTGTGCAGCATTAACTTACTTCCCACCACCACTGCTGAGTGCTGGTGTTGGCCTTGTCAGCAAATCTGAGATCTGAGAAGATAGCTTGGTCTTTGCAGCAGTCTGCTGCTGGACTCTAACTTCTGCAGCATCTGCTAAATGCATCAACGTCTTCCGCTCTGGGCTCTCTTCAAAATTTTTACAGCCAATGCATTTGCATATGGAAGAACACATGATTTTTGCCTGAAAGAAACAAAAAACCCATAAGAGACGTGTTGCAACCTTGAGCCCTTTTATGACAAGCCACAACAAAAAGGAGATCTTGTTTTAATCTCGTACCAATTAGCCACTAGAAGAAATCCCCAAGCAGTAATTTTCTCTCTAAATTCTTACCTCAAGCTGAGATGCTTTCCCAGAATGTATACTTGAATCAAATAACAGAGCATAAAATGTAAATCAATGGTTTCCCACTCATCCCTTTCTTCACCAACCTCCAGTTTCCATGGGAATTTAGATGGTTGAGCTATGAGAGAAGTCAGTCTGCCACTGTCTCTACATCCACAGACTGATCAGTTAGCAGGTGAAGTAAAAACAACTTTTGTTTTTGACTTCCACAGACACATTCTATCCCAGAGCACGTGTGGGATGCTGATTCAACTCCTCCTAGGGACTTGGTGCAGTAGATTTCTTTAGGAAATAGTGCTATTCATTAAAAAACAAATCCAAGCTGGAGTCTGAAGTTGCTACATTGTTTAAAATTAAAATTACACAACAGCAGTGATCGATTTTGCCACATACATGGATTTCTAGGTGAAAACTGCTGGGAGAAGAGGTAACGTTATGGCAATAGAAAAGAAGAAAAAAACATTATAGCAGTACAAACAAGAGACAAAGCGAGTCACTGCACTAAATGGAAAAAGCTAATATCTTTAAAATGAGACAATTTGTCATACCTCATAACATTCACAGTAGTTTTTGAGACATCCCGAGCGCTTACAGTTACACCCTTTGCTGTGTCTCCGGTCTGACTCTCCTTCCTTTCCTTTCCCTATTTTGGGCTTGAAGGCTTCAGGGTTTCTGTCGAGGCAGGCCTGTTAATGCAGACCCAAAGGGTCAGTCATTGCACGCAGGGATCAGAATTTAGAGGTGCAATAAAAGAACTTAAGCCTTGCATATGTGGGAGGAGATCAGGGCATTATACACCCACTCTGCCCCGCTCTGTAGCTTCAGGAGACATAAGCTAGACAGCTTTCATCCCGGGGGCAGGGGAAGAGGCCCCTCACCTTTATTGCTTTTTGCCTATCATTTTCATGGTCCAGGTTGTTGTAGCAATTTGTACAGTTGCAGTTATTGCAGAATTCACCGTTTGCAAAACAATCACAATACCTGAAACAGAAGATGCAGAAGGCGTTTGTAAATGTGACCATTACATTGGTGTTAGCACTGATGGCAGCAGCAGAAGTTCCTACTCTGGCAATATGCACCAATAAAGGTGAGGGTCACCCTGTGCTCGACTCCACCCGCACAAGCAGTACCAGGTTCATTGCAGAGCCAAAATCCTCTAGCACAGGTCTAGCTGCTGTCTAAAGACACAGGTATAACTGAGGGTGTCCACCTGAGCTCACGTTCACATAGCGCAGGTCCCCACAGCAGCAAGAAAAGCTAAGGAGACTTTTTCCTAGGGTGACTCCTGAGTCACCTACATACTGAGGGCCATCCCGCTGCAGCCACCTCACAGGCAGCTCCTGACCCAGCCAGTCCAAGCCAGCCCTCAGGAGCTCTCATGCAGCTGAAACAAAAGGCAAGCAATTGGAGTGCCAGGTAACAGGCAAACTGACTAACACAGCAATGAGTCTTTTTTGGTTAGTTTTGCCCATACGCTGTTTGCAGCTCTGAGCTGAGACAGAGTTAATCAAATAGGGATGGAAGAATAGAAATGGAATAACAATTGGTACATCTTGGAGGCTTTGAAGCACAGGCAACTAGGGGAAGGATCTGAATGAGGATAAGGCTGTAGTTATCAGAGACTTTTTAAAGGGACAATTATGTGAATCAAAAGCAGCAAAACATGGACAGGGAAAGCCAATCACATTGCCACGCCTCTTATGTACCTCTGGTACCTCCCACCAAAACCAAAATCTCACCAATCCCACAGATCTGATACATAGAAGTACTACATTCATCCCCAGCTCAAACATGGCTTTAGGCCACAACAAACTCTGTCACGTTTCAGTGCTTCCAGTACCACCTCCAGCTATAGCTAAAAACTACTGATACTCTTTCAAATCCTACTAGGAGCCTAAACTCCTTGTAAAACTGGCTTTCTGTGGCTTGCCCAGCACAATGCTACAAGAACTAGATTAGGGTTCCCCTGGAGTCAACTACAAGCCTTCATCTGGCTGAACTGTGTTTTGGTGATTTTTAACATCTTGAATGGTCCCAGGGACAAACTACATCAAAAGCTTTTACAATCTGTAACAGCTCTCTTTTCCATCCTGTCTAAAATTCAGTAGTGGGATGGTCCTGGCTTCCAAAACAAACAGAACATCAGTGAACAAATAACTGATTTTACTTCTTTGTAGAACAGGCTATGTGTCTACCTTCAACATGCTTTTGAGAAAAAGCAACTCCCTTTCCAGACAGGAAGAAGTTTTACTAGTAAGAAAGCACCTTTGCCAGAGTGAATTAACCATTTGGTCTCCACCAATGCCTAGCCACTTAAAGATATAATGACAGCAATTTACAAGAAAAGGTTATTTCCAAAGCATTCTGAAGGTGTGAAATATCACCAGGGATGCCATTTTCTCCCAGAAATTCTAGTGCACTATAGCATCAAAAACTAAAACAAGTGGAAAACTCCACATATCTAACACATACTGGGCACTATGAGGTCACTCATAGGTGTAAAATACCTGAAAAAACAGTTACACAACTTCCTGTTCGCCATGTCTTCTACGCAAAAGACATAGAAGAAAGCACAGGGCACACCTCCCCATATAGAGGTGGGGTGCACTAACACAAAAAGAAACACAAGTTTAAAAGTTTAAACACATTTCTTAACTTGGGTTCAGATTCTGCTGCATCACTTCCCCTTTGAGTGCCACACCCCTGATTTCCTACTCATTGTCTAGGATTCAGGGAACTACAGATTAATTTCAGTATCTTCTTCCATTACTGTCCCAAAAATACCGGTAAACTGACTTTGCCTCAATAAGGAAACTGTCCTCAGCTTAGAATGCTTTTATGTCAAGTTCTTACAAATACATCGAACAAAAGAGCAAAATATCTCATAAGGATACGAAAGACTCAGACTATCAGTGAAGAATCATTTGTCTATTCAGTCCCTTAACAAGAGATACAAAGCCCAAATTTTCTAAGTACTTGAACCAGCATGGTATTACTGATGTGCTTCACCAAAGTAGAGTAAATGCCCACTAATGATACCATGGGATGCCATTTCCCTCATGGTAACACCAAAGCAACTAGAGCTGCTGAGTGGAATGGCTTTGTGGCTTCATCATGCAACAAGGCTGCAAAGTCAGACATTTCTGAAATGTTAGGGCCTGTACAGCTGGCAGGAGATGCAGAATTACACAGGCCCTGCAGCATCTCCACCGTTACCAATAGTAACCTTAAATTAGCATCTAGACATAAAATTTCTGACATACTTAAAAACTTTATATTCTGATACTTGGCATACATTTGTGATGTTAAAGTTAAGGCTTAAAAAAATCCCCAATACCAAGCTGTACTTACAATTTCAAACACAGAGACTTAGTACAATTGCAAGGCTTCCTGGGGCGGTTTGCAGATTCTGAAGAAATTATTCTGTGGGGGGAAAAGGGGCATTTACATGTTTATACACAAACACAGTTTTGTCAGTTTCTTCCTATTTTAAATTCAAGTAAATAGCTCATAACGAAAACCTTGAAAAAACATTTATATTCCCCTTGCATTATTTTTTTGGCTGACTGCATCTAAGTAACTATTCTATATAGTCCTCTATACAGTGCCTTTCCAATCCAGAAAGAGCTGGATTATTTGCTGCAAACCTGGATGCATGCCTAAAGTAGAAACGAGGCTTAAAGCTAGAGGAAGCATCATAACTAAAAACTGGAGTCAGGGAAACCGCCCCCAGAACCCCTCTAAATGCAGTAGGACTAGATCCAATCAGGGTTTGCACAACATGACCATGGCCTTTTCTTTTGTTCTAGTTGGAATTAGGAAGAAAAAAAAAAACAAACCAAAAAAACTCTAGAACAATGGGAAAGCAATCCAAAATCAGTATTCAGTTTATCTATAAGTTTTATATTAGACACAGTCTTTAACTGCTCTTAAAACTCAGATTTTGTGACACTAATCACTTCTGATGAGATTTGTTCCATCCGTATCCAGCAATTTCTGCATGTAATACCAGGGAGATTAAATCAAACCCGTTCATCTGAATGGCTGCATCTGGATTTGGGATTAGTTTGCATCAGTTGAGGTTGCAGCAACAAAAAGCACCTTCGTGTTCACCATTTCCAGCAAACAATAACACAAAAGGCCTGTGCAGAACAGCTAAGCCTGATGGATTGGCAAAGGGAAAATAATACATGTTAGCTGTTATTTTCATCCTTAAAGGAAAAATGCAAGACTGAAAAAACCCAAAGCCTCCTATCAGGATCCATTTTGTTGTTTGGCTGAGTTTCTGCATGTGCTAAGCATCCAGCTCATATGTTGTCCAGTACCTCTTTCCAGTAATGTTGAGGAGTAGTTGAAGCCTGTAGCTCCCAGGTGATGATACAAAATAAAAAAAGTGAGCAACACAGAGCTTTCAGGTCAACTTCCTGCTACCCGAGTTCAAAAACCAGAAAGGATAACACAGCTTTGATCAAGAGACTGGCTCAATTGTCAGAGAGATCCACGCCTTTTAGTCAGAGGGAGTAACCACACCACAGTTTACTTAAGCCTCTTGGAAAATCCCCCAAACCAAACTCCACCACCTCACCTCCCACCCTTCTTTATAACAGAAATGAAAGAAGATGCTCATTCAAGTAGCCTATTCCACAGGTTTGGGGTTGTTTTTCGAAACACTTACCCATTAAATGGCAGCCGTGCTTGGGACTGGATACTAGATGTCCCTGTGAAGCCAGTGTTGCTTGCTATAGATACATACGATGATTGTTGTAGCTAACAAAACAAAAAGGTTAATGTGTGACATGACAGAAATTAAGGATGTGTGGTTAGTCTTTTGATTAGCTATCCAGATGCAGTTATATAAATAATTTGCTTGTAAGTACAGTTTTAGACATTTATAGAACTTGGACCAGGTGGCAACCTCCTGCCTCCACACTTAGCGTAAAAATATCATTTTAGATTATATTTTCGTTCTCAATTACAGTGTCATACATACAGAGCCATACAGATGACAGAGATAACACACAGAAATGTTCAGATCACAACCAGTTCCTGTTCCTAAAAACATGTTAATTTTTCCCCTTCTTCTCCCAAGCAACCCTGCCCCTAATAGAGCAGGATCACTTCCTGCACAAATTACTTTAGTAGCTTCCTTTATATACAATCCACTTAATATGGAATTAAAGTGAGTCATGGTTTGCATTCCAACTTCCCTGCATACCTGAACCCTCAGTTTATTTGTCACATTAAAAAACCCAAACCTCCTAAGAACCTGCCAAAGGACACTGTTCTGGGCTACTTTCTTTAATAGTATCTACATGAAGCTGTTTTCTCCTGCTGGGACAGGTTCTGGAGACAGATATGGACCTGCTGGGGCCAGGTAAGAGGAGACTGATTGTGACCAGAACACAAAACCTCAGAGAAGAGGTCCAACAAATACTATTAGTTAAAGTAAAATCTGTATAACTAGAGTGGAAGGACACAGTAACAGTCCTCAGGGTCAAACTGCAACTGTGACAAAACCAGAAGGGAACCTGAAAGGAGGCTGGTACCAGTAAGGCCATGAGCTATCAGAGTTCTTGTTTCTACAAACTGACTCATCAGCCTTCAGCAGAATGTTACCTTTATTCTGCTTTTCATATTGATTGTTGGTCAGATCCTGGCAAAGAGCAAAATCTAATCCCTAGACCTGCATTGGTGTGACTAGTACCACCTGTTTCTGACCCCTGCCAATGTGTTGGCATTAACTAACACCATTTTGTAATGCAAGCAGCCACTGTCTGTGACCAAGCGGGTCACATATACACTCCCTTTCTCCTCATTATCAGGCCCTGAAGGTCCACTGAACTAAGTAGACAAAGAAATAGGATTTCTCCTTCCCTTCACTACAGGTCTCAGGATTCCTGGGCACAATGCCAGTAACTCTCTTCCTTTCCGGCTGTGAATGTCTCAGGCACCCATCCAGGTAGTGGTGATGACTGTCACAGAGGAGGGAAGTGTAACAGCACACAGAACACAGTCTGTAACACCAAGCAATTCCAAGTCCTAAGTGGGGAACTTGGCGTGGACCTGCTGCTGAGACCCATGAGCACACAGTGGCCAGGGTCACCTCCACTGACATCTGCTTCCTCTGAGGGCCGAGCGATTTGTACTTTTCTGTACAATTTTCAAGTTTAGATTATGATTGTTAAATTGATGAGGCAAGCTGTGTATCAAGATCTGACCCAATCTGCAGAGGCTCTAGGTGATTAGAAATTTTAAGTTGAGATCTAGGTCATTAGAATCATAAGTTGTATTATAAGTTTGTATTACAAATTCTGTACTGTGGTACCCAGAATGGCACTGCAC
Source organism: Corapipo altera (assembly GCF_003945725.1). Lineage (NCBI taxonomy): Eukaryota > Metazoa > Chordata > Aves > Passeriformes > Pipridae > Corapipo > Corapipo altera. Next base: position 2,008,081 of record NW_020884908.1, read on the forward strand.
TGATTCTGCTTAGAGAAATCCTGTGCTATTCCGATTATAAATTCTATGCTACGCTAATAAAACAATCCTGTTGAGAAAATAAACCTTTAATTGTAACTCATTTAGTGCCATCGTCATTCTGCCAGGGGTCCCTAAAAGAAACTGTTGCCTTAGTGTCAGGTGACAGTCAGGGAGTGAGAACCTCTAAGGGGAAGGCAGTATATCCCACAACAGCAGCACATCTCCGGGTAACACCATACCTGTGTGACATACTGAGCTGGAAGGACGGCATACCCGACGTTCCCTGTGCCAGGTGCTGGTGCCAGCACAGTTCCTGGTGGGAGGTTGGTGAGGTTGGGCTGTATCTGCGGCAGTGGAGTGGCTGGCATAATAAGTCTTTGTTGGGGCTGACTAGTAGTAACTATCTGTGAAGTTGAGTTGATTGGTTTGGGCACCACCTGGAGACAGAAGAGGTCTTCATGAAATCAGTGTTTCACTGATTCAAACTGCACTTCTATTAATGAACATCTCATTACAGAGCTGGAGCAAGACTTTTTCCACTCAGCTAAAACGAGTCAGGAATATGCCTTTTAACACTTAGCTCACCTGTTTCACAGTCTGTGCTGGTACTATGGGAACTGACATACGCACTGGGGTCGTGTTCACCACCACTGGCTTCGCTAGTGTCAAGAAACAACATCACATTAACATGTATTATTCACTCAAAGTCCACAGTTCAGTCCTTCAGACTTTCACATATGCATAATGCAGAGGTGCTGTAACAATGCACTGCCCAAACTCATGGCATACAACACTTGGGTCTAAAGAATGCTCTTGTATTTGTATTTGGCATGAGAGCCTGCACACACATTTCACAGCAATGGCTTAAAAAGCAGCCTGGCTGCAGACCTCCTCTGGACACTGTATTTCTCTTACATCCCTTTTCCCTTTGAAGTCTTTTATTCCTTCACAGCTCTGGAAAGCACAAACAGAAACCAGCAGAAGCATCTGGCACTTCTAAAGTAATTTACATGGAAGGATCTTCATGATACAGAAGTTTTGGCAATAAGTTTGTGGGCTATCTTGCCATCACACTTTTCATACAGAAGATGTGGGAGTTGCCACGAGTGACCCATAATCTGGTAAACTAGGTAAAAGCAACTTAAAATGCTCCAAGAGTTCAGGCCCAACTACAGAGCAATTTGACACAAAGGGGCATTTCCACACACAAACCGTAAGTAATAGCAAAATATTTAAGACATTTATAGGAGTCTTACCACAAAACCAAGTACAGCTGGCAGTCTTCACAGACTTCTATTATGTATTCATTTTAATCCTTACAAAACAAACACAGAAGAAAACCCCAAAACAATAAAAGCTTCAGACAATACATTAACACCAGCACTTACCTTGCTGAAGAGGCTGAGTATTCGTACTGGGATTTTGACTGGCCGATTGGGTTGAACTACTGGCTGTTGTGGCAGTAACGAGTCTGACATAATGGAACTTGCTTCCAGGTACCTGAATCTGCTGAACATTGGGTGCAGTTGCCAAAGGAATAATTGTCTTAAATTGAGATGTACCCACTCCTCCTACAGTAATGGTCTGCACTGCTGATTTCACAGCCTGTTAAGCCAACACAGACAGTATGAAGTTACTTGTACACAGGCAGAAAGAACATCAGCACGTTTATTCCTCAATTTGTTAGTGAGCAACTCTACCACAACATTCATATCCCTGAGACAGAAGTCAGTTACCCCCATTTTTGCTTTCAAAAGTAGAACAGATGTGAGGAGATTAAATGCCTCGCAACAGCTCAGAGCAAACTCAGTTCCATTTTCAATGCTCTACACCAAACACCAGAATAAACTAATATTTACATGTGTGGGGTGACTCAGTCCACTTGCCCAGATACAATGTCTGCCAAAACTATTTCAGGTGACTACACAGAACATTATTCAGTTTGTATTCCAAAATCAAGCAACGACCAAACCTAAAAATATTTCTACTAATAAAAGTACATGGTAAGAACTTGCAGAACTCTTTGTGCTGGACTGCAGCATGTACAGATACATTCTGTTAAGACAGTTTGTGATTAGTACACAGAAATCACTATGCAACCCTTGAGAAGAAAATGGAACAGAGTCCATAAACTGGCAGACATCAGAAAGAGAGTACAAGCTGAGAAATGAAAAAAGCAGGAACAATGAGGAGTAGCAAAACAAATTCATTAAGAAAAAAGGCAAAATGGTGAAAGAAAGGGAGCTCAGCAGACCTGTGCTACCTCACAGTTGGAGTATTGGTATACCCGGAATTTGAAAGACTTCATCTTTCCAATTTTTCTTAAGCTACAAACTAATAACAAGTTTTTATTTTATTTATACACATTCATAAGCCTATTGGTTTGATAACAGCCTCTTTTTCCAGCCTTGCTCAACCTCCAACTTTGATTTATTCCTCCTTTTTCTTCTTCTGTCTAACTCCTTCTGAAGTTCAGTTTTTTATTCTCAGTATCTTTTAATATTGATATTAAACATATCGTCCCTAAGTTTTACTATTAAATTTGATTGGTAGTATGATGTGAATTCTCATGAGAACATTTTCCCAGCTCCCCAGCTTTCAGCAACTACAGAAATGATATCTCAAAATTGCACACATTTCACTGGATATATAAGTCTGGTCTTTTAAAAGGTGTTTTCTTGGGATTTTGTTTTGTTTGTTTTTGTTTTGTTGTTAATACATTGAAACCTTAACAAGCCAGAGCAATTCAAAATAAGTATCATCTGCAAGCACAGTCACAGACAAAGCGTTACCAAAGGGAGACCAGTATGGGCAAAGTTCTCTCTAGCTCTCAGATTAGAGGCTGCCATCCAAGGCCAACTGGGAAAATTCTAAGATTCAAGTGACAGTTCTTCTAAAGGCATGTTCTTGAGCTCAGTGCAGACAGGTGAAACCCTTGTGTTGTGTCAGACAGCTTTGGATCAGAACCCAGTATGTATACCCCACAGACATCTCCACTTAGGGCACTTGCAGTAGAGTGACAACCTTCCAATGACTGTATCAAAAGACAGTTTTGCCACTTTTTATCTGGGGAAAAAAAGTAAAATTCAAATCTCGATGGTGTCCAAATCCCCATATCAGCATTCCAATTGTCACCTGTATTAGTATGATGAGGCTGGCAAAGTCTGTCTGAGTCTCTGGTCTCATGCTGTACATGCAACTGTGTCCATTCCCTGCTCTATCCGCACTCTGTTTATTTACAGACATACACATCCCTTCATGTTCACCAAAACAGGAATGTAGATATTTATATTAAAAAAACCCTCACCCAAGATTACAAAACAGGAAAACAGTAACAACTGCAGTTTGTAAGAAAGGTCAGTTTTGTCTTGTGATTTATCAATGCAAATCAATTTATAAAAGCTATTATGGAAACCCCTATTTTTCTAAGAATGAGACATAGGAAATGAACAATTTCTAGTTCTGTAGGTTCCATACCATGGTGTCTTACTTATGTGTATTTTCCTCTACCACAGGAATATGAATTAAATTGTTGCAAACCTCAGAAACACCTGGAAAGCACCCCTAGTCAGTGGCAGAGAAACACTGGCAGAAGAGAGAGAACCACCCAAAGAACTCCTGTCCGTGTCATCGGGAGTTTTTCAGATGACCTGGGAGATTCAGTACACAGAGACAAGAACTTACACCAAGTGGAGCTTTCCAGGCTGGAAAGCTGCTTTCTAACAGCATGTCCTTGTACAGGCTTGCAATGGTTTGCGCCCCTCAATTGACGAAGTCTGTGCTCCCCAGGGCAATTCTTTTGCCACTTCTTACGCAAACACCATTACAAGAACACCTTCAGACTGACCACTGCCAATCTGCCATCCAGCACTCCAGTTTCCAGCAAGCAATGACACAGACACGCTAGAAGACAAAGGAAAGTCAGTGTGTACCTGGGTGGTTGTGTGGTTGACTATAGCCTTCCCAGGGGAGGAGGGTGCTGACTGCTGCACTGTGAGGATCTGCTGTCCTAACGCTACATTCAGTGGGACGCCCACCGTCTTCTGGGGGGAGTTGGGAGGCTGGGAGGCCACTGACACCACTGTTAGCTGCTTGGCAAAACAAAGAAGCAGTTTAAATCCCCGGGCAGGGTACAGGACCCTGTACATACACGTTCCCTTTCTCATGGAAGTACAGCTCTCCACCAGGTCACAGAGCTCCTTCTCTGAACAAGGGCACTGTATTTAATCTCAAATCACATGAGTCCAACTGCAACAACAGCAAACCCTTAGAAACTTGAAGGCATTGCTGGTTTCCAGCACCAAAAGGGTAATGCAGAAACCTACCATAGCATCTGGATTTTCTAAATAACAGCTTTATAATTGGTACATCATAAACAGAAATTTTAAAGAAGAGCTGTGGAAAAAAAAATAAATCTCACCTTATACTACCAATTCAGTCAAACTATAAGAACATCAGTATTTTTAAATCTACTTTCCAGATTCCCACAGAGATCCAGTCATCTGACCACATTTCTGTGGAATGCAGTGTTTGAATACTCTATTCTATACAGACATGCCCCTCCAAAGTCAGGGTTTCTACTTTTTGTTCTAAACTTCCTTACATTTTAAGAAAAATCCCAGTTATTGAAAGAGTTTGCTAAGTGCTTAAAAGACACTTAGAATTACTTATCTACAGTAAAATCGAGATGTAACTCTAAGGAGTCTTTTCACACTCATTGTTAGTTTTGATTCTACAGTTATGGGGTTTTTTAACTTCTTCTTCATGTTGCTTACCTTACTAAGAATTGCCAAACACAAGTCTTTCACTCCATTTGTATAACCTCACATCATTAAAGCACAGCCAAACCAAAAGAATTCTTTATTCTTACTCTACTTTTTATGTATGATATTTAGCTTGCACGCACTATGCATCTTGTTCCCTTCCCTTCCTTTCTGCAGCAATACTCCTCTTTCCAAGACAATTTCATCAAATCTAAAACACCAGTGTTGCCTTTACCTCTGCCAATCTCTAGTTCTGTATCTGTCATGGACCATTGCAAATCTCATTTACTACGGGAGCAATCAGGTAAGACTAAATTACCTGTGCAGTAGCAGGCAGTGGTTAGTAAGTGCTGACCCATTAATATTATCAAGGTCTCCTCTTAAACAGCTGGTTGACATTTTATGAAGGTATTAAAAATAGTCTGAATGCTTGGCTAAGAGGGAACAGCTGCTCTCAGAATGGATGCTTAGGGAATGGCAAAAAACGGCAGGAATGGGAAACTAATGCAGTAATGCATATTTACTTAAAACGACAGTATGGGTGCCAATTGCAAAAAATCTAACTCAGGATATCACATCATGATGTGCAACAGAGACTCTGGAGACATCTTTATGGACTTTGGAGATATGTTTATTATCTCAGGAGAGATAATAAACAGCTTGTAGCAAAGACACAGAGAGCTCCATTCAGACCCTGTGCAGGAGGGGTAGAAGGCTGCAGCCAGAACAGATCCTTACCTTATTAGGGGATTTGAGTGGTGAGATAGCTATTTTATTCGGTGTCTGTTGTGTAGTACTCAAAGTTGATCCAATGACTCCGCTCTCAGAGATCGTTATTGTCTTTGGTGGTGTCCCTGGAGCAGACTGGGAAAAAACCCTACCTACAAACAATGAAGATACCATCAGCTCCAGTTATCCCTGTTCACGTTGGCTTTTAAAGTAAAGTTTTCTCTGCATCTTGTGCAACTGATCCCTATTTCTGAGAGTGTATGACCTGGTATGAAGGACACTGGTGTTCTTTAAGTTAGATTTAGCATCAAAGAAGAAAATAATTGGCATTATTGCAAATAAAACAACTGTTACTTGGGCTTGAAAAGTGCCAGAATGTACATTGAGCTTTCTGTGATATTCAGCTGCAAGTTCTTCATAGCCAGGACAGCATCCTGAGCTCCAATACACCTCTGCTGCACACAAACCCCCAGCCAGCTGGCAGTCTCCTAGGAAGTCCCTGGGCTGCTGCCAATGGATGGAGAAACTGAGCATCCGCGGGGGGACTACTTCCTTTTAAAACCTCAACCATCAAAAACAAGCTGTGTTACAGTGACCAAGAAGAAGTTGTTTCGTCTACCTACACCGAATTCTAAGTTTTTTGGCTTTTTTCTTCTGTGTTGGTGGTTGTTTCTTTCACTGCCCAACAGAACATATGACACACACGTGAAATCAAGGGCGGTAGCGTGAGTCTACAAACTATCCGTTTTTACCATGCCAAAGAACAGTAAACATCAAAACCAGCAGTGCCAAATCATGAAATCAGTCTCAGGAATATTGCAAAACTCCCATAATGGAAAACAGATTTTTTTTTTTTTCATACTTTCTATGTTTCTTTCCAAGAGAGTGCTCGACCACTGAGCTTTCCTCTGCTGCACTTTGGTTCAGACTCTTTTCTGTCATAGCTTGTCTGTCACCCATTCTGTTGTACTACATTTATAAATATAAGAGACACACACCAGCATAACTTTTCCATCCAAAATCAAGTGGCGTAACAATTAAAGTCAACTGGAACTAACAAGAAAAAGCATTGTCCTCATGGAAACCTGATTTCCTCTGAGGTCTATGTGCTCTAAAATGACCACTTTTGTGCAGCCTAACTTTTGCCAGCAGCTGCTAAAGCCACATGCAACCCCAAGAATGTCAGAGTCAGTGAGAATTTTACCATCTACAGTTTTCAATGCTTTGAGTTATTTTCCTAGTGACAGCTTTTCCCTTTCTCACTACATCTCCTGTGCACCCTTTGGCATCAGCTTCCTGAACAGAATCTGATTACTTATATTGACAAGTCTTTCAAATTTACAACTTCAACCTCAGTTTGCAGGAATTCCCAGGCAATTAAAAATATTTACCAGATTCAGGAAAACATGCAAACAAAATTGAAACTGAAAACACAAATGTTACACCTTCCCTAAAATGATGACAACCTCTCAACGCTGGCAAGCTGTGCTGGCTGTTTGGAATGGTGAGAGGAAAGGCAGATGTTTAAAAAGAGTTCCCTCTTGATTACTGAAGCATCCTCACCCCACAGTGATGCTTTTCTCACAGGCTCAGGTACAGGTACTCTAGATTTTCCAAAATATTGATTTAAAAACAGCAAGTTGTTTTTAATGTTTTTGGGTCGTGTTTTTTGTTTGTTTGGATTTTGGTTTGTTTTTTTAACATAAAACCAGCTTAATTCAAATATTTAAGCAGGCACAGCAATCTTCTTATTCACAGGTCCATATATTTGGTAGGGAATTATTTGAGAAAGAGGACAAATTGGTGAGTGGGGTGGGGAATCCCTGTTTCACTTGAAACACAGGTAGCCTGACAACTCAAGAAAAAGACTGTTTCAGTTACATGCCATTCACCTGTACCTATCAGAGTTTTGAATACAGGAGACAGTCGCATACTTTCTAAAACCAGCTCAAGTCCCAGTTCTGTAAAGACTTAACAAATTTATTTAAATATACCTTTAAACAATAGCTTTGTTTAAAGACTTTAGGCCTACTTGGGTTGGTCAATCTGGAAGCAGTTAAAGACATCCTTCAAAGCTCTGAAGACAACTCTGGCTTCCTACATTTGTCCTTTTCAGATAATTTATGTGTCTAGGATGTTTGCATACCTGCTGTGATACATTTAGCAACAGATCCATTGGTCCCACTGCCATAGTAAACAAATGATTACACTGTGGGTTTTTTCTTTCATTTTGGTGGTGCTTTTGTTATTGTTCTATGGTTGGTTAGGTTTTTTTTTAGGATTAACAGATTTTTTTTCCAAAGAGAAAATAATTTCTTTTTTGCCTTAATTACTTTCTTAGATGCTTCTGAGATGGTTATTTTAGAAGTAGGTGAGTGACTTAACAGAAACCACACAGCTTTATTCACTTATTTCACTCAAACATTTTTCCTGTTACTTGCATGTATTACACTTAAGTCCAACTATAAGCAGATTAAAGTAATACAACAGCACGTGTCTCCTTTCCCCCTTGTGTGTTTATATAATGTTTATACAATTACTTTCTGTTTAGCAAGTAGTCTTTTCTGAGGTTCTGGGGTATTTTTTTCTCCTCCTCAAAATCCGTAAGGTAAAAGCATCTTGGAGTAAAAGCAACTCTGCAATTACAAAGATTATTCTAAATGAGCTAAGTATAAAGGTATTGACAACTGCATTTATCTGCTCCTACCCATAAAATGCTCTGGTCTCTTTTTTTCCATGGCTTGAGGTACTTTGACAGAAACTACAGTAAAATAGTTGAGACAAAAAACTTTCTACTATCACCACCTCTTTGAACAGCCTTCAAAAAAAGGTAAAGCAAAACAAGTCAAAGTAGTACAACCTGCAATGACTGGTGACACTTGAGTGGTCTGCCCTGTAACAGCTTTGCTATTGATTGGTTTTGCAAATATCAGCTTGGTGATCACCGGGCCAGAAGTTGGGGTTCGGGTCTTCTTCGCAATCTAAAAGATGGAGGAAAAAAGATCTAAAGTAACTTGAGCATTTTGGATCTAAATCACCGTATTGTTAAGTACATTAAAAAATAAAAAGGGCAATACTCGCACGCATAATTAGAAGAATAACTGCTTATCTCGCATTTCATCTCCATTTCTCCCTACGGAAAGAGCTTGGATATTATCCATGACACTTCAGAAAGCCAGCTACCAGAGTAGGATAGCCATATCCCTTACAGAGATATCTCTGTGCAAACATACCTCATCTTGAAGATGCCAAAATTATTTCTTACATGCCGTTGGTCTACATAAAAATATGAAAATTAAATGCACAACTCTCAATATTTGAAGCTTTAAATGAAGTTACTTCTTTCTCAGTCAAACAAGACAAAACTTGCCCTCCAGTGACTTAAATTTGAAAACTACTGCTCTACATCTCTTGACCTATTCTGACACAGCAGCACACTTTTATTTTGCAAATGGGGAAACCGCCTTCCGCAACAGTTCCCCAAAAGTACGTGGATCATGAGTCCTTGAAAGTTTTGGGTAGTCACTAACCAAGAACAAATCAGCTGGCTGCCTCCAGGTACAAGAAGATCTGTTTTTTCTTTTGTGATCCAGTCTCCTGAAACACAGCTGGACCAAGAACATGTACATGCCATTTGATGACAGATCCCCTCAACCTGAAATCTTTATAAGTAGGGTTTTTTATAGTCTTAAAAGTCTTAAAGATTACTTTTTCCCTTTCCCACACTGACAGAAGTTAACTCCCTGTTGCATTTATTCTAATAGTTTTTATACACCAGCACCCAGGTAGTGAACAGTTCAATTTAGAAGTTGACTTTTTTCAAAGGCTTTTAACCTGCTGTCAGGAGAGGCTGCCTACAGGTGTGGACTATTGCTAGGATCTTCCCTGAGTCCACATGACCACACTGGAAGCATTACTGGAGCAGGCACATCCTGCCTCTCCTCCACCACACACCCCCAGGCACATCCTGTGGGAACTTAGCCACCAGCTCCAGCACTATCAGAGAGGCACCACATTGGCATCCCTGTGGGGAGCCACCTCCCAAAGGCACAGAACCACCTTTAGGACTCAAGTAGCTGACTGGAGAAATCTCACTGATGTGCCAAGATACAGAGCTGACAGCTACTTTTAATAGCTGGAGAAAGTTAGGAATGCTTAAAGGAAGCAACTGAGTAGGCTGGATGTTATGGTTTCCTACACGAACCTATCTATAGAATTTATTGACTGAAAACACTTTTTTTTACAGTCAAGCAATGACAAGAGATTTGAAGTATTCAGTAGCACATCACAAATTCCTCAACTGCTCCACAAAGAGCACATGGGAGGCTGCTTGCACTCCCAGCAGCACACTCATGGCACAAGCCAGGGAAGCCAGAGCTGCCCTTCTGCTATGGCACTGGAGCCCCCCAGCCTGCCACGGAAAGCTAACACCATCTCTGCATGCCTGAGCTACACCCAGCCAAGGGAAGGCAGCAGTGAGCAGCTCTGACAGCAGGCACAAGCAGAGAACAGGCCTCAGTTAAAGGAAGCCATGTGCTACTCCACAGTTACAGCACAAGTGTTCCTCATAGTCAACCTCCACCTCAGACCAAATATGCTGCTTCCAGGGCACATCAGCTGCTTTTATAGGCTTAAAATGAAACAGAGGATACAAACCTGCTCTTTTTGGAGATATATTAACTAATACTTTGAAACGTGAGTTGTTTGAAGAAAGAAGTTCCATTCACGGTCTTGTTCACAAATTTAACTCGAAGTCATTTTAACATTTCAAGAATTCAGTTCTTTTAGCACGTACACAGCTGATAGATGAGCAGCCATTTTATCAGTAATTTTTTCTTTTAATTTGCACACACCTTAATTTCTGATAAATTCCACGCATTTCATCTGCTTTATTTGAGATTTCTGTTCTGCTTAACTTAATCTTACCCTGCCATAAGGTATTATTGCAACTCAACTGCTATTGCTTTTACTCTCCAAAGTGAGAGCAAAGTCTGGCTCAGAACATGATCAACATCCAGCAGGAAGAGACAGCTCTGGACAACAGCAGTTGTTTCCCAGTAACAGTCAATAAGTGTGCTTAAATGACTTACATGAATACGTGTAAAATACTAGCTACCATTAAGATGAAGTATTTCAGAAAAAAAAAATTAAAAATCTCAAAACGAGAGTTGGTCAACACAAGTAGCCCTGCTTCCCTCATATTCAACTTGCAGTATCTTCCTCAGATAAAGGTGCCCCTGCTTTTTGGATAAACTGTTTGTCTACAAAGACTGTCTAATAAATAAGTGAATACCCTCAGGGCTTAGGAAACATAACAAGAGTCAAACTTGTTTGGTTATACGTGAGGAATAGCACTTCTCCCTCTACCTGCTGCCAAGTGAGCCTTTCTGAGGTTTTGGCACCTGAGCTGATAACCCCAGCCACCTTTGAGAAGCTTCTACATCAGTGGGAAACTCACAACACGTTTTAGTAAAGAATGGAGAAGCCGGAGGAAACAATCAAGGTGACAGACTGCCCCTTTGATACTCAGAAAGAGCAAGTTCTCTGGAGCCCTCTGCCATTGACTATACCAATCTCAACAAGCTTAACATTATTCCCCTGCCTATGTAAGCTAAGCATGGCCTCTCCAAGTTACTTTGAATTAGACTGCAAAAATATTTCCTGGGGCAACACGCTCTTCCATAAGAATATTATATTTACACACTAACCTTCTTTCCCCTACAGAAGTAAAGAGATTTATTTGCAGGCAACTTGATTTAAGTGGTCAATTTATGTCTTCCTAAGCATTCTCCACTAAAGATGAACTACCAAGTTTATATGGATGGACTCTGTTTTCGGTGGTCAAACTGTGTTCTACTCATACAAAAATAGGCACACCTGTACCTCACAGTGACTGCATGGGCAGCTACCACAAAGGAGTTAATCCACTCCCTAGATGACCTCTCAGGAGGATGGCCATGTAGGCACTCTCTATGTAGTTTATATTTGGCATAATATGAAAAGTCAGGGACTTTAGAAATAGAAAAGGAGAACAGCATAATTCAGAGAAGATGAAGAAACTGAGCTAGGAATGGGAGTTTAAGGCTAGGGAGTGCACAAGGTCACTTTTCCATGATGAGACGAAGCCACAATGATGGCTTAGCAGTTGCCTTGCCATGGCAGCAATGATGCTGTGGAGATGTCGATGTAACTGCTAAAACCAGAGCCAGTTACCACATCAAGCCAAGTTCAAATCAGATCAGCTTAATGACAGCCATGGTGATGTGTTTGGACATCTGGTTCAGAGTCACGTGCAAGGCCAAACTCGAGCTTAGTGCAGACTAAAGTAGTAACACCAGCAGGCACATCACTGCTTTTGAGCCTCTGTGGAGGCAGGAGCCACGGGCTGAAAGCAGATGCCATGTCCACGGCAGCAGTTTCAACTAAATCAGGACAAGTTCCCAAGAGACAGTAAATAACCTCTGGATATAGATGAGGCCAAAGGTCTTGCCACACTTTTAACTTCACAGACTCATACCTCTAGAGCTATAATCAGAGAAGAAGCAAAATTCCAAGAAACTTTTTGCTGAACTCTACCAATTACCTCTCAAATGCTGAGATCTCAACTGCCACAATTAGACTACAGCAAGGCTAATTGAGTTTCTCTAATGATATGCAAAGCCCCTATGATAGTGACAATGTAACAAGAACTGATGAGAGCTCTTTGTCATCTAATCTTTTACCGATTCACTTTTCAGCACCAAGTCAAAGCACTGTGCTGCCTTCCATCTGAAATACCTGATTCACAAAGCCCCAAGAGACAAGTTACACAAGACCCTTGGGAAGGCAGGGAGGCATTCACAGCCTCCTTTTTGACTGAAAAGTTAAGGAGCTCATTCAGGATGATGGGGTAAATGCAGGACTTCATTTTCTAAGCCAGGGACTCCAGGTCCAGGTTACCTCCCCAATAGCCCACGAATGTCTCACCCAGCCTCATTTATGACTGATACTTTAGTAATTTTCTACAGGGAGAAGCACTGTCTGTGAAGTGCTAATAGAATCATCTTCCCTGTAACATTGCCTTTTTGCTTTTCATTTATACTTCTCCCTCTCCCTACAGGAAAAAAAGGCATGGCAGGTGCTAACAACTCAACCTGTTGTGCAAATGGAAGCAATGGTTTAGCAAAAAGTGACCCCAACAAAACAAATTTACTCAAACTGCAATTAACTAGATTTATAAATGGATGCAAGTCCATTCGTAAGAGCTCCTATCAAGGAACCTGTAGAATTTCTAATGACAAACAGCAGAGGTCATTGGCCAAGTCACCGTATTTCAGTCAGTGATAGCACAGGTCACCTCATGCAAGAAAAACCACATCACAGCTACGTCATTCTCCTCAGTTTCCTGTATCTGTCACTTGGCAGAGAATAACTGAAGTCAAGTAACAGGAACTGACCCACTCTTAAACGTTCCTATGTTGAGTCAAGAGCAGAGACTTTTGTAAAGGCTACAGTGAGAACCATTTATGTACCTTGATCATTAATTATAAGTCCCTTGAGAAAATTTATGTTTCAAACAGCCATTATTAAACTTGTTTCCACAGGTATGATGTAGCAAAAAAAGAGAAAATAGAAATTGGTGCAGGAATCATCTGCAGCTTAAAAAAATCTTGAGACTTGCTCACATTCACTTGCCACAAAATACTAGTCAGGAAATATTCGGCTAATAAAACATACAAAGCTTTGTCATTTGTCATGTGCAGCTGATTATTTTTATTAGAATACTTGGGGTTTAATTTCTTACTTCATTTAGAGGCAAAAATAAATATTTTTTCCATCATAACTTGCAATGAGTTCTGCTTTCCCTTCACTTCAAGAGGTCTTATTTCTGCCTCACTGCCAACTAGGACTAAGTCACTCACATTTAGTTCTGTCCTGTACCAGAGGAAGATCAGACCCTTTGAGTCATAATCCAAGTCTTTCCACACATTTTCAGATCCAAGCAGATTCTCTGTGGTTTCGAATATCTCAAGATCCATGTCAGAGATTGGGAATAAGACCCTGAAGTGTTCATCTTATGATAGTGTCTAGTCCATCATAATCTACAGACATGCTTAACTAGATTTGAGGCATACAAGATATACCTTTCTGTTCTTTTTCAGATGCTGGAAGTTTTTTTTCAGAGAGTTTATTTAAACAAACTAAACGTGATAGGCAGAAGCTATTCTTTCATAAGAAGTGTACACTTTGAATGAAGAACAACATGCACATAGAGTTCAATTTAGCCTTCCCGAAAGTATGTAGGATTTATTTTTATAAAATGAAAATAATGAGAAAATTATCTTCATTTTACTGAATAGTTCACTTTCTCTGAGGCAAATCCTAGAATTCTAGACAGTAGCTAGAGGCAAACAGCATAAAATGGTAAACGCATCCACAGATGAAAGCATGGGCTAAGAGCAGCATTGTATTTTTTAATACAAAGAATAAACGCAAAGGCTGAAAACAACAGTGTGTCAATCAGTGCAGGAAACAGACAACAACAGCAGCAACAAAACTGGTTTTAAGATGTTTCATCAGCATAACTCACTTTACCTGTACTGTTTTTACTTGCTGGGACTGCAAGACAGAGGGCTGGGCTGCAGTGTTTATCAGCTGACCTCCCTGCGTCAGAGCTGAGACACCAACAACAGGTTTCACTTCCGACCGACCTCCAATAACAACTTTGATCTGCTGGCCCTGTACCTTGGAGTCTCCGCCTTGGGCTTGGGACACGGTCTTCTGCGACTGCGGGAGTTGGCTGTGGGGTAATGCTAAAACAATAGGCTGGCCAGACTTGCCCAAAGTCGTTACAATGAGCTTTTGCCCATCCGGTTTAATACTCTGATTGCCTATTTTAATGTCGGTGGTCTTGTTCAGAATAATTTGATTGGCTGAAATAGTGACGGGGGTCTGAGCACCAAGTTTATGGAGGCCGCCGGGAAAGGTGGGCTTTGCAGCTGCGTTCACATCAGGTGTTGGGGTCGTGGTGTTTGCTGTCGCATCGCCCGAGTGGCTGCTGGGGGCAGTGACCGATTCCGTGGTGACTGTGGCCGTAGTCGTAGCTGAGGAGTCGCTGGTGGAGCTTATGTTCACTATTTCTTCCAGTTCCGTTTCCATGGGAATAGAGTCTCCGATCGGCGATGACACAATAACTGCCTCGATGCCATCATCTTCCACCAGAGTGATGCCTGTGTCCATTATTTCCTCAGGGAGCAAGCTGTTGACTTCTGCTGAAACCACCTCCATTTTAGTAGCAGTGGCAGTGATGACCGGAGCAGGTACTGCAATATTTTAAAAAGTTATTGGCTTCCAGAAAACATACATTTTCAAAGTTCTATAAATAATATTACCAAAGAAGAAAATATCATAGAATTTTTTCAAAGTATTGTGCAGGCACAGGAGGGATATCATGGAAACAAATCGTTATCAAAACATAACACATAAAGCTGAACTTACTCTCAGTAATAACTTAGACCAAAGCTTTATGACATCATTCACTG
Source organism: Corapipo altera (assembly GCF_003945725.1). Classification (NCBI taxonomy): domain Eukaryota; kingdom Metazoa; phylum Chordata; class Aves; order Passeriformes; family Pipridae; genus Corapipo; species Corapipo altera. The sequence goes on from NW_020884908.1 coordinate 2,023,094, forward strand.
AAGTCAAATCAAGGCACTGACTTGACGTGGATCACCAGTCCTCCCCTGACAATACAGTACACAAAGAACCATGGTTTCTCCCCGAAGATATGGACACAGACATTTAAACTTACTGAAGTATAAAGAAAGAGGTAAACAGCTTTAAAAAAAATCCAACAGATGATGTCTTTTCTCATACATGTCATCACTGATTAGCAGGGTATCTTGCCTCAAGAGACTTATTATCCACACCAGACATAACATTTTTGCCAAATTTTCATTTCAGAAATCTCAGAAAAACAAATGTTTCTTTAGTGACGGGCTTTAACAACACCACAAACTCAATCAGCAGCCACATACCTCAAGACCAAAGCCCTGCACTTCTAAGATGAATGGATAATCCCTCAATGTTCACTACGAAAAGAGCAGCTCAGTAATTTTTTTTTCCTCAATACTCACCAGAAAACATAACGCCCAAATTCATGACTAATTTAAAAGGCATTCTAAACACAAAACAAAGAACACCCCATATGAAGGAAAATGGAATTTTTTTAAGCTCACTGGTAGGAGCTTAAAAAGAAAGACTAGTGAGATTCAAAGTCAGCATAAATTCCCACTTGAAAAGCCTTGAAGACGCTGCTGGAAGTGGTCACATCTACCATCCCCACTAAAGCTGTATCACTGTCAGAGTCTGAAAACAGATCAGCTTAATAAGGTATTTTCCCCACTTGCTGACCCCATGAGCACACTTGTGCACTGGATGGATGATCATAACATGTAGGTGTGTGTACACGCTTCCAAGTACTCATTATAAGCTCAAGAGGACAAAATCCTTGCAAATTCTGTTTCCTACTTGTAGGAGAAGCAGAGCTGAGTTATTAATACTAATTCATAAGGAACTGTGCCAATAAAATCACCGACCAAATGCCAAGGTGACATTGTTTCCTCTGGAGTCATCGTGGGTTCATTTCACTCACCAGTCAAAGACAGAACAGCTGCCTTTTACCCACAGGGTAGAAGGACTGGGGGCAAAAAACCTGCTGTAATTATACAGTTTCCATGCCAAGCTCCAGCAGCTATTTTGGAGCAGCCCACAGCCTCCCTGACTGCGAAGGGTGTCAAACGAATCCCCCTCACCTCAGAGCACAAGCCAGATCCAACTGCCATGACACTCAAGACGCCTGAGCCGTGAAAGGACTCGTCCAGACGACTGCCGGTCAAACTCACAGCTCACTTATTGGCAGGCATTTAAAGATACAAAGTGATCTGATGTCACTGCCAGAAATACCTCCTTTGGAAAGCATTTCTCCCAAAGTAACGTCTGCACAGCTTGCAATGATGCCAGCCCTGGTAAGCAGCCCTAGACAAAACACTCCTAAGGACACAGCACTGATAGTATCACCTTGCTGCCTTAAAGTCAAATTGGTTAACTGAATACGAGATTACACAGAAAGAGGAATAGTAAAAGTAGACTGCTTAAAGTAGACTGCTTCAGCATATGTTAATGCCACTAGCTCTTCTTCTGAGCTGTGTCACTCTACTGTCTCCTCAGCAACCTGCAAAAGCTCATGTCTCAGATATTAAGACTTCATTTCAGACACAAAAAAACCAAAGCCAAAACCAAACCAAACCAAATCATCATCCTGCTCTATACTGATAAATACAAGGGGCTTGGATCCAAAAGCTAGACTCCTAGGCTCATCTGCAATCCAAATAATGATTGCCAATGAGTTTGAAAAGGAGAGAATCATCTAAATCAGACAGTGGAAAAGTCACCATATTCAGTAATTACAAATAATTTTAAATAACTTGCTTTTGGTTTGCATTTCTACATGTTATTCTCTAGGAAAAAAGGTAATTTTTAGTATTTTTTAACACTATGACCATATTTACATATATTTAAGCAGTTCTGCAGTTTACCAGTTATTTGCATTTTCTTCTTGACATTTGGTTATGTAACAAAGCAGTAAATGGTTATTAAATAGTTGAAGGTATATTTATATTAAATACATAGAGTCAGGATTTTAAACAGCATTCTGACTCCAAACCAACCACTTGCAAATCAGAATGCAAAAGGAAAAGAAATACGTCACATCAAGTCTGGAATCAGCTACTGACACATAAAAAGAAAAGAAACATTACTCATGGCTACTGAATTAACAGCTCATGGCGACCACATTGAAAGATTTTGCATTTACCACGTCTCATCATTTCACAGTTAGCTTCCATTAATGTGTCCAGGCTTGTGTCACCAACAACAGCAAAAAAGAACCACACAACCCACTTGTTCTATTTCTTCATTGTACATTGGATATGACTGAAATAGATACATGAAAGGCAACAATCAAAATCTCACCCTAACTATACCACAGGCTGCTGTCATCAAAGGCAGCTCCAGCATCCCTGCAAATTTTTACTTCTTGGTATCTAGCCAGGATTTCTCAACAGTTCAGCTGCTTATTTTTCACTAATGCTTTTATACTGTTTCCATTTTTTTCCAGTTCCTCTACTAAACTGATTACCAACAGTAAAAGCATGCCAACCTCTTTTAAGATTCTAACAGCTTAGATCTTCAAGAAAGTGTAGAGAATTATTTTAACTATTTAAAACCCTTGAAAGCTTCCTTCACTTCAGCAGTCATGCTTTGAGTACTTGATAATGCAAGAAGTACACCTACGACCCCTCAAAAAGTTGCATCTTTACACTTAACTTGGCTCAAAACCTGAGGAAAAAAAACAATCTAGGTCGAGAAGTGTATGAGCACACTATCAGGCTGGGGAACTCCACAAAAATCCTAGGGTCAGATTACTAAACAGATAATTTTAGCCCACAAAAGACAGCTAAATTAAAAGTTCAAGAAGAAATTCTTGCAATGAATTCTTGTAAACATAGCTCAGCTTAGGACACTCAGCCAGCCAAACACATATAAAAAATTTGGGACTAAAGCATATTGTCAGCAAAGCCTTGGACCAACAACATTGAAAAATGCTAGGTACTGCTAGGAGGAGGACAGGGACAAATTCTCAGCTTGAGTGAACCACCTGTGATCATCCTTGCCATAGAACAGATTTCTAGTCTTGATATTCACAAAGAATAATACATATATGATGTTGTAAAGGGGATTTATAAGGAAGAGGATAAATACTGCCAGGATTGTTGGCAAAGACACAGAATGGTATCTGACAGGTACCTGTGAACTTTGATCTTTTTTCTCTTTGTCACTAGCATGTCACTGCACAATCTTTAAGAAACTCTTTTAACAGAGTTGAGATTGATTATATCAACACCTTTGTTGATAAAACACCAAAGCTGCCACACTAAACACAAAAATCCAAAAAATCAGTATCGTAAAGCGCAGTGATCTGCAAACAAGTAAACAAAATGCAAGATGCAACGATGTTTGTATTTCACATTAACTGCATCTTATTAGATCCAGAAATGTCTCTATTTCACTAAGAACAGTTAACCTTCCAGTCTGCAACCATGACCAGTTTGAGCACAGTAATATGTTACAAAACCATCAGTGAGGCTACGTACTGCAAGTAAAACTGTCCATAAATTCAGATTACACAGGAATAAGGCTGCAGAGACCAGCTCTACAAGAAGTCCTGGGAACGTGCTGCACGTTAGCAAGGTCATCAGAATGAAGCAGCAGACCATGAAACTCATCACCATTTGTGGCTGCTTCAGCAGACCCTTTCCCATTCCCTTCTCAGTGCACAGCACACACCTGGTAGTGCTCAGCCATGGGAACACTCTGGTATAACTTGACAGATTTAAGAACACTGGCCAGACCTGCCTAAAGTCATTGGCAACATTCATTTTCTAACTAAATTCTCAAATGTCACTGTCACCAGAAAATAAGGAAATCAAATCACTAACAGCTTTTGCATAAACACATCGTAGTGCAAAACAAACCCACAGCACCACCCAAAATCAAAGGCTTCATGAATGCATTTTGTCGAATGTAACCCCTCGGGATCAGTAAAACTGTTGCCACACGCACAGCAAATGCTAATTGAAACTAAGTATCCTTACCAGATACTGCAGTATCTGTTAGTAGTTATGTAAAGCTCGGCCAGATACACACAATTAAGTGTAGCAGTATTAAACACCGGCAAGTGCAAATATTTTCAGCTTCCCAAGCTATAAACTGCAAAAACCCTTAAAAAGAAGTATGAAGAAGAACAATGAAGTCTGCCCTCAAGAAGGGGGAGAACGAGGCAGGAAACTTGGGTCAGATGAACGGCAGAGAAGTAAAAGTGGACAACCTAATCAATAACTGTTCACTCCAAGTACAATGGACTCTAAACAAAAATGAATACAAAAGAATGCAGTATCACTGATTAGCCAGTAAAAAAGGGGTAACATTTGGCATTTCCACTGCTGAGACCAAAATGTGCCAACACCGTCTCTCCTCTTTCTGATCAAGGTGGAGCAGAAGAATGTCAGCAGGCCATGGCTCACATTTGAGGATTTTAAAACTCAAAACCTCCATAATAATTGTATTCTTACATTCATAAATCGGCATATTTAAACCTTAACTAGTAAAGGTTTAAAAACATAATTTATTCCAATCCTAAGGCCATTCATTAGAACAAAAGCAACAGCAGGAGGAAGAAGGGGAAATATAGAATGAATCCTTCATGATTTAACTGAGAAGGATGAGATGCTGTCAACCACATGCAATCAAAATTTAGGGGCTTATAGGCTTTTCAAATTTTTCAGCTTCTGCTTATCTGCCCTCTCCAACACTGGCAGATATGTAAACTCCCAAAGGCTGCTGAGCCGGAAAAAATCCGATTTTTGGGTCTTAATACTTAGAGATTAAGCAGTTTAAAATCACCAGGCCTCGAGCGCCAGTGCCTAGACCTTTCTCCTGGGACAGGGACAGGCAGTAGACCTGTCTGCAAAAGGTGTGCCCAGGTGTTGCATTTTTGATGTCAGTGCCAGCAAGAGATGCCCAGAGCCTGGAAACGGATGGCAAATCAGCAAGAGAGAACTCAAAGAGCAGCACAAAGGAATTCCAGCCGGTAAATCGGTTTCATCAGGGACCCTTCTTACATGCCTCTATGTCCCCACACATTTAGCATGGGGAATAAATAAAAGCAGTTAAGAGATGTGTGCACACCTGCAGGAATATGATCTCACTGACATCATGGAGACGTGGTGGGATGGATAGCTTCTATGACTGGAGTGCTGGAATAAAAGGAAACAGGCTCTTCGGGAAGGGCAGGCGTAAGAGACGAGGAGGGAGTGTCATCCTCTATGTCAGTGATCAGCTGGAGCACATGGAGCTCTGCCTGAGGATGGTGAGGAGGGACTGAGAGCTTATGGGTCAGGATTAAGAGAAGGGCAGGGACAGGTGACATTACAGTAGGGGTCACATGTATAGACAGGCCACCCAATCAGGAAGACTGAGCTAAAGAGGTCCTCAATAGACAGACAGGAGCACCCTCATGTTCACAAGCCCTGGTCCTCACAGGGAACCACCCCCATGTCTGTTGGAGAGACAACACAGCAGGGCACAAGCAATTCATGAGGTTCTTGGAATCTGCTGATCACTTCCTTCCCCAAGTGTCAAGAGAAGCCAATGAGAAGAGGTACAATGCTGGACCTTGTCCTCATAGACAGGGAGGGCCTGGTGGGGAATGCAAAGCTCCAAGGCAGCCTTGGCTACAGTGACCATGAAACGGTGAAGTTCAGGATCCTCAGGGCAGTGAGGAGGGCACACAGTGCCCATGACTTCAGCAGAGTAGACTTTGGCCTCTTCAGGCATCTGCTTGGTAGGGTATCGTGGAACAAAGCCCTGGAGCCTTGGAGGGGCCCAATGAAGCTGGCTAATATTCAAGCATCACTTTCTCCAGACTCAAGATTGGTACATTCCTAAGAGTAAGAAATCAAGCAAGCGGGGTGAGAGACCTACATGGATGAACAAGAGGTTCTGGCAAAACTTAAACAGAAGAAGGAAGGTTAAAGAACGTGGAGAAAGGGACAGACCACTTGGGAGGAATATAGGTACATTGTCAGATTATGCAGAGACATGACAAGGAAGGCTAAGGTTCATTTGGAATTAAATCTGGCAAGAGATGTCAAGGACAACAAAAAGGGTTTCTTCAAGTACAGGAGTAGCAAAAGGAAGACTAGGGAAATTGTGGGACCGCTGCTGAATGAGATGGATGCCCTGGTGACAAAGGACACAGACAAGATAGAGTTACCAAACACCTGCTCTGCTTGAGTCTTTACTGCTAAGGCCAGCTCTCAGGGATCCCTGACCCTGGAGCTAAGAGAGAAAGTCTGGAGAAAAAAGTTTCCTTACTTGAGGAAGATAGGGCTAGAGATCACTTAGGTAAACCTAACACTCACAAACCCAGGGACTCTGATGGGATTACACCCACAAGTGCTGAGGGATCTGCTGGCAGATATTAGTGCTAAGCTACTTTCCACCATCTTTGAAAGGTAATGGAGAAAAGGAGAGACACTCATGGACTGGAAGAAAGCCAATGTTACTCCAGTCTCCAAAAAGGGCAAAAAAGAGGACCCAGGAAACTACAGGCCAGTCACTCTCACCTCAGTCTCTGGAAAGGTGATGGAACAGCTTATCCTGGCCATCACCTCTAAACATGTGGAAGAAGTTAATCAGGAGCAGTCATCGCAGATTCACCAAGGGGTAATAATACTTGACCAGTCTGACAGCCTTCTATGATGAAATGACTGGTTGGGTAGATTAGGGGAGAGCACTGCATGCTGTCTTTCTTGACCTCAGTAAGGTTTTTTACACTGTCTCCCAAAATATCCACACAGGCAAGCTCAGGAGGTGTGGGTTGGGTGAGTGGACAGTGAGGTAGATTGAAAACTGGCTGAACAGCAGAGCTCAGAGAGTTGTGATCAGACACAGAGTCTGACTGGAGGCCTGTAGGTCGCAGTGTTCCCCAGGGGTCAGTACTGGGTTAGTCTTGTTCAACTTGTTAAATGATGTGGATGAAGGGAGAGAGTGCACCCTCAGCAAGCAGGCTTGATGATGATACAAAACCGGGAGGATACACCAGGATACACCAGGAGGTTGTGCTGCCATTCAGTGAGACTTGGACAGGTTGGAGAGTTGGGCAGAGAGGAACCCAATGAAGTTTAACAAAGGCAAGTGCAGGGTTCTGCATCTGGAGAGGAACAAACCCAAGCACTGGTACAGGCTGGGGGGGGGCAACCTGCTGGAAAGCAGCTCTGCAGAGAAGGACCTGGGAGTTCCAGTGGCCAAGTTCACCGCAAGCCAGCAGCGTGTCCTTATGGCCAAGAAAGCCAATGGTATCCTGGGGGGTGTCAGGAACAGCGTGGCCACGATCTAGAACAGCTGCCCAGAGAGGCTGTGGAGTTTCCTTCCCTGCAGAAATCCGCCGGGACACCAACACATGCAGCCTGCTCTAGGTTTGGCAGGCAGGCTGGACTAGATCATCTTCAGAGGGCCCTTCCAACCCCAACCATTCTGTGATTGTGTGAGCAGTTGGAAGCTACAACAACAGCAAAATTTAAGTACAATCCAATGGAAACACTGCACTGCAGTAGCAATTCATTCACTTACTCCCATTCACCTTCCTAATTTTCCAGTTCTTGGGATGGAGGGGGGAAAAAAACATGCTGCAATTATTTAACCATGAAACAGTTACTAAGCTCTCTAGGCTGCTATAATTGACATATAATACTACAAAAGACTGTCAACAACAGTTAAAACACAATGAATGTCCCCTCCCCCCCAAAAAACAACCCACAGAGGAAGAATGAGATGATGTTCTCTACAAACATGCTTTAAAACAAAAAAAAAAAGGATATTTTATTAAAGTTTGCAAAAATTCATGTCTTACTGTCTTAAAAACTGAAATGGTTTACATGACTGTATCTTCCTCCTTCACCACAACAGTTGTTACAAATATACTTTAAGACTCAGCTATCCTGTGACCTATAGCTGTTTTCTTCACATCAAAATTATTTCTCACATACCAGGAATCACAGCATGCTACCACAGAAATTAGATTACACACGCCAAGTACAAAAGCAATTTTTACAATTAAACTATCAAGGACCTTAGACAGAGTACCTAACCAAAAATCCCCAGGAGTCAGAGCCTTTCAGGCAAAATGGAAGGTAGAAACAGGAAAAAAGCTACAACTAAGTTTTTGATAAAAATGGCATGTCATACAAGTCGCAAATGGTTGAATCATATTGCACATGTGAGTGCATTGCTTCCTAGAAAACCAGCATTTCAAAACACTGAGATATCTAGCTCCAGTTTGGACAATCCCCTTTTCACCACAAACAAACATTACATTGCCCAAATGTACCATCTATTAAAAAGAAGATTACTAAGGAAGAACATTCCAGCCATTGTGAGGTACTGAGCAGTATTACTGAACAAAACCCAACAAAACTCCAAGCACTTGCTCAGAATCATTAGTATCTAGAAAACTAAGCCACTTAAAGATCAAACTACTTTCCCATGCAGGGCTTGTAGCTATTCCCTTGCTCTCACATGCTGGTTAAATGTCCATTAGGAAAAGGGCAAAACCATACCATTTTACTAATATTAGTCTGCATTTCAAGCCATGTCTGTGTTTCAAATTTGCAGAGATATTTATCTATCTACTCATAACCATCAATGGATACTTTCAGCATTTGTTACTTGTGGCTCATAGCAAGTCGAAAACTCAGACTTCCATGTCATTCTGAAGATGCACCAGGATCAGCAAGCTGGTGATAAACCTGCTTCTTGAGAACTCCTTGGTGTCCTTTAAGGGTCTAATCCTCACCGGTGCTAACTAAATTCCAGTGTGCTGAAGAGCACATCCTCCTTTCCTTTTTACCATGGTAGGGTTAAAGTCTTAAACACTGCTTGTTTACCACACACAATACTCAGAGTAACTTTCCAGGAAAGAACTGGAAATAACATTCATTGCAGCAGAATACTTCAAAGCCATTCAGTTTTGCCTTTTGTAACTGGAAACAATGTTCTACTTTCAAGCAGAGTTTTAGACAAACTAAAAATAAAATAGAAACTAAAAATGAGAACACTTCCCTTCATTCTTCTCTTGGTTTGTATGCCAGTTTCAGTCATTTTCACAACATACAGTAGGACAAATGCTAAAACACAGAACTGCACAGGTGTTACATTCTGAAGGTGTTCACTGCCATGAACAATCCAAAATTTGGTTTGTATATTCTAGGGCCTTTATATTTAATGAAGCATTTCTAACCCTATGCAAACTTTGTGGTGAGACCAAAAGAAAAAAAACAAACAAACAACAAAATAACTTAAAATTATTCAATTTTCTGTATTTAATATTAGGAGGCCAATATTAAGGCAATAAGAATCTAAAGTGAATAAACATGTAGTGAACTTCTCCTGACTGAAAAAAAGCCAACCAAAACCCGAAACATGAGGAGTACTTATCACCAGGCCCAAATACTGCAGATTTCAGACTCTGAAGTATAGGTTGAAATAAAGGTCTCGCTTTCCAAATTTTGAACACCTCTTGAATGCACAGCTACAGAATAATTCAGAACACGCAGCGATATCGCACCAAGAACACTCTCAAAAACAACGAGCATGAAAACTGCTGTCACAGGCTTGATATCGAGTTCCTCACAGACTTTCAGCAGGTGTTATCACATTGTGCACCTTCAAGATTAGGCTTGTTGCCAGCAATTTGAGCAAGAGCACATTTTAGCACGTGTTCACGAGCAAGAGTTCATCACAACAGAATTGTAACCTACCAGTTTTATTGACACTTTGCCAGCTGGGAAGCATGATGATTATGCAGTGCACCACATCTATACTACACCTGCACTGTCCAGCTGAAGGTACAACACATGAAGTTCATTCTAATCAAAACAAAAAACCCACACACAACACTGATTTCAGTGGGGTATTTAATTTCAAATATGACACAGAAAAGCACTTTGTCCTAAAAACATAATTCCTTATGTGTCTTATGCAACCACATGATTCTTTTTGCAGTTAAGAGAACAAAGAGATGAAAACCAAGTAAAAATCTTAAGACCACAAACCACAATGCTTTCAAGGTAGTGATGGCAAGATCTGAACAGCAGTGAAAGCTGCTAAGACCACTACTGCTTTTTTAAACGTATTCTAGAAATCTAAGTTGGTTCTTTTCATTTTTGAGTCCAGTGGATCATTAAAAGAAAAGCAAAAATAGCTCCAACAGTTATATTGCAGTGATTTGTGAGAAAACATGCTTCTAGCTGCAAATCTCAGCAGCTCCACCAGCTTTAAACGTGACAACACTTCACAAGTGCAGAATATATTTACTTGCAGAAGGGTTGAGCTGAAGATAAATAACTCACCTGCAGGCAAACTGTGACTTCATTCAGATGCCAAAAAACCACTGTTATCCCCTCCTTCCCACTTTACTCTCCAGATAAAGCACCTCTATGTTATTTCTGGGAAAGCTTATCTATATAACTAGGACTATGCAATAACTGACTTTCTTTTGTGGACTTAAATTTCAGATTAAGATTTTGAGTCAGGAGATCAATTCAATGGCAAAAGTGGGAATCTTCATCTCTGCCCCAGAACCATGTGGGCCACTTAAAATGTAGGCTTCTCAGACCTCTGAAGTCTCATGTGACATAACATAAAAGGTTGAAGAGCTTCTGAAACACAAACGGGTAAGTTTCATTAGTTGTAAGGAAAACCAACAGTTTTGGATAAACACTTCAAAACCCCTCAAAAGCTCACAGACAGGACTAGCCAGAGAGAAGCATTTCAGTGACTAGAAGCACACAGCATCTCCTACAACCTTTGTTTTCAATATGCTGGAAGTGACAGTGAGATATCGACACTGTATCTTATCCTGTCCCAGGAGATGATTTATTCCAGACAGCACAACCTAGAAAGAATTCTTCGCATGCACCGTTCATGCTGCTCAATATATCCCTTTCTGTCCTTACAGGATACTGTTCCAAATTTGACTTTTATGGCAAACATGCTTGACCACCATTTGGACAAGTCCCCACCACACTGAGTTGACATAGATCCAGAATGTTCATCTCATTCTCAGAACCAGTAAGAGAAGAAACAATTATATGCCAAGCCTTAAGTGTATTTTTTCATTGAAAAAAAGTTCTTCGGCTTTTTTTTTTTTTTATGTAGCAGGATCTAGCTCACAGCTTCTCTCTCTACTACCTCTAAGACAACTCTGTATACACAAAAGAAGCTTTTGCCAAGTGTAAATCCATAATTTGGAGGACTGGAGATTAGCAGTGTTATCTGTGATGGGACACTGAAGCTGACCTGCAGCTTGGCAGGTTGTTTGCTGTGACTCAGCTGCCCTAGTTCACAATTAGACAGAGTTAAAAGCACCACATATCCACAGAGCTGGACATACCTGAACCAGAGGGTGTCACACAGTACCTCACTAAGTTCCTCCAGAATCCAGCTCAGGACATGCAGCCAAGCAGCTCTGTGTCAAACTGCACAATCTAGCAAAACCAACTGAGCAGCAGCAATATAACTTGTAAGCAACTATGGAATTCTTGTGCAAAATGCATCTGCATTGTTGAGGACAGCTCAGGTTCTTATCATCTGGACAACTAAGATCTTATGTTGCAGCCATAAACAAATAGCAGAAACCAATGTAGCAACTTATGATACCAATGTCCTTAAAGATTTTTGTTTTCAAGAATCCAGGCTATCCAACTTGTCAAAACCTTTTATTCAACTGATTTCTTTTTGCTGAAATAACACTAAAACTCACCTTCCTGTCCAACAGAAAGAATAAGCCCTTATTTTTCTCAGTCATTCCAGCAGCAACAGTAAAAATTGAAAAGTAGCTTCCCTCTTGCGTGTTTTCTGCTTCTCTCTTGGGAGAATCTGTAGCTCATATACATTTTCTCCCACAGGAAAAGAGAAGTGACAAACTTCGCTAATACCAGTGTAGGTGCAAAATTGCCTACAGCCTTGCTGGTCACTCCAGTGTAGCCACTTCACAGCACTGGCACCATAACTAATCTTTGCAAATAGAAAAAGAAACCCCACTCTTCATTTAATGTTCCAGGCATTAACCCAGCAAATAGACAAAACTTATTTCAAGAAAGGATTGAACGCACCACATAAAAGCAAAAGGCTCGTGGTCCCCAGAGATTCTTGACTGCTTGCTAATGCAAGTGATTTAGAACACCTACCTATGCAAAGCAGAAAGAAGCTACAATTAAGAAGTCACTTGTTTGCCTAAGTCGATTTCAAAGGGAAAACAAATAAACCTCAGAGAAACAAATCCTTTTATTATTTTATAAACAACAAAAAATAAAGAAAGTGCTAGTAAATTTACTTGTTTGCTGTGTTCTCCCATCCGTTTTTTGCCAAACACAAACAAGCACACATCAATTATTCCAGCCAACTGAAATTCACCAAGAGCAATGGCACAAAAAGATAGGAAATGCATTTATTATGAAACTCTTGAGACCTGGCATGTCAGAAAAACCTCCACAGAAGCATATGTATACCCAAGACTCAGCCTGTACTGCTGGCATGTTATCGAATGAAAGAGCACAACTGCACACAGGTGATCTTGTTGTACTACAACTTTCGTAATTAATTGCTGTTCTTCAATTTTGCTATTGTTTCAAAAATGGGCAAAACAGTGTCATTCATTTTACGCAATCCCCATTTCCTTACTCTCTCTGAAACTCTACAGTTTGTCTCTAAAACGGAAAGGTTTGTTTTGTTGTAAAGCAAAGACTTACAAAAATCATTCAGCACTGTTTTCTCAACAGTCTCTTTTAAGCTTACTGAGCTAGAGATTGCTTTTAAAAAATGCAGGTAATGAAACCAGAAAAAGATTAATCCATAAGGACGCTATGATTAACAAAGGTAAGTGGAAAAATTAATCATATAAGACTGCAAACTCACCATGTTTGCATATGTAACTGCAGACTGAAAGCAAATTGTTTGAACACAGTAACAAAATATGTAAGTGGAACACAGACAAAATAATTTCCATTTTCTTTCCCATTCTCCACATAGGACAAGGAAGCAGTTTGCCTGCATGCTTCCCAGAGGATCATGGTTCTAGATTTATCAAATCCAATATCAGTGGGAAACTACAGCAAGAAAAAATCTCCAGCCTTAGTCCTTACAAAACATTGAATTTGTAACTAGTGTAAGTATCCAGCCTTTTTTTCAACAGTTACAAGGAGAACTTAACAAAATATCAGGTGTTCTTCTACTACAAATTAACCATCTATAGTTGCAAAACAGTTCCCAAGGCAACCATACTTCACTCAACCAAAGCACACCATTCCCTTCCTATTACTCTGCATTCTGTTAAGTGAACGCTCCCTACCTGACACACCATACAAACAACTGTGTGCAGCAGATCAGAAGAATGGGCAAGGTACACAAATTAGCAGTGCCTACACGTTCAAACTGACAGTTATCAAGTGATGTGTACATGAGAATTTTATATTATACAGTTAAGGTTTTTGGCTTTGTGTTTTTGGGGGTTTTTTTAGTTATTTGGTTGGGGTTTTTTCCATGGGAAGACTGATCAAACTCATGTTACCACTGTCATAACAGAGGTGCTAGCTGCTTTCTTTTTAAGAATGGACAGAGAAAAACAAACCCAACAAACTTTCTAACCAGGTCTCCACATCCCAGTTATGAAGAGATCCTTCTTCCCTAGGCAAGTTCTGGGTATAGAATCATAGAATCAGCCAGGTTGGAAAGGACCTCTGAGATCATCAAGTGCAACCCTTGATTCACTACTGCTGTGGTTACCAGACCATGGCACTAAGTGCCACATCCAATCTCATCTTAAAAACCTCCAGGGACGGAGAATCCACCACTTCCCTGGGCAGCCCATTCCAATGCCTGATTACCCCTTCTGTAAAGAATTTCTTCCTAATTATCTGTTTCCATTATAATTTTAAAAGGAAAAGCAAAACCTAAAAAACATTATATGTCAACAAACTGCTAATCATACACTAACAAAAACAAGCACCTGATACAATTTTATAGGATTTAATGTGAGAAATCGCAGAAGCAGCTCTGCAGTGTTTAACATCCTGCTTTGCAGATGCTGCTGAGCTCTTTGGGCTGGAAGTCAGCTTAAAGAAGACAGAAGTTCTCTATCAACCTGCACCTCAGGAAGTCTTCCATCATCCCCACATCACCATTGGCGAAGCCTCATCTCCTCAGATGGAGATGAGGAGAGATAGACAACAGGTTAGCAAAGGCATACAGTGCCTTCGGAAAGCTTCATAAAAGAGTTTGGTGAAATAAATACCTGAAGAAAAGTACAAAGATCAGTGTTTACAGAGCCATAGTGCTGTCTACTCTCTTATATGGGTCATCCACCACCACTACCTGTGACTCCTAGAACGCTTCCATCAACACTGTCTCCGTACAACCCTAAACATCCACTGGTCAGATTATGTGACCAATACATCTGTTCTAGAACAAGCAGCAGTCACAAGTATTGAGGCCATGTTGCTGAGAACACAGCTGTGTTGGGCAGGACACGTCTCAAGGATGAAGGACCAACCACCTCCCTAAGATCTTGCTTTATGGTGAACTCGTCACTGGCTGCCGCAAGAGAGGAGCCCCAAAGAGGAGATCCAAGGACTCCCTGAAACAACATCTCAGCCTTGGCCTTATTGATCACCATAACTGGTCTACTCTGGCCTCCAATCGGGAGGCCTGGAGACACACCATCTATAACGCTGCTGTTTCCTTTGAGAAAGCACGCAGGATCACTCTCGAGGAGAAAAGACAACGCAGAAAGAATCGTGCCTTGCAGAATTTACCACCTAAGGAGTCTTTCTGCTGTGCCTTTTGCAACCAGACTTGTCTGTCTCGTATTGGCCTTTTTAGCCACCAGAGCACTTGCAACAAACGTGGGTAGAGCCCTTCCCAAATCTTCATTCGCGAAGCCCAGCCATGATGATGATGATGATGATAATGTGAGAAATATCCTAGCAACACCTTTATTGCACTGCTGTTTCAAATAGTATCATTTGCTACTTTGACCACTGTGTGCACATGATCTGCGGCATTACTTTCCTTATATTTCAATTCCCTGCATGTATTAAGTCAGCACTACTACTAAAGGTCTCCTGTCATCCTTCGGCATCTGCCCATCCATTTCCATACATTTTCCTTCCTCCTTGTGCTACCAACCATCTATGTAGCTGCAAGAGCAGCCCAGATAAAGGAGCTAGGCTGGAGCAAAACTAGCCATCCAAACCAAACTGTGGGTTAGCACAGCCTCATTTTCTCCATGCTGCTGACGCAGGTCTGCAACCCAGGAAGGAAACTTCTCTACAAAGTAGCAAGCAAATTCTGGCGAGTCAGTGTGCTTGGATAGCTCAGTTCAAGGTTTACCAGCACCAGAATAGCACCGAGGAATCACATCTGAAAGACCTTTCACAAGAACAGATACATCTAAAGAAGCTTTTTCAGATAGGCTTCCTGAGTCTATAACAGAAACTGCTTTTACTCCAAAGGAAGAAAACACCCAAAACAGCCAGTCCATAGAGACGGGGATTCAGTATGTACCTAGAACTCGTACAACAGATCAAAGCAGAGCCCAAAACTAAGGACATAACCCTCATATGGGTAGCAATATGTCTGGTTGCAGAAGGATGGCTCCTGAAGGGGAATGACACACAAGCTGAAAGAGTTAAGAAGCCACCAATCTACATCAGGATCTGGAACATGACAAACCTGAATCTCTCACATCATGTAGCTGTGAACCCCATGACTGATCAATGGATTATTCCATCAGTCTCATTCTTTCTTACGCAAGAAAATGTTTTTCATACTTCTAATGCTGTCAAGGGAGTGAGCCTGGTCACAGGCTGTACTGAAAGCCACATGCTGCTTATTGGCTTTCTAAGCAACTGAGGAAAACAAGGTACTCAAATATAAGGCCTGGCAAAATACAAACCCTTGAATCAAGAATTCAAGAATCGTTTTCCTCTTCTCACTGGTAGCTCCTGAAACTAAGAATAATAATAAAAAACCCAAAACAAGCATGAGTTTGTCCCCTAGGTACTTGTTATAAAATACTCTACGGTACCCTCCTCCTGTCACAGTACACAAACTGTAGGACATTAGGATGTGCTTCTGACAGCATGTGAAGAAGAAAGCACCACCTCTATAACATAGGAAAGGAACAAAAACACAGGCAGACCAAGTGACAGATAAAGAAGCATGCTTCCTTGCTGGAGCAGAAATCAAAACACACACCACCTCCAATCTACCTTAGGTGTTTTTATTTCCCCATTAAATAGTTTTCAAACAGGCATGAAGGAAAAGAACCTAAGGGGTTTTGACTCCTTTTCCAAACCTGACATATCCCAAAGTGTGAGATAACAATGGCTCTAAGGCTGAAATCTGACAGCACACTTCATATTGACCTGTAGTTTGCAGATAGTGAACCTGAAAGCAGTTAAACCTTCCTGAGAATTCTGGCTGAACTGTTCAGAGCATTCAGTTACAAACCATCTGAGCTTGGACATTACAGGAGTGTAAGCAAACCAAACATCAGCAGGTAGTTTTTGATACATAATCTGAACAACCAACCTTGCATAACAGACTTTCCAAGCTTACAGCATTACAACAAGCACGAAGTACTTTTTTAACCCATTAGAGAAGCTGGGCAGTATTTTCTAACACACTCTCCAAGCCAGCCTTTAAGAGTGCTTGGCCTACAGAGCAATACAGCCACACATCTCTGTGGGTCCATACCAGGCATGTACCTAACAGTTACTGCTTGCTGACGGATAGGTAAACTGGATGTCTTGAGGAATAAAAGGATTCCACTGACAGAAGAAACGTTTTCAGCTGATAACTCACTATTCTTCTTGCCTCCCATAAGCCAAAAGCTATTGTGAATAAGCTAGCCACAATTATTCATTGCCTGTTTGTTATTGCCAGCTGTATGTAAACATTGCAAAGAATATTTAAAATTATTTTTCAATATTCAGTATTTCCAATAATAACTGTAATATGTTTAAAACAAATGTTCAGAAGGATGAATCTAATGAAAGATTGTTTAAATATCTGTTCTTTCTTCACTGGAAATCTCAGGTATGAGAGCTTTCTCACTATATTCCAGTGGACAGTTGCACATGCTGTGGATGCCACAGTGCTTTCCAGAACCCAAAACCTCAATACCAAGCGTTACATAATTAGTACACAGTGTGCTTCAAAGTCAAGGTCACGAATAATTAATGACACATTCTGAATGCAAATCACAGAATCCCAGATGCCTCATAACACACAAGAGTGGTGACGAGAGAAGCTGGGACCATCCCAAAAGATGGTCCAGTTACATTTACAGAATCACAAAGTTATAAGGGTTAGAAGGGACCTCTGGAGATCATCTAGTCCAAATCCCGTGACAAAACAGGGTTACCTGGAGCAAGTGATAAAAATGCATTCAGGTGAGTTTGGAATAGCTCCAGAGAGGGAGCCTCCACAACCTCCCTGGGCAGCCTGTTCCAGTGCTCTGCCACCTTCAACATTAAAAAGTTCTTTATCATGTTGAGGTGAAACTTCTTATGTTTTAGTTTATGGCCATTGCTCCTCATCCTACTGCTGGGCACCACCAAAAAGAGTCTGGTGCCATCCTCTTGGCACCTGCCTTTGAGATATTTATATGTATTAATTGGATCCCCTCTCAGTCTTCTGGACCAAACAGGCCCAGCTCCCACAGTCTCTCCTCTTAAGAGAGATGCTCCAGACGTCTCATCATCTTTGTGGCCCCCGCTGGCCCCTCTCCCTTAGCTCCTTGTCCTTTTTGTCCTGAGGAGCCCAGGACTGGACACGTCCCCCTGGAGCTCGGGGGCTGTCCAGGGCCGGACAGCGGTGCGCTCAAGGCACAGGTGCGCCCTGACACCCTGGGCGAGCCAAGAAAGCGCCGCACCCGCCGCGCGGGGCAGCGCCCGGGCCATCGCCCCGCTGACACCGGCGGGACGCGCTCACCGCCCGGCACCGAGGCCGGCGCGGCCCCGCAGGCTCCCCGGGCCCCTGGGGCAGCAGGTCCGGGTCGCAGCCCGGTACCCGGAGCAACCCTGCGAGGTGTCCCGCGGGTCGGAGCAGCTGGGCCCCGCAGGGCCCGGTGCGATGAGTCCCGGCGACCGCGGGCCCTGCGCGGAGCCGCCACCGCGGCCGCTTTCCCCCCGCGCCCCCCGGGCCGGGTCTCACCTGGCGGGGGCGGCCCAGGCCCGTCAGCGCCGGCGGCCGCCGCCGCATTTCGAAAGATCCGCCATTTTCAGCCCGTCACCGCCGCTCCCGCCCCCGCCGCACCTGCCCCCGCCGCCCCGCCCCGGCGCCGCCCCGCAGAGCCGCCAACCCCGGCCCCTTCCGCACCGCCGGGTCCCGCGCAGAGCCCGCTCCAAGGGGCAGCCTCGCCGCTCCCCGCGGCCCCTCCGACCGCGCCGCCCCGCCGCGGCTCCGGGCGCAGCTGCCCCCGGCGAGCGGCGGGGACGGGATGGGACGTGCTGGGCGGGCGCCCCCGCGGCGGAGGGGCGGCCGGGGCCGGCTGTCCGAGCCATCCCGCGGGGAAGGCCGGTGGGGCCGCCGGGCCGTGGGCAGAGCGCCCGGCGAGGCCGGGCCTGCTCCTTCCTGGCGGGAGGCGGCTGTCAGCCGTGCCCGGCACCCCCTTCCCCGTCCTCCCGCCGCCGCTTTCCCGCCCCTCGCACTCACCGGGCGGGCGGGTGCACTCCCTCCTCCTGCGCTGGCGGTGCCTCTCCGCGGTGCCGGCGCCCCCCCGGTGCCGCTCCCGGGGGCCGCGGCGGCGGCCGCGCCCGCGCCGATCCCGCCGCCGCGTTTGTTCAAAATCACGCGCCCCGCGCCATTCCCCCGCCGCATCCCATAATACTGCGCCGCGCCGCCCTGGCAACCGCCGGCGCAGCAGCGCCCCGCGCTTCCGGGCCCCGCCCCGCCCCGCCGGCCGCTTCCGGGGCCGCGCGGGCGCCACCCGCGGGAAGAAGAAGAAGAGAAGGAGGAGGCAGGGAGGAAGCGAGGAAGCCGCGGCCTTTCCCCCCGCGCGGAATTTGCGCGCGCGCGCCCGTCCCGTGGGATATCGCGCGCGGGGCCCGCCCGGCGCGACCCCCTCCCGCTGCCCGCGCTCCTTCCACCCCCCCTCCCGCAGTCACGTGACCGCCCCCGCCGCCGCGCGCGCGGCTCCATGGTGGGAGGAGGCGGTGGTGGCTCCCAAGATGGCGGCGGGCGCGGTGAGGCAGGACCTGGCGCAGCTCATGAACTCCAGCGGCTCCCACAAGGACCTGGCGGGAAAGTGAGTCGTCCCCGCGGTGGGGCCGAGGGGTGCGAGCCGGAGCGGGGTCGGGAGGGGGGCGCCGGGCCCTGGGAGTGGCGAGGCGGGTCTTGCCCAGCGGCCGCGCTGCTTTAAATAAAAAGGAGACGGAAAGATTTCACCTCGTAGTTCTGTAATTTCTTTTTTTTGTTTGTTTACGGGCTCCCCGCGTGTCCACCCGCCCCTCAGGGCTCGGCTGCTGTACCACAGCGATAGGTCAGGGAGTTTATTTGCCCCGGCTGCCATAGATACGTCAACGACTCTACTATTGTTATTATTAGTAATTATTATTCTTTCCACTGTTTTCATTACTATTATTTTATTATTTTGGACGGCAGACCTCGGGGGTTGAACCGCTCGCGGCGCGATGTGTCTCGTGGGGTTTTACTCCTCCGGGAGATGCGGATCGGCCACCTGGAATTCTTGGAGTCCCAGTCCAGTTGCTTGTGTTCTGGGGAGGCTGAGTCACTTTTAGGACTTGTAGTGTAAAACCTTGGAAACTTCTCCGCCAAAACGTGGCTTCAGCGTGGATGTAGCACTTCGTCAGTGTCACACACGCTGAGGCAAAGTTTAATGAGCTCTAAGTTGCCATTTATGCAGGAATAAGCACTTGAGAATGCAGTCTGCACTGTCCTCCCGTCAAGTGGATATAACCTGCTGTTCGCCCCTCACAATGCTGCTTCTCAGTCTCACTGAATGTGGCATTTTGGACATTTTTTTCTTTATTAGGCTGAACCCTTGAATGATAATAGTTTTCATTACTTTTTTTGTTCGCTATCCTAGGTATGTGATTATTATTTTTTTTTTAAAACCTTCAAGGTTGCGCATACGTTCCCAGGTAACAAAATGATGAGCTGTGTTGTCTGAGAATCTGGTCATGGGGTTTCAGAAGCGCCAGATATCAGCTCCAGGTGAATGTTCATGACCTTTGAGAACATACTCTTTGGAAAATTGCCACCTCAAGGCATAGAAAATATAAACAAAACTAGGGCTCTGACATTGAAAATAAGCAGAGAGGCAGAACTTCTTAGTGATAAAATGTGCCCTGTGAGTGATTTTTAACTTTTTTTTTTCCAATCTTGGACAGATACCGTCAAATATTGGAAAAAGCCATTCAGCTGTCGGGTGTAGAACAACTTGAAGCTTTGAAAGCTTTTGTGGAAGCAAGTAAGTAGAATTGGTTACACCCTGAGTGAAGGCCAGAGGTCTGTGGGGTTGCATATTTGTAAGCTCTGCTTGAGGCTACATAAATACATGATGTTTGGGTCCTGTTGGAACTCAAACAGAACAGGAAGAGGAACCGTCATCACCTCATTCAGATGTTCAGAGGGAATGAAATTATTAAGGGTTTTTTTGTGTTGTATTGGGTGTTTGGCTTATTGAACACCTCTGTAAATTACACCTGTTGTAATTCTTTTAGAGTAGAGATTAAACTTAGTGAGACTAAGCCTAAAGGTTTACTTTCCCAAGATATTTCAGCAACTGAGGACAGCGATTCAGCATGAAACACCTCCCTAAACTATAAATTGAAGTGAAGAATTCATTATTATCTGTCAGGGGTTAGAACTCTGGTGACCTGTAGTCAGTTTCTGAAAGAAAAAAAAAAATCACCTTTAAAAACAAACCCCTTCACTTGGATGCAGTTTTAAAAATTGGAATATTGAAATTTTTTCTAAAAGGAAATGATCACTTGTAGTGAAAGCACTAACAAGTGTTGCATCTCTTTTGTCTCTGACCCAGTGGTGAATGAGAATGTCAGTCTGGTGATCTCACGTCAGCTGCTGACAGATTTCTGTACCCATCTTCCAAGTCTTCCTGACAGCACAGCCAAAGAAATCTACCACTTCACCTTGGAAAAGATACAGCCTAGAGTTATTTCATTTGAAGAGCAGGTGAGAGATCAATGCTGAGGAGGTTTTGGTTTGAGGGTTTGGCCTTTTAAAAAGCTGTTCAAAACAGATACTCCTACTTGGAGTCCAGTTTTGTGTTCCTGTACATGGAAAACCTGAGCTAAATGCAGAGAGTATTTAGGACTGTGCAAAGAATACAGACTTAGTCACTTCATAATGATGCTGGGCATGTAATTCCTCTGCTACCAGAAAATGGCTTCTTACAATGGAACAATACTTGAGCTTGGAGTTGCTGTTGAGAGACAGACTGGTACTCATTGTATTGCCTTCTGCCCCAGTGATGGGGCAGGCAGGTGATGTAAAGAGCATGCATCTTGACAGATAGCTTTTGTTTCGAAATAAACAACCTCTGTGTGTGTGTTGTGTTTAGCCAGTCATTTTACCAGGGAAAAAATGTCAAAATCCCAGTTTTAGTTGACTACTGAATGTGCTGCAGTTCTTTTCCAATTCAGTTCTGTCTTTTGCTGTACGAATGTGCATCATTATCTGAGAAGTTGTTTATATAAAAAGCCTCTAGGATTTAGTGTTGAGAAGAAAGGCAAGGCAATTTCTGTCACGATTTATATTTTCTTCTCTTTATCTGTTGTCTTCTTAAGCAGATTTTACTCTAAGTCTGAGCTGAAAATGCTTGCCTCTTGTTGTCATTATTATACATAAATTAAATCCAAGACATCTGATGATTTCTTTTTTTTTTTTACCTACACTTCCACTTCTAAAACCTGGGCTGTAAGCACTGACGTTTTACCTGCTGACAGCTGCCCTACAAAGCAGAAGTTTCTGCAGTAGGATCTAATCGTAGTTCACTTCATTCATGTCTCACAGGCACGATATGAGGTGTAACTGCAACAAACGGCTTGTGAATCTTGGTGCTCCAGTTCTTGAAAGATTCATTTCATCTTTTTAAAAGCTTTATAAATGGTTACTACTTATCACTCCCTGATGATGAACTCCTTTTATGTTGTCACAAACATGCTTCAAACCAGCACTCATATTTAAAAAGCTTGGTATTAAAACTTGATCCAGGAGTCCCACACAGGACTCCTTGTGTGGGAAGAGTTGCATGTGTGCAGGTTGCTGTGTCTGTGAAGGTGGGGTGTAGGTTGAGGAGATTCAGAAAGAAGAAAAAATACTGTGGAAGTTAATCCAGAACCATTAAACTCTTATAGTTTCTGCAACTGATTTTATTATTCTTTAGGTCGCTTCAATAAGGCAACATCTTGCATCGATCTATGAGAAAGAAGAAGACTGGAGAAATGCAGCACAAGTGTTGGTGGGGATCCCTTTGGAAACAGGGCAAAAGTATGTTACACACAGTTCTGTGCTGTTACATGTACTTGCTCTCTTTGTACTTAACTAGATCAGTGAGTGAGAATTTTTGGGTTATATATTTTCCCAGAACTACTGTCAGATGGCAGAAGTATAGCTCGATGACTGTACATTACAGTAGGAGTTCAGTGGGTCAAAATGCTGCATCACAAGTTATGCAGTATTAATTAGTCTTGTTGATAAACAATTCTTTTTAATAGCATTTTGCAAACATGCTTCTAAGGTTATGGAAAGGTTCTTGAAAGGTGGCAGTTCTTCCATGTGTCCACCTTCTCAGTTCAAAATGAAGACACAGTTTGAAATGGGATATTAACAAATACAGTAGAGGATTCTTCGGGTGTTTGTGGGGTGGGTTTTGTTTGGTTTGGTTTGGTTTTTTAGATTTAGAACCCTTGCTGTTGCTTTTTTCTGGTTGTCCTTCCTGCCCTCTTTCTCTGCATGCAGAAGGAACCGCTGTAGGCTTTGCACTACAAGTTTGCTTCTTAACTCAAATGGCTCACCACTTGTGGCAGAGTTCTAATCCACAAAAATCAGATTATTAGTGTGTACATTTGTGTCTTGGTGGACAGCATTATTTCTACTGCTGTTTGTAGGGGCCAGTTCTACGTTAGCATTCATCTCAAATTTCCTTACACTGGACAGAGAGCGCTAATTTTGGTGTTAGGGAAGAAGAAAGCAGGGTAAACCAAATGTTGCCAAGTGCTTGAGAATCATAATATATGTTTAGAACAGTTAGGAGCAAGGGTAGTTCTGGAGCAACTCTGAGCACTTGCTTTTCTTTCTCTACAGACAGTACAATGTAGATTATAAACTGGAGACCTACCTGAAAATTGCCAGGCTGTATCTGGAGGATGATGACCCCGTTCAGGCAGAAGCATATATTAACCGAGCTTCCCTGCTGCAGAATGAATCAACTAATGAGCAGCTGCAAATCCATTATAAGGTTGTCTAACTTGCTTTATTGCTTTCTCTTTCTGTAGGGAGATGATTCCACACTGAGATGGTTGGGTTTTTTTACATGCTGCCACTAAAATTTTCATAAAGAGAAAAGAGACAAAGGGAAAAGCTTCTAAATGGTTTTGGGAGTTTGAGAGACACAGCAATAATGAAGCAACTCTTTCCTTGTGATGCAGAGATAAGTCTGTAAAGGTTCCTTAAATGCCAATTTCCTGTACTGATTGAGAAGACTTCAAAACATCTGAAATATTGTTGACAATGTTGCCTCCACCTTTGTTTGTAAATCTAAGAGGGGGGAAAAAATTGCATCCAATAACTAGGGACAATGGAAGACCTCCCTGCCCCCCTCCCTTTCCCTCAGTAATTAGATGATGATTCCCATCCATAAAAGTAGCTTCTTTAAAATTTTAAGTAGTTAATTAACTGTTGGCCTTTTTACTTATTTGTGGGTTTACTGTGTACCTAGTTCATACACAAATTTCTCAAATGAGTTTAGTAACTGATGAGCAGTGATGACTACAGTGTAACAGTACTGATCAAGGAGATAAGTGTTTAAAATTCTACAACACAAACCAGGTGTGCCATGAGCTGTGTAACTCAGTGTCTAGTGGCTTTGATTTGTTGGTTTTCCCTTTCCTTTTTTTCTCCTCCCATGCTAATTTTTAAAGTGTGCACTTAGTTGAAGGTGTAAATGTTTTCTGTAAATTGTAGAAGAGCACAAAGGAAGGAAGAAATATCAGATGCTGTTACAGCCCTGAAAGGAAAAAGCAAACACTTGAAACACACGAATTGCTACCTAAGTGCCAGCTGTCAGTGTCAGTAGTGAAGGGGAACCTTACATAAGTACAGTATCAGCTGTACAATATTTCATGTACTTAAGTTTCTGGCCTTTAGACATTTGAAATATTTAACATGTGAACAGTGGTGGGAAGTGCCCTTTTAATTGCTTTCCGTGATACTTTAGCAATGACTTTTCAAGTCAGGCTAATTCTTTGAAGACACAGATTTCCCTAAGATGCAGAAGAGCAATGTTTATGGGAGCTGTCACTTGATAGTGTGCAAGTTTTGCACACCTGTATTATGCAGCCACCTCTGCTAGTTTTCTTTTTCTGAGACATCCTTCCTTTCTAGGTTTGCTATGCTCGAGTTCTCGATTACAGAAGAAAGTTCATTGAGGCTGCCCAAAGATACAACGAGCTGTCCTATAAGAGCATAGTCCACGAAACTGAGCGACTGGAGGCATTGAAGCATGCTTTGCATTGTACTATTTTGGCATCAGCAGGTAAAATACATTTTTGTATAAAAGAGCCAACGTAGGTATTTCCCCTGAAGCAGGTAATCTTGTGTATTACTTGTGTGGAGGTATCTTGCACTAAGATTTGTCGAGGAATCCAAAGTTATGAACACGGTGTCAGAATTGCCTGTTGGCATCTGTTAGCTCAGAGGTGGATTAGTTCAGTGTCTTTGCCAGTGATAAGGTGGCATCTTGGCTAAAAATGCAGAAGGTAGTGGCAAACGGCATTTTGGAACTGAGCACAATCAAATTCCTTCCTTAGTACAGCTTCATTGGCTGTTACTTGTGTGTATTTTGGAAAAATAATGATAACTTCCTGCTGTTTACCTCTAAATACTTGGTGCTTTGGTGATCATTTGTGAGGATTCTTCCTGACTGCCCTAGGACAGCAGCGTTCTCGCATGCTTGCTACGCTCTTCAAGGATGAGAGATGCCAGCAGCTTGCAGCCTATGGGATCTTGGAGAAAATGTATCTCGACAGAATTATCCGTGGAAATCAACTGCAAGAGTTTGCAGCTATGCTGATGCCTCACCAGAAAGCAACTACAGCCGATGGTACGTATTTCTGTAAAACCTCCTAATGTAAGGTGCTCGTCTGTGGGAGTTAGACTTGCCCAATTCAGGCAAGAAGGGTAATGGAAAAGAACTTAGTATTGCTTATATCATTATTTTTAAATTATTTTTTCAGCCCGTTACCCTCGTGGGCATAGTAAAGCTTCTTAGCTATAGTTCGTCTTACTGATTTACTTATTTATTTGAACTGCTTCCTGACTTGACAGGAAGGTGACGTAGAGTGAGGGGATGATTTGGACCTCACACTGTATCCAAATTGTTTTCTGAACCATCTCACTGTCACTGTCTTAGCTCTGGAACCTGAGTAATGAGAAATAATGTCACATAATGACTTCATTGGCATCCTAAACATGCTGGTCTCTGAAACAGGAAAATCTTCCTAGTGAATAATAATTGTTGATTAGGGGCAAATAAATAACCATGTAGTCACAGAAGTGAAAACTGTGTTAAAAGTACTTGCTAACAGTCTCCTTTCCTTGGGTCAGCTTGTTGTTTATTTATAACCTGTACTGTTTGTCCTTATAAGTTAAAGAACGCAAGTTAGTTGATATTTAATAATGTGCTTGCCTTCAACTAGAGGTTAAGGGGCAAATGAGTTAAACTGTTCAGTCAACAGCGATGGACCCTTAGATAAGGGTCTATCACAAGAACACTAAGAGAGAGTTAATTGTACCCTAAGAGCTGTAATGAATAATAAAAAACCAAAGCAATGGTCTTTCCATTTGGCAAGCTAGGAACTGATCGCAGGAGGTCAAACTCCCTCAGTTCAAACATTGAGTCTTGTAGCAAGGGATCCTATTGATTATTCTAGAAATTAAATAAAAGGGTTTAAGCTATCTGCCTTAAAATCAACCACGTGCTGTCTATTTCTTTTTGTTCACTGTCTCTGCTTAGCTTAACACTGATGTGAGGCAGATGCATCTGGACCTTCTGCACTTGTAACACTTTGAAAAAAAAAGAAGTGCTTTTTCACTTGCTATACAATATAAACCAATATTTAAATCTTATAGTAATGTTTTGAGGGTTTTTTTTCCTCATCTTAACCCTTAAGGTTCCAGTATCCTGGACAGAGCTGTTATTGAACACAACTTACTATCTGCAAGCAAGCTTTACAACAACATTACTTTTGAAGAGCTCGGAGCGTTACTAGAGATCCCAGCAGCCAAGGTATCCATTATCTACTTTTTTTTAAAAAAAAAAACAACAAGGAACATCAGCAGCTTGAGAAAATAACTGTGGTAAATATTAGGGAAAATAGTTAAATATTAGGAAATAATTAAATATCTCATGTTATGAGGAAGGTTGAATACCTAGCACATCTTGTGAGAATGGAAGGTACACCATGTGGAATGAGGAATAATGGAGTATGTTTAATCATTTCATAATTAGTGTTGTCTATGGGTTCCTTCCCCCACAATGTGTGCAGATGTTGAAAAGCCTATAAGGCTGTTAAGTCTTAGTAATTTTTAACTTCTTTCAGAATGGATGAAGTTTCTGCCATCTTTCTTTACTCTTCCAGGCAGAAAAGATTGCTTCTCAGATGATAACCGAGGGTCGCATGAACGGATTTATTGATCAGATTGACGGAATTGTTCATTTTGAGAGTAAGTTCAACCACAGTAATTTACTTTTTTAGCACCCTTCAGAGTGAGCTTTTTGAGATAGTGTTCAACAGGATAAGGAAATTAGGTCTAATACCTTGTCTGAAGGGAGCTTGCTCTGTCTTGCTGCGACCAGGAGGTGGCAGGGTTTGCCATAATGGAGAGAGAACCTTTGACGCTTCACCCACAGAAAAGTGTGAATTTATTTCATCAGTCTCCTTGTAGGAACAGGCTCACCAGGAAGTTCTCTGTTCAAATCTACTTTCAGTGCAGGAGTCAGGCTTTTAACAGCTGAAATAATGGTTGCTTTTGAATACCGAAATGAGCCTGCTGTAGCTGCAAGGAAAGCTTCCTCTGTGAGTTAGGTGAGGGCAGTGGCAGATGGAAAGGTTGCAGTTAAAGAGGCAAGGGATTTGCTGAGACTTACTTTGTTTAGAATGGGTTGTTTGATTTTTTTTTTTTTTTTTTTTTTTTTTTTTTGCTTTTCAGCTCGTGAAGCTTTGCCAACTTGGGACAAACAGATTCAGTCACTGTGTTTCCAAGTTAACAACCTGCTGGAGAAGATAAGTCAGACAGCCCCGGAATGGACGGCGCAGGCCATGGAGGCCCAGATGGCTCAATGACTGTGCAGCCGTTGTCCAAGTGGAGGCAATCAACTGCCTGCTATGCTGGAAGAAGGGAACTGAGCAGGACTGTGAAACAAATAACCCACATTCATTTCCCTGTCTTCTGCTTTCACTATGGCTTAGGACACAATTAGGTGATACCACGTTTGGTGTGACAGGCTTAGAATGTTCTCTGAGCTTAGAATGGTGCTGTTGCTGCCTCTGTGTTGCACTCTGCTGTCCTGAAAACTGTGGGTTCCATGTGGAAGAAGCTGTAATGTCTGCAGCAAGATTTGGGTTTGGTTTATTTAATTTTTCCCCCCCACACACTGTATTGTTAGAGCTTTGTGGCCCATTACTTCCTGTGATGCTTGAATCCTGCTATGAAAATAGAAGCACCGTGTTTCTTTTAGTTGTAATAAAGGCTAAGCCATTTGGCTTAAGTGTTGTAAGGACCCAGGTTTTGGGGTTTGTTTTTGTATTGTTTTGCTTTCATTTTTTTTCTTTAGCAGTAACTTGAAGTAAGTAGAATTTTTGTAATTGTCATTTTCAGCCCCTGAAAACACTAAATGTGTAACAGCTTTCTTTCCTTCTTTTTTTTTTTCTTGTAAAATGCAAGTTTGAAATCTTAACTTGAAGTAAATACTGACCTTCTCCTGCACTGGTGGTGCAGCAGGGCACAGTTATTTGTGCTGGCAGTTGAGGTAAAGACCAGTGTTGCCAAGAGAGCTTGTTGCAGTGATATGGGAAGCGATGAGAACATAGAACATACCAAGTAAGGTAAGCCAAGCGTGCTCTTTGTTTTATTTCCTAGGATCGCACTGGTAATAGCACAAAAGTATTCAGAGTGCTTTTTGGAACTGGAGGTGTAACAGGAGACTTTGACAGGTAGGGATTCTGCACTCAAAAGATTAAACAACTTCTGCAGCTCGAGTGGCCAGAGAATACTGTGCAACTTAATTATGTAATGAGATACAACAACTAGGTAAAGGTGTCGTGTGATAAGCAGGACTGACTTGAGATGCTTATACACAGCAGTGAAGTATCAAAGTGGCCCTTCTGATGTTTATCAGTCTGGAGTTGGGCACTCTTTACCCATTCTTGTGGTTCACCAGATACACATTTAAAGAACATGACAAACATTTGAGTCTTCACAGACTTTTATGCTTTGTTATCTCCATTATGTTGGAAACTCACTCCACTCAACTGCATACCTTGGATCCACGGAACTTCATATTTTTCAACTTTTTAACTGCTTACAGAAACAAAACCAAGTTGGCTGACAAGGCAAACATTGTAGAAGAAAGGAATTCACAAGGTTTCAGGATGTCAAGCTCAGCAGAAAACTACTTGCTGTTAAATAAAAATCTTTACTACAGGAAAGAACAGTGTGCACACCTGCTATACTTAGGTATAAGTACATATACTAATAAAAGGAAGAGCAAAGTGATGACATGGTTTTCCCTTTCAAGGCTAAGGAGTATTTTGACCACATTTTTCAATGGAAATTACTTGTAACTTGTTCAAAGTGGTACTGGCTGAGAATTTTCTCTCCCTTCAGGAGAAATGCTGACATAATCACTATTAGTTCCGAGCCTGTTGTTTTCTTCTTGCTTGTGCTCTGACTTGTGCACACAGCTCTTGGGGAGCATGCCCTTTGCAGATGAAGGGGTGCCAAGTATGCCATTCACACACATTCCAATTTAGGGCATTTGCTGCTTTGCTCTGATATTTAAAGGAGACTAAAATTGTAAAGAGCCATACCAGTGAGTGTTCACAGCTGCTTCGTGGAATACCTTTTATCCCAGTGGGCCAGGATTGATTTCTGGAAAGCAATAAGCAGTTTTACTGAAACATTTCTGAAAGAAGAAACCCAAAAGTGGCCAACTCTAGCCTCAAAACCAAGATGACCTTGGGTGATGCATATTTCAAGTAAACCACAGACAGATTTAACTGATGTGCCCTTACATAACCCAGATGTAGTTCTATTTGCAGGTGGCTCGTCCTACTACCATGCAAGGACAACAATGGTTTGGGTATGCTGTGGTGAGCCGGGGCCAGGTAATGGAAGCACAACCACTTCCAGTAAGGATAAGTGTACAAAGAGCAGAAGTAGTAGCCTTGACAAGTGCAGCGTTTGGGGTACGTCATACCCATGTTATGGAAAGTGCGTTTTTCACATCATCAGGGAAAAGAGTATTTAATGGAGAAGAAATACACAGTTTACTAGAATCAGTACAGTTACCTGCAGAAGTTGTTGTAATACATTGTCTAGCCCACAGTAGAGGCATTGGTCAAGAGAAATTGGTAGAGGGAATGCCCTCACTGATGCAGCTGCACAGGCCAGAGCCAGGCACCCTCTGGGACAATGTAGTGTTCTAGTTCTGATGGTTAACCAGAATGAATGGACAAATTTGACAGACTAAGACTATGTATGAGAAGGACTGCTCAACAGAAGAAAAGAGACTTGGAAAATAAGTGGGTGGCAACTCAAAATGATGATGCAATATGGTCAGTTGTGGGAAAGCTGATTCTGCCAAAGAAGTGTTTACTCACTGTTGCTAGATGATTTCATGATAAAGCCCATGGAGGGACAGTGGTAATAGCCAAGTACAAAAAGTATGGGCAGCTCCTGGAATTTATACCACTGCAAATAAAACCTGGAACAGCTGACTGCTTGCCAAAAGTTCTCAAGTATCTGACTGAGCTCAGAGTTAAAAGAGCAACCAAATAGGCTCTGCAGACACGCCACCCACGGCTGGGCAATAGCATTTTCTAGTGGTAGACAGCTGGGCAGAAGCATTTCCAATATGAAGGGCTGACACAGGAGGAGTAGTAAAAGCCTTGCTGAAAGAAGTTATACCTAGTTCAGTTTCACCATCAACTGAACCAGAGGTGTTCATTTTACAGTGAATATATAATCTGCTGTGTAAGTCTTTGGGGATAGAGAGGAAATTACATATACCATACAATCCACAATCTTCAGGACAAGTGAAAAGGATGAGTAGTACATTAAAAGAAAAGATAGCAAAAATATGTGCATACACTCATTTGAAGTGTCCAGAAGCCTTGAATTTGGCTCTGGGGGAAATGGGACGATAACCCGTAGTGCTGATACCAGTAGAAGTTCTCTGTGGGAGACACTTGGTTTTACCAGGAATTACAGCCCAGCTAAGACCAGTGTCTTTGACGGTCATGAATGTGTGACCCAGTATGTTACATATATGCAGAAAGTGTTTGAAAAGCTGGGGAAGTGTGCTCAGTAGTATCAACCCAGCCCACCTGAAATACAGGTACATGATGTACAGCCTGGGGATCAAGAGTTAATGGAGAGATTCTCGTGAAAATCCAGCTGAGAACCTAATGGGAAGGACCACGTACTATGTTCTTATTTTGTTGTTAGGTAAGGAAAACTGATTACACCATTTTGACATTAAACGAGTAGTGAAATGATCAACCAGCTGATCAACAACTGACTTTTGAGAATCCTTCATGATTTCATATTGATAATCATTACTGTCCTATGCCAGTCTTGTTAGTCATAAATCTGTTATGTTTATTACTTGGAAGGGCAGTGGTTAAATGCCTCAATAGTTTTCTTTCTGCCTTCTGGATGGCCAGACAGGAAAGTTTCCTTAACAGATGTGGGCAGAGCAGTGCTAACCCCTCTGAGCCCCGCCCCACTGCTGGCCTGGGAATCCTTCCCACTTCAGCCATTAACCAAAACCAGCAGCTCCCCACTAGATGGAGAGCCAAGCACACATAACTGGCATTGAGGCCTCAGCTCTGGTGGAAGACTGCCAGCACATTCCCAGCTTTATTTTGTGATTAAACTGTGTTCATCCATAGCAAGCACTGAAGAAAAAATTAATTGACCTCCAGGCTTTTTAAATCTGTGAGCCTTCAGCTGCACTCAGAGCGTGGTTACAAAGCTTGCTTGCCACATGTTGTACTTCTGTACTTTGAATAATAATCACTTGATACCAGAAGGTTTCTCTCCACCAGAGCTAAAAGTGACAAGTAGAGGACTTAGCTTAGAGTAAGGGAGTAAACATTACCAGAGGGCTTTGCAGGATGATTCAAAACAATATATGATATGTTTTTAAGTATAATGTGGGACTGAATTTGGTCAAATCCATCTCCTTTAATTTATTTTTTTTTTTAATTTAGGGACTTTGCTGTACACATGATAAATGGCTTCTCTATGAAATGATGTTTTTATTCTTTGCAGTAGTTACTACTCTAACTTTGTTATTCATTGCAAAAGATAATCCAAAACAAAGTAAAAGAGTTTACCCGACTAAGAACATCAGACTAAAACCTCACAAAGTTCAACAAGACCAAGTGCAAGGGGCTGCACCCCAGTCAGGGCAGTCCCAAGCACAAAAACAGGCTGGGCAGAGAATGCACTCAGAGCAGCCCTGAGGAGAAGGACTTGGGGGTGCTGGTGGATGAGAGGTTGTGTACTTGCAGCCCAGAAAGCTGCTTGTATCCTGGACTGCATCGAAAGCAGTGTAGCCAGCAGGTCGAGGGAGCTGATTCTACCCCTCTACTCTGCTCTCGTGAGGCCCCCCTGGAGTGCTGCATCCAGCTCTGGGGTCTCCAACATAAGAAAGACATGGACCTGTTGGAGCGAGTGCAGAGGATGCCACAAAGATGATTAAAGGGCTGGAGCACCTCTCCTATGGGACAGGCTAAGAGAGTTGGAATGGTTCAGCCTGGGGACCTTAGAGCAGTCTTATAGTACCTAAAGGGGCTACAAGAGAGCTGGAGAGAAACTTTTTACAAGGGCATGGAGTGACAGGACAATGGGGAATGGCTTTAAACTGAAGGAGGGTAAGTTTAGATAAGATACTAGGAAGAAGTTCTTTACCGTGAGGATAGTGAAGCACTGGAACAGGTTGCCCAGAGAAATTGTGGATGCCCCATCCCTGGAAGTCTTCAAGGTCAAGTCAGATGGGGCTTTGAGCAACCTGGTCTAGTGGAAGGTATCTCTACCCACGGCAGAAGGGTTGGAACTAGATCAGTTACCATGCTATGAATCAAGCAATTGATACATTTTCACAGCATAAGATGTATGGATTATTTTGGGGAATGATTGAGGAAAACATATATTATTGGTTACCGCATAGTTTGGGCTGGGTCCCAGCATGGCTGTCTTTTTGTTGGCTTTCAAATGCTTCAGTCATTGTTGTAGCTTCTACACTTCAGGGTGCATAAATGCTTCCATTGTTGTCTGCATGGAACTTTATTTCTGTATACAAAAGACTGCACTGCTCCTGTGACTTTGCTTTTAAAACATACACCGTGGCTGCACACCTGAGCACCGTTAAAGCATCATGTAATGGTTTGCACTGATTGTTGCTGAGTGTTTTCAAGAGCCAGGAAGCATGAAAACTGCATTCTCCAGCACGTTCTGCCTAACTGGTCTCTACTATATATGGATAGTCCTAAGTTACTGCACTAACTATAAAATTAGAGGAAAATGGCAAGGTGTAGTATTCTGTAAGTGTTTCACATGGCCAAAATCCATGACCAGCTGTAATTTTCTGCTCTGAAGAGCGCTGAATAGTCACTTTCTATAGTTAGTACTGCCTTATTCATCTGTGTTGGGTTTGGCATTCTGTTCTGACTCCTCACAGCCTCTAGCATTATAGGCAACAATATGACCAGGGTTTTGTTCTTTGAATTAGCGTGTTTATTATCTGAAGACAGATAATTGTCATTATGTATTTCTACTTTACAGTAATGCATGAAAACAGGGAGGAGTAGTTGGAGAATATTTTAAAATTTCACAGTCTTTGTAAGATGTCCTGTTACTTGAATGTGCCCCAAGCCTCTGCTATTTCTTTTTTTTTTGTGATCTCCTTTTTGAAGGTGAAGTATGTCCTAAGGTACAAGTTCTGTCATTACTCAGGTGAGATGTCAGGCCTCTTGCAAAGCCTGTGTTTATAAAAGAATACACATTGAGTAATCAGAAAGACTCACAGTAAGATTTAGAAAAACTGCAGATTTAAAATGGAAATTGTAGTGGTTGCCACCACCTATGTTCTGTTGCTATATTCACATCCATTTTGAAGCACTGTGGGGACTTAAAGCACTGATGTGGTACAGTTTTAAGCTTGAGATGAAGGCAAGTATTAAAAAAAAGAAGGCAATAACATTCAAGAATATATCATAGTGGGAGGCCGGATACTAAAGCACAGTTCAAATTCTATCATATTAAGAAGCTCTTAGAGTTGTTTTCAAAAGCTTGAGGCAGGTTATTTCTGTGCTAAAAAGTTTAAAATCTTCAAAAAAATTAAAAAAGCCAAACTTGATCCTAGCTCATAGGTTTGGTTTTGTACAGAAAAAAAAAAGACAGTAAAAGGGTGTGTGTATAGAATAAGGAGTTGCTGAGTGTAACCCTCCATTAAGGCTTTTTCACAAACTTTTTAGGAACAGAAAATAGGTGTACATATAGATAGATTTATAAAACTAAAGCAGTAGCTTGATATAAGACATTTCCTTTTGCTTAAAGCAGTGC
Organism: Corapipo altera; assembly: GCF_003945725.1. Classification (NCBI taxonomy): domain Eukaryota; kingdom Metazoa; phylum Chordata; class Aves; order Passeriformes; family Pipridae; genus Corapipo; species Corapipo altera. The sequence goes on from NW_020884908.1 coordinate 2,057,196, forward strand.
TGAGAGATGGGGCTGGAAACCTAGACTTAAATTTGTAAGCCTCCTTTACCAACAGCTGCTCAATAGCTTTGGCCTGTGGGTTTTTTGCTAATGGAGCTCAATCCCTGTCCCCCTAACCTGAGGGCATCTTCTCTGATCAGATGCTTTCTCCTTCCAGGAAGAATAAAGATTACCAGACAGAGGGGGATTAGCAGAGGGGGGAAGATTATTAATTCCCTGGAAGCTCTGTGGTTAGATGCTGGTTGGGAATTCAGGATGTACAGGCAACCAATGGGGCTAATATAATAGGCATGGCCTGAGGAGGTACACTTGCACTGGAGGGGCAACGGGAGACCCAAGATGGGATCAAAAGGATTTTTGCTGTCGTTTGCAAAAGGTGTTACAACTTCTACAGTAAAAAACAAACAAACCAATCTTTACTATATACTCCAGATGTACTTTGATTTTTTAAATGTTGTTTTTAGCTGGAACTTTCCTTTGAATCGTAAGTAATGTTTCTCCTCTTTGTGGCATGTGTGAAGGGACAAACAGATGGGAGTTGATCACTGGATTAGGAGCTCATATTAGTTTAAGGCTCATCAGTATGCTTTCTATTCTGTCAGTAGTCCTAGGGAAAATATATCAAAACTGAAATGAGATGCACTCGATAAAGAATTGCAGGATGGGAATGTATTAGTGCAAGTCATTATGGCTTAAAGGAAAACAGGTGCTACAGCAAACAAGCTAAGTAGAAGCACTAGGGTTGGCAAAAGTAATTGTGCAGGGGACAAGAGGTACTGAACTTCACAGGAGTTTGTGATTTGCAAGACTTAACTGTTCAGAGCTGATAGGATAAGAGTTAATGAACTGATCTCATTCTAGCTGTTTATGAAGGAATCCTTATCTACTAAGAGCTTTTGTTAGAAACAGCCACAACTCAGCATTTCTATTTACAGTCTGCAAGTAAATAGGTTGTAGAATGATATTTGTGGATGCTTCATTACAGTGAAGACCGACTGGTAAGGCAAAACAGTCTGGGTGGAGGGGAGTTGTTAATACAAAATAGACCTTGAAATGGCTGCATGCAAATTAGACATAGGTATGTTAGTATTTTATTGCTTTGTGTCTTGCATATTGGAGCTGGCAAAATCATTAAGAGAAAAAAGCCTGAAATTATGATAACGCGTGCTTTTAAAGGTGTGTTAAAACATTGAGGCAATACAGCAAAGCATGGTCAGACTGATTTAAAAAAGGTAAATATCTTTTAGCAAGAACTTGAGGAATTTGCGCTGTTGAGTTCTTTCAGAAGTCTGTGGAGTGGGTAATTGTCTCTTTTCTTCCATGGAAAGTGTATTTACTAAGCTAGGGTAAGAGATGCAGTAACAAACGGGTAGAGGTTGAAAACATGCAACTAATGAGAAAACAAAGCAGTGGTTCCTAAGAGCAGGGACTAAGCTCTGGAACTAAGTATCTGGGGGAAAGGGTAGGTTTCCACTGTTTTGCTGTCTTGAAATCCAGACTGGCTGCCTGGCTGGAAAGTGGCTTAGTCAGTTAATACTGGCTGAATTTAGTCCAGAGCCAACAGTGCAGTTTAAGGGTCTGATCTACAGGAGGTCAGACATAGTGACCTAATGGTCTGTTCAGACCTTAAGCTTTTTGAAGCTGTGATTTGAAGGTGAAAAGGGTTGTACCCTACCCATTTCTGCACAGCAGCCATGGTGTAGGCTTTAATTGTGATTGTGATTCTTGTATTTGAGGCAGAGTGCCATCAGAAATGTATGGCCAGAAAACAAAGCAATCAAGCACATCAAGTAATAACTACATTAACTTCTGGGTCTGAGTGGAAGGTTACATTCTGTTTTCCAATAAGGTGATCATATTTTATCTGAAAGTTTGAATTTAATTATTTAAATTTTTTGATCAAAAAAGTGAGCTGCTAGAGTATATGTTGCCACATGTGAAACACATTTGTTGTTGCTGTGGTTTGCTATAGTTAAGTCAGGAGAACACTTTCCACCTCTAGGTAGCTGCATGCCAGATGCTTGCCTAGAAGTGATCCTACAGTTTCTATGTTTTTCACTAGTCAAGAAAGCCTGTGGGCCTGGGATAAAAGAGGCTTCTCAGTGAGTGCTCAGCTGAAGGAGATGGTGTATGGTTTTTCTGGGGGTTAGGATGAAACCTGTGCTTGTGCCGGGAATTTGGCAAATACATCTTCCAGCAGTGGTAGGTTGCATTCCTCTTTTTGGAGATGGAATCATCCCTGTTTTTTTCATTTTCCTTCACTGGTGGTTGGAGAGTGGGGTTAGCTAAGTCTGTGTGAGCTTGGCCTTTCTTGTTGGGGGTATGGTATCTGGTTTCCAAGCCCTTTTGGGATGGCAAGGACTTTGGATGGAGCAGTAGGGTTGTCATTTAGTGACTGGGCACCTCTGAGCATGCTTTTGGACACAAGCCATGGCTAGCCATGGAGTGCTTTGGGGGAGTTGGATAATAGCTGAACAATGGCAGTGAGGGTGTCAGAGGTGTCTGGTCTTGGACACCTGAAGGGACAGAATGATTACTGCACAACAATGCTTGAAGAACTGTGTTGGATAGGGTTACACACACGGGTACATAAGCCTTTGAGTCTCCTAATCACTTGGCTTTTTAGTATTTTAATTTCCTGAGTTGCCTTCTTGCAGGAGAGTGTCCAAACATGGCTGAGAAGCCAACAAAAATTGTGCTTTGCCTGCTAATGAGAACTAGTGAGTGACACTGACATCTTGTTAGCACTGATGAGTGACACAGCTGGATACTTGGGGAAAATGAAAGGGCAGGTGGGTGATTTTCAAATCAGTCTTCCCTACCTTGCACATGTGTGGGCTGTTGTTAGCAGAATGGTGGGGTTGTTTAGAAAAGCCTTCTGCTGTCAGCGAGAGCCTGTGGCATTGGGCTTACTCTTGACATGATTTACAAACGGTGATGCTGGTCATGAAATTGTCCAGCTGCTCTTTGAATTCCCATCAGCATGCTTCCTCCTGGCATGAACGTGGAGAGCCTTTTGGGAGCCAGATTGGCAAAAGACCTCTAAAGGACAGAGATTGGATTATCAGCTGTAATACTTCATCACACTGGACTCCTGCATAATTTTTAATTGAGAAAAGGTAAGTGACAATTCAATGACGTGTCCTGATGTGCAGACAGTCCATTTCACAGCCAGTTGTTCCTCTTTTCTCTGCTCAAGGACAGATCTGGTTATACCGTGATCTTACTTTTGTTGCCTTGTGACCATTAATCTCATTGCTGAGCTGTGCATGCACCAGCCTGTGCTGAGGAATCCTACTGCAGCTCGTGGGGCAGTCAGCTTGGAACTGCTGCTGGTAAGAAGAGGAGGTGTGGCAGAAAACTGTCTTGTGCCAAAGGGGTTTTACAAACCCACCTTTCCATCCTGTGCTGACAGCAGTCACTGGGGATGTTTAGGTGTGTTTATGCATGTTGCGGGAACTGGGAAGAAAATAATGTATTCATTTCTGATTACTTATTTTTACTGAAATGTCTGACTACAGGAGAGATACCAGCCAGCTGCTACCTGCTCCTGAGGGTCTGAAACCATTCTGATAGTTAAAGGAGAAGATGGTTAAATATGTTCCATGTGCTCCTCCAGCCTAGTTGTTTCCCACACTTATAGAGCTCTCAGGCATTTTCTTCCTTTGTTGACACATTGCAATTGCCTCTGGCTGCTATCAGCATCGATTGTGGTATTAGCTTGTACTAAAAGAGGAGAGAATCTGTGCAAATGGTTGGCTTTTCTTTCACACCAATACATGGCAATCAATTCCTAAGCCGCTGGGGCTAGCAGAACAAATCACTGCATTCTCACAAAATGAAATTATATTCCATTTTGGTGGGAAGCCCCTTGTACTTTGCTGGATTGATTTTCCTGCGAGCACCACAAAGTCAGCTTAGGATTTCTGCAAGTTAGATGCAGCACATAGAAAGGGAATCTGTTGCCTCACATTTTAAGGGCTTCAGAAATGAAACATTGATTCTGTCTCACAGCAAATATAAGTAGATTGTTAGTTTCGAGTGTTCACCAACTGTTTTGTGTGCAAGGTATAGTTAGGAACCTGTCCTGTGTCTTTGCTGTTAAACAGTCTGTTTACACATTCCCTGGATGGGTTAGAGTTAACTCTGGCAGCTCAGTTTTCCCATGTAACAGCCATGGAATTGTGAAGATGTCCCAGAGTGCTACAGATGTGCAAGAGTAGCAGTCTTTGTTTCCAAGGGGGAGTCCGTGAGAGGGAGAGACCGCAGCCTGAGTTAGCAGAACTATACTTCTGAAAGCTGGTGTTGTATGAAAAGGGGGCATATTTTGACACTACTTCTACAGAGATATGCTGATGTGGGCCCAATTCTGAGTGAGTGAGTAATCTCTAAATGAAATGGATCACGAGGTTAAAGGACATGCAGCAGAAGCAAGTTAAAAACCAAGTGAAAATACCCTGTCAGATTACCTAGTAAGAAATGGTTGCTGTAAAAATGGCATTGGTTTTAGCACCTAAAATATTCTCTGACCTATACCCCATTAAAAAGTTACCCTTTAAACCATTTAGTTGTTTTGGGGCATGTCTTAAAGAATCAATCATGTGCAGTATTGTTTTAGCTTGTGATAAAGGCTTTTCTTTATTGCTTTGCACAGGGTATGTTTTATTCATGTTTTCCATCAGTTGGTCTTTTGTTTCCTGGAAATGGCTGTCATGCATGGTGTCCCGGAGAGCCACTGCATCTCCACACCTGTGAGGGTGAAATAACTGGGTAGTTTCCCTTAATGAGCAGCTGAGTCCCCAGAGTGGAATTTTCCACTGCAAGGGGAAAGGCTGTGTCTGCAGGATGCAGCGAGCCACTCTTGCACCTTTTTCTGCCCATCAGACAGTAACTCCTGTGAGACTTGTGAGCAGAAGAACAAGACAGGAAGCTATGCCAACCCTCACTGCAGGGTTTTGCCACTTTCTTTGGGTTTTGCCTTATGTCAGTCAGGTGGCAGAATGTGGATTTCAGTTTCAGACTGATATTTGTCCACAGCGTCCGTGCTGCAAAGGGTTTTGTACCACAGACACATCCAAGCTACTTAGTGAGGACAAGCTGGATAAAACAGACTGTGCTGAATTCTGAGTTTGTTGTACCTCACCTGTCCTAGGTGCTCTGTTCAGCTCAATTAAGGCTCGCCTTTGTATCTCTTGACTGTACAATGTCATAATTAGTTTTCCTGCGTGGCTAGTTAAGGGCTTTAGTTTCTTTGAAATGCAGGGGCTGCCTTCTCCACGCGTGCTGGTTTTGGCTGGGGTAGAGTTAACATTTTTCACAGTAGCTGGTATGGGGCTGTGTTTTGGGTCTGTGCTGGATTTGTGCTGAAAACACCATTGATAACACGGAGATGTTTTAGTTACTGCTGAGCAGGGCTTGCACAGTGTCAAGGCCTTTTCTGCTTCTCGTACCACCCTGTCAGCAAGGAGGCTGGGGGTGCATGAGGAGTTGGAAGGGGACACAGCTGGGACAGCTGACCCCAACTGACCCAAGGGATATTCCAGGTCATATGGTGTCACACTCAGTATATAAAGCTCAGAGAAGACAAAGGAAGGAGCGGCTGTTAGGAGTTATGACATTTGTCTTCCCAAGTCACCATTACATGTGATGAAGCCCAGCTTTTCTGGGGATGGCTGAACAGCTGCCAGCCCATGGGAAGTAGTGAAAGAATTCCTTGTTTTGCTTTGATTGTGTGTGTGGCTTTTGCTTTACCTATTAAACCGTCTTTATCTCAACCCATGATTTTTCTCACTTTTACTCTTCCATTTCTCTTCCCCATTCCAACGGCGGGGAAGTGAGTGAGTGTCTGCTTAGCTACCATTTGGGCTTCAACCATGGCACCAAGGACAGTTGTGGCCTTATGGCAGTTGTCTAGTAAAGGTCTGAATCAGGTCAACACAAGTGCTTCTAAAAGCAGTAAGAACAGTACTCAGCATGGGGAAATATGCTGCAGAATATATGAAAATTTCTGTAGAGAATGTTCTGTCATTAAGAGCTTTTAAAATTGCATTTAGACTCTCACCTGACTGCATTGCTTACTGCTGCCAGCAGTTTGTGTGCTTTGCAGGAACTGAACTCTTTCTTTTCTCTTAAGTGCCTGCAGGAATCTGCTCAGGATTTTCTCCAGACCATCCCTCCTCATGAACTGTTTCGTGTTCCTACAATATTGAACAACCTATCTGCTGCCATAAAACCTCAGTGCTAGCCATAGAACACTTGGTTCATTCTCAGACACTGCTTTCTCACATGGATCATTCTTGATGTGCTCTACAACTGGTTTTCTTTGCTGCTCCTAATCTGTGCAGAAACATTTTAAGCTCCTAAGGACAGACGGTGATTCACAGTAGTGTCATAGTTTATTTTCAGTACTAACACAGAGAAAGCATCACTTCAGTGAACACAAGAGCTTCCAGGCTAGTGCATTAGGGAGTGTCAGTAAAAGCCTAAAGGTTGTTGAGCTGAGACTAAAAAAATGCTATCTTAAACATAGTAATAAATAATTTGTTTTAAGAACCTGTTTTCTCTTCTGTGAGAGGTCTTCTTGGTGGTTTGTGCAAAGAAATGCTAAGTCACCTGAGTTAAGGCTGTCCTCACCAGAGGACAGACAAATGTGAGTTGTCCCAAACGACTTTAGCATGGCCTGCAAGGGGGTCAGAGAGCAGGGACACTTCTCATGCAGCATTACCTGTTGCACTGTGTGGATAACTAATCATCCAGGCTCCTGAAGTTGAGAAACACATAACATGTTAGCCAGGGATTTATTTTTTTTTAGATGAAAAATGCTTTACAGAGTTTTCTTTAGTACTGGAGGGCAAACTGTTGAATTATGCTAGTCCCTCGTGGTACCTTCTGCCTTTAAAATTCCTTAGAGGAAGACTTGACAGAAGACTCAAACTGAGTCGTTTTGTTCCAGTCCTTGGAGGTGGAAATTAGTCTTTTCTCTTCCGTTGATTTCTCTTTAGCAAAGAATAAGTATTCTTTGTATTCACTGTGTTTCTAAGATCTGCTTAGACAGGAAAAATTACAAAATGCAGCCAAGAGTTATGTAAAAATTTAGGATCCCTTGAGGGTTTGAATTTTTCAGGCTCACTAAGTTTGGAGATGATTCTTGGGAGGAGTAGCCTGGAGCTGTGACGGGAGGCCACATAAAGCCTTTGCATGTCCAGGCAAATGAGTCCCATAGTATTTCTCAAGGGGGAAATGCAACCTGATTCAGAACTCCCTTAATGTCAGTGGTTCAGATAAGGGAGGACACGGACCCTTGTCCTGTACCTTTACTTTACAAACGAGCTAATACTAGCCCAGCTGAAGTAGGGTTTCTGAGCACTGGAGAGGACAGCTAAATGTGAGTTGTCCCAAACCATCTTAGTGTGGCTCGTGGAGGTGGCCAGGGAGCAAGGATGCCTGTCATACAACACTGTGTGGATAACTAATAATCCAGTTTCCTGAAGCTGAGAGACACCCAGAGGCGAGTGGTTCACCTTTTAAGATGTGGGGGACATCTTATGCCTGGGAGAGTGCTGGTTATCCTACTTGCCTATGGAGGGAGCCATCGTGCCTGGGATGTTATGTGTTTACAATGCATTTAGACAGTATTCATTGGGCAGGACAAACGATATTTGCAGCACTCTCCCTGATACCATGACAGCCGCATGATCCCAAGGGTTAACCATTCCTCTGAAGGTGATTCAGATCACCCCCATGGGATAACCTCTTCTGTAGAGATTGAAATGAGCCATGGATATGCTCACATGAATGGAAAACATACTGGTGTGAATGGTAACAGAATCAGTGTAACTAACACATGATGGTACAAAAGGGCAAAAAGATAGTTTGTGTGTCAAATCAGAACTAACGGGGCAAAGTTTTTCCTTCTTGTCTGAGTACATTTCTGTGTATGAATTTCTGGGGTTGTCTCAGCCATTCCTTGGCTTGTGAGTAATAATAATTTGCTTGACAAAGCTTCCCTTGTTATCAGAGCTTGCACTCTGAAGGATGAAAAACTGCCATTTCATCTCTTACAGCCGGTTGGCCTACTGGAATAAATGCACTTCAGACCATTAGTCATTGTGATTTTCTTCTCTTCTTCCTTGAGATGGCTGGCTCTTTACAGCAATCTTCCTTTCTACACTGCAAGGTGATTAGTAAAAAGCAGTTAAATGTTACCAACAGTGTTTGGTGCTATCAGTCTTCTAAGAAAGAGTACATCAAGGGAAGCCAGTGTCTGTGTGCCTGTTGATGTGTATATGCACTCTTGACTGCACAAGAAGATGCTGATTCTCAAACTGGGATTGCTTTGTGTTTCAGTCTCTACTTCTCAGATAGTTTCCTGTGGCTGCATGAGCATCACATTGATTGTTAATCCTAAGGGAGAAGTGGAAGACGTGTCTTCTCTTCAATGCATACAGTCTCATAAATTGTGTAGATAACTTCATATTCATCTGGAGAGAAGTTCCTTTCTCTCCTGTCTGCAATAAAAACTTCACTGAGAAAGCAGAGCTACTGGTGTTCAGTGATTCCCAGGTCTGTGCTTTAGTGCAAGTAAGTTTTGCTAAGGACTATTGGTCTTACCAGATGATATAAATATTCCCTTCTTAGCTTATATTTTGGGTGATAAAACTTGTCAGGAGCACTGACAGTGTCAGAACTCAGAAGTCCTGCTTTGTAAGGAGATCTTTGAGGTAGCAATATAGAAAATCTACAAAATTTAGCCTGAAGCAAGAGCTCATTTTCAGCCGAAATCTTTCCAGCAGCTCCTTGTCAAAGGGAAGGTGGAAGATATATGACTGGCTCTGATCCCTGGCTGTGAGCTGAGCTGTCTTGGGATTGAGGGATAAGGTTAATACAAATATTGTAACACATTAACAATAGGAAAATATCTTCTCCATCTACTGTAATACAGACTTCCTTTGAGTCATGGAGTAGCAAGTAATAGGCAGTGCTGGGGGCTGTTGTAATGAAGATGGTGACTGGATATCTTGGGATTAAGGTTTTTTCTTTTGCAGAAACCGTCTCAATGCTTGTAGCTGGTGAAACTGTTGTGTTATTCCTTCAAAGTGTGCCAAAATTAGCATTGCCTATGACTGAGGAAAGTAGAATGCAGTTGTTCTGGCTGTGATGGGATGAGAGCCACAAAAAAAGGGATAAGGATGTGCAGAGACTATTCCCACTTCTCTTGCACCTTCCATCAAGTGCACAGGCTTAATTATGAAGCTATAGGATAATGGATGGATTGGCACTCTAGTTAAGGTTGCACAGAATGATTCAGTGTGCCTTCAATGTTTATGCTGTATAAATGGGATGGGTGGAGCAGGGAAACAAACAGGGGAGTAGACAGTGAGCCAGATATATTAGCTATTTATCTGAAATTCTGTGAGTTTGAGAGGAAAATTTGTATTGTTGGGGTGCGTTCTTGAGACCACAGATCAGCAACTTTGTCTGATAATCCCACTCGGTACAAAACCCCGTGTTTACAAAGGTCAGTGGTGTAGGGCTTATTTGGATGCTAACTGTGAAATCTGCTCAGTTAATACCATACTGGTTCTGAACACAGGGGTCTGGAAAACAAGGGATGAAATGGAGGAATCCAAACAAGGTCAAGGCTGGTTTTCAACCAGTTGGTACTAATGAAGTGTCCTGTTGGTCTCTACTGTTGTTCTGTTTACCTAAATGCCATTTACTATCAGGTTTTCTCAGCTTGCCTGTGTGAAAGTTGAGTAGGGACTGTCTCTGCCCCTTAAAACTGCTACAAATCTGTTAGTCTGTACACATGATGGATCTAAATATACATTTAGGTAAAATATATAACACAGCTGCTAGGCAGTTTATTTTCACCAGTGGAAAGACTGTATTTCAAGAGAGTGGTGAAATGTCAAGTGAATTATGGGGTTTGTCCTCTTACTTGTAAAAATAAATTGTATATTCTATAATCTGAACCAGACTAGGTTTTAATTATGCACTGTTTTGCTTTGATTTACTAGGCAGGTTATCTAGAGGCCAAAACACTAGCAGATATATTGTAGTACGTCTGGAATGACTTAAAGGGCAAACATTAGATGAGTAATTCATTTTAACAAGCTACGAGAGTTTTTTTGCCAGGCTTTCTTTCATCTTTTGACAGCAAGATTAACTCTTTTGTGGATTAATATCAGCTTCTCGTTTCTGTTTTATAATCTGATTACTAATTATCAGCCCTGTAGATTGTGCATATAGTTTATGCCCATAGGTTTCTGGAGAAGTAGATGTAACTTGTCTATGCAGGGCTTTTATCTAATTGACTGGGGTTTTTTCTTGTGGAGAGGTGAATTTGCAAAGATAAGGTAGAGGCACTGGTGGTTCAGTGAAATGTGTGCATCTCTGCTCTGGCAGTGGTCCTCAAGTTTGTGGCTGTTGATCTTGTGCTTGGGATCCTGGGCAAGACCTGGAGCTGCAGGGGATTAGAGCTGAAATGAGCACAGCTGCTGCAACTATGGGGCAGGGTGACAGGGAGAGCAGAGAGTGGCAGTGCTGGTAGGCTTTAATTTCTTGGTACTGCCCAGGGACAAGCAGAGCATGAGCCACAGTCAGTGCTGCTCTTGCACCCCTTTCACCTCAAGTTTAATTTTCCATCGAGGGTTTGTGAGGTGTAAAGCTGTCCGGTCGGGCGAAGCAGTGGAGTGCATCCCGCCCTTTAGCCACTGCTGGAATGCGTGTCCACAGCCACCTGGGTACCAGGTAACTCTGGTGAGGATAGGTCCTGTGCAGTTTAGGGATTGTTGGAGAGAGGCACCTGGGATGAGGAAGCAGCCAGAACCAAAAGGCATCTGGTTAACTGGGGCCTTTCAGACCACTGGGAAGAGCTCTGGTTGTTAGGGCACAATGGGAGATGATTTTCCTGTGTGCTCACAATAGTGCTGCATTACTGATAGCAGCACTGATGTCTAATCTTCCCAAACATATGATACTCCAGCCAAACTCCAGAGATTTTACACTTTTGTTCTTGTATTGTGCTAGAATTTTGTGTTCAGATCAAATGCAAGAAGCTTCTGCAGCAGGATGAGGTTTGAGTCAGACAAGCATTTCGTGTCAGTGGAGTGAGTGCTTGTGGTCAGTAATGAACTGTTGCCTTCGACTTTTTCCTGCATGCTGGTCATGGATAAGTGTGCTCTGACAGCACATTGAGAGACATTGTGGGTAGACTTCCAATTTTACAGTAACATGTCAGCTTCTAGAATGGCCAGTTGAAATGATTAGTTTAGATTAGTAAAGATAAGAGCTGGGAAATGCTAAATGTAAGGACCACATGTTAACATCCCAATCTGGACATGAAATCTAGTAGATTTGATAAAATTCATAATATATGAGGTCTGCAAAACTGTCATGAAGCCAGAATCCCTGTGTAAAGAACCTTGTAAGTATACCTAGAGTGAAGTAAAACAACAGCAATGCGGGGCTGGTTTGGGCTGCCATTGTCTTGGAAGGTTTTTTTAAGGCAGATGTTGCAAACGAAGGCTGTTATGTGAAAATAAGGAGATGCTAAGCTGTAGGAGGAAGTATTTTCTGTAAAATGTTACATCAATAGTTGGGCAGCAGGAGTTCAAAAGGGACAGTGAAGACAGACCAACAGTCACAAGTTAGTGAGCCCTGATACTGTGCCAGAAGAATGACTACTGTTTGTCGTCTACTAATGCTCTATCCTGACCCTGCTTCCTTCTGGGATCTTAAATATTTTCAGGCTGTTTGATGCCTCAGATAACTCAGCTGTAAAATGGACACATGGGCATTCAACTTTTGTACTGGAAAGTGATTTCTTGACATGTGATCAAGTGCTGCAAAGCAAGCTGGTATTTGTCAGTGAACAGTGGAATTGGATTTGTTCACTTGGATTTGTAATGCTAGTTACTTAATTAGATTTTGAGTTTCTTTTTGGCGTAGATTTTTCTTAGATAAGTACAAAATTTATAAAAAGGCAACAAATCTATCTGAAGAATTATGTAACTAGAGAGCCAATTAGTCAGAAGCAGTGATCTGTATGCTGTATAAGTGCTCCCAAAGTGTATAGTGCCCATTACTAGTTGTTTGCAGTGGTGGAATAGAACAGCATCTGCCTCACACATACCCATGACTGCGGTTTCTAAATTAAATCGGGGAAGAAAATTTCGCCCTACTCCACAAATAGCCTTTTTCTATTTCACAGTCAAATATCCCTGTTTTAATTAACTCCATAACCAGCAAAAGTGGGTGGAACTCTTTATTCACCAAATCTGCCTCATGGTAAGCACTGAATGTGTGCACTGACCCTGTTATAAATGTTACCAGAGCCTGACCAACTCAAAGCAAAGCCCATGCTTTTTTCATTTACTCATGTAGTTAGCATGCACTGGCAAGGTTGTGAAGAGCTAGATGAACGACTTAAATTCTTCCCAGAGCTAGAGTTGAAGCTGACTATTTTTTAACAGTAAGTTTTTAATTAGCTTGTCACTGACATACATCAAATTTGCAGACAGGCTTCAGTGAGTCTGTACATTGTGTCAGTACGGCTACTGAATGTAGCACAGCGTGGATGATGTGCTTTATCTGGTAGGTCTGTCAAAGGGCTTTTAATTCCTTGTATTAGTATTAAACTATTGTACATACAACCTTAGAAGTGCATATTTTAAAAATTTTTCTCTTGTAAAACATCTATTAGAAAGAACTCTACCAGTTAAGAGACACCCTTTACCATCAAGAAGCAATGCTGTGTTCACTGCCTCTTAGTATCAGAGTAGCTTCCTAAATTTTTTTTTGCTGTTGTGGAGAATGTTTGCTGCTAGAACCATGTGACTGACTGTTGGTTAGGCAAATTATAGACAGATATAGAAGAAATGGTTGCACTTCTCAAAAAAGGAGGAAGTAGCAACAGGGTAGCTAGTTAAAGTGATGATCTTGTCAAGTGAAAAGGAGGGCAAATGGAAAGGACTGAAAGCTGAAGTATAGAGAAGTAGTTATGGGAAATAGGAGGAGAGAAATACAGCCTCATGCTGCATTTGCCTCCTGCCTGGTGGCTAAAAAATTAGCTGCAGTTGTCTGTGTAATACTACCCCGGCTGTGGTCTGACAATCACCATTTGTTCCCAGGCAATCTATTTCTCTCATGGAATTTCTTCTCCTGAAGTAAATCTGAGAGAATATTTATATCAGTCTACATCACACATTTATTTTCGTGCCATAAGCAACTATCTATGGCAAACTTGTAGACAGCATCCAAGCGCAACAGTTGAACAGGAAGAAGTACAAAGTCTGTAGAGAGCCATCTTGCAAAGAAGAAGTGAATTTTTAAGCCATAGACGCTTCAGCTGTGCATAGAAGGCTGTAATTTGCACTTCCTTTATTGCTTCACATGACTGTGTCCACTGCATTTTCCTGAACATAACAGTATACATTAAAAAACAACCTAAGGTTTTCACAGCAAATGGCATTGCTTAACTGAGATGTTACACTTATTAAACTTTAAAGGTCAGTGAAGTTTCTCTGGGTCACAGCAGAATCAGATACTCCACAATACACAACCTGGGTTTGCTCTTTGCTTGAGACTGGATATGAAAGAATAAGCCAGGCAGTGAGCACAACTGTGATTCTATTTTTCCGGAGATACTCTGTGTATTGCTGGCATTTGGGAGGTCAGGTGGCACGATCAGATCTGTTCCTTTCAGATTCGAAATCAATGAATCTACAAGTTGGAGGAAATGAAAATACTTTGCCTGCTCATTGAGATCTGTATTTCAAATGTGCATATTCAAATGTAGCCACTGAAATTCTCCATTTTGTGGTCATGGTTTCAGATGCTGAAATATTTAACATCTGTTAACATGAATGCAAGTTAAGCAATTTCACAGCTGTGGATCACGCTATATAGGAAACTCGAGTGCAACCTTGAAGAGAAGAAAGAAAAGAAAGCAGATAATCTCCACTTAGCTGCATGAAAAATTCCTGTTTTCAAGACTTGTAGTGCATTTCTAAGTAAGTGTTGCTAGACTGTTGGATGTGTGGCTGTTCCTTGGAGCCTTCTATAAATGAGTGATTTATCTGCCACCAAATACATCTATTAACCTTCATCTGATAGAAAAACTAAATAAAGTGTTAAAAAGCTGTATTACAAAGATTGGTATCTGTATAGGTTGTTTGCTTCATGTTCTGGTTTACGTGAACAATGTTGGATAATAGCAAGGTGGCTTATCTGAATAGGATTATCAGGGTTTTCCAGCAATTGCTTCTAGCTCTTTCAAAGATAAATGTGAGAAATGGAAAGCTGTGGAGAAGGACTGGATGCAGATATGCAAACTCTTCAGACCCTGTGTGATAAATAGTAAGTGTGAATGTAAACAGTGCTGCTTTGAGGATATGTAACAAGGATTTGGGGGATGGTGCTGTGTGACAAGTATACTGAGTGTAGACATGGAAAAGCTTAAACATATATTTTAAAAGTAGTAACAGCAGTATCAGAAAAAAAACCAGTTGTAGAACTGCATATTAGTGAGATTTCCTGACTATTTGGTAATGCATGGTAGAGTGACACAAAGAAACCAATTTCTCATTTGCTGCTGAATTTCCTGAGGGCGGAAAAGCTGTTTCGCTGTTTTTTGCAAGTAATACTTTCATATCTAAAGCAATTGGTTGGGCTGGGTGCTTCATGGAGGCCCTGATTGATAGGAACCAAACCATGGATACCACCAGAAATTAAATTAAGCGAAATGAAAATGAGCACCACTTACACAGCCAGGCACTGCACCTTAAGAAACTGTTGTGGGGAGTCCAAGGATTGTGCAATCTCACTGTGTCTCACGGCTGTTGTTATTCAGGAGTTAGAGGCCTGAAGTCCCAACTTGACTGCTGTTGGGGCCCCTGGAGGCAGGAAGAAGAGTTAGTCTAGCTGAGTATCTACTGTGTAGTTGAAACAGTGCTATTCATGAATTTGCTGCTTTTGATTATTACTGATTTAGCAGCACCCAGTGCCTCAATAACTCGGTGACATGAAACGAGTGAGTATGTGGTACCCTGTTTACAGGCACATCGTGCTGTGATACCCTTGTTTGCCAGTGGCCAAACATGAATCATCCCTAGTCTTTTAGCCCCTTCAAAAGCTGGGCAAGTAATTTTCTCAGTCTCCCAATTACCTCGGGAAATTTTCCAGAGCTGTACAATTTGCAGTAGAAGCTGCTTCTGATCATGCTGAAAAGGTAAACCTTGGAAAAGAAGTGGAAGGACAGGAAGTCTAAGATCAGCTGATGTTCAACAGACAGGTCAGACTCATCTACCCCTCCATGTGCTTTATCTTGTTTATAACTGTATGTGAATATTCCTGTAAATATTTTAAATCTTAAGGATTTTTTTTATTTAAAATTGGTAAACAGGATACTATTCATCGAGGTTTTTGCAAGAGACAATAACATTTCAGTCTTAAATCAAAAACTTAACCCCATTAGTTGGTGTTCTTAGCTTCTGGAAAGGGTTCTAGAATAGAACCAAAACGGCTGTAGTTCAAGTTGCAGGTTTCCTTCGAAAGGAAATACATGTTCTATAAAAATGTTTTTCACAATAGGTTAAAAAAAATCATAAAGTTCAGAATAAATACATATTACTGATACACTAATAGCTAAGTTTGTACCTTCTGTATGCTCATGTGCTAAATTACAAATGTTTCCTCAAATAACTTAGCAGTAGAGACTTAAAATACCTCCTCTGCAGTCGGTCAAGTTCATAAGATGTGGTAAGCAGAGAAAGTTCTTAGCTAAATTAAATGAGAAACATTTGATGCCTAACAGGGTCATAGCTAGAGTCTGCACTTCAAATGTTTTTGGTTTTGGTTTTTTTTTGGGTTTTTTTTTTTTTTTTTTTTCTGTTTTGTTCTGCTTGACTGGGATGTCTGAGGCACAATTATGGCTTTCCCACATTAAAAAAAAAAAGCTTTGAGCAGCCTTTCTAGTGATAATTTTCTGTGGAATGCTATAATATAACGAGAGATGCACCAGTCTGTACTGTCATCTGCAGTTCTAATGCAACTTCAGCTGTAAGCTATGGAGTCATAACTGTAGGTTCCCATGGCTTCAATGTTCCCACTTGATTCCAGGAAATGCTGATTAATATTTTTCCCTTTCCTTCCCTAACAAGGCACCCAAACAAATATTTGTGCTTCCCTTTCCTCTCCTAGAACAGAAGGTAATTTCTGAGGTTTAAGTGTTTCTAATGGAAGGTATGAAGAC
This sequence comes from Corapipo altera, assembly GCF_003945725.1. Lineage (NCBI taxonomy): Eukaryota > Metazoa > Chordata > Aves > Passeriformes > Pipridae > Corapipo > Corapipo altera. The sequence continues at coordinate 2,073,451 of NW_020884908.1, forward strand.
ATGGATTTTCCATCAGAATATCTGCTTCCACTGGAATGGTCAGGTGATCTAATAAATATTCACCTCTACAAGGAGAGAGTTAGAAAGCTGCTATATCATTGCCACATTTTAAAAAGCAGTTGAGGAATGGCAAGTAACATCAGTGTTCTCATACTGTTTCATAGAATCATACAATGGTTTGGGTTGGAAGACACCATAAACATCATCTATTTCCAACCCCCCTGCAATAGGCAGGGACACCTTCCACTAGACCAGGTTTCTCAGAGCCCCATCCCACCTGGCCTTGAACGCTTCTAGGAATGGGGCATCCACAACTCCTCTGGAAAATGAAGAATTTTTTTCCTTAAATCTAATCTAAACTTACTCTTGGTTTAAAGCCATTCCCTGTTGTCCTATACTACATGCCTTGCAAAAGGTTCCTCTCCAGCTTTCTTGCAGGCTCCTTTTAGGTACTGAAAGCTGCTATCAGGTCTCACTGGAGCCTTCTCTTCCTCAAGCTGAATATCCCCAACACTCTCAGCCTGTCTCCGCAGGAGAGGTGCTCCAGCCCTCTGGTCATGTTTGTGGTCTCCTCTGGACTCACTCCAACAGGTCTACACCTGTCTTAGGTTGGAGGACCCAGAGCTGGATGCAGCACTCCAGGTGGGTTCTCATAAGAAAAGAGTAGAGGGGAAGAATCACTTCCCTTGACCTGCTGGTCGTGCTGCAGGACTGATATTTAGTGAAGTTACAAATTTGTAGACAGAGAAAAGGACCACCAAGTCATTATTTGCTATATGTGGCCAAAGTGCAGACTTAGATGTTAGTGGAAGATAACCATCAAATAAGTAGAGGTTGTATTTGAAAAAAGTGTAATTGCACTAAGAATTTTTTTGTCTGGGGGAAAATTCTCCAAGAGAAGGGAAATAGTTAAATATTTGTCAGGTTTCATTCTGTTAGTAGGATTTCATCATTTCATGTCTTTGAGCTTCATTTGAGTCATGCAGGCTTAATGCAGCAAAGGTAAATTAACAAAGGACTGGCACTTTGATCTATCACTACCATGTGACAGCAATTGCCCTGTGTTGACAAATGCACAATAATTGATAGAGTGCTCTAGGGTATCTTTAATGTAGCAAAGCTGGAGAAGTTTGAATGTTGGCACCTGTTGCACTCAGATGACACTTTTTCTTCGGGGCTGTATTGCACTCTGTTAAAACACATCCATTGTATCTCATTTTCAGTGCAAGCGACAGGGAAATAATCTATCCAACGTTTGCATTCTTCTAGTTGTGTTGCAGGATGAACTCAGCAGCTACATTCCTTCTGGTACTGGAGTTTTTGCTTGAAGCCTCTTGAAGATGAGGCACTGCCCTCTGACTCTGGGCACTGAAGTTAAGACTCGGTGCCGCAGATGGGCTTGGCAATGGAAAACTGGCACAATGGCACTTGGGGTAATTCCCTCTTTCCACTGTCAACCATCTAAAGAGGCACTTGGCTGATAGGCCAATCCTAGTGTACCATCCTAGTGAAGGAAAGCAAGGATTTTGGTATGTAACAGTTGGCCAGCATGGTGTAAGAGTTGCCTATTCAGTGACTGGACTTGACTGTTTCAGTCCTCAGCCATGGAAATTACTCAGTAATTTATAAAAGGCATCAGCTCAGAGTTGATTTTGTAGTATGATCATGGGCCAAATGAAGAAGTCTGGCTGACTTCTATGGTGAATGAACCTAAAATCTCTCACTGTCAGCAGTAAGTAATTAATTGCCTCTTGAACCCCTTCTCTCCCACTTGTGTTTTGGATGCTTCATAGGGCTTCAGAATAGAGCTCTTGAAAAAGGGGTGTATAGGCACAGAGAAAAGTGAATGTAAACTCTTCTGTGCTAGATCTAGGAGGGAACCTACAGATATGAAGACCAGAGCAGACTCAGGTCTTGATGGAAAAAAAATGGACGCATCCTTCTTTACCTGGGGCTGAGATATTTCAGGCATTTATTTGTTCAGACTGAGCCAGAGTTTTGTTTACTGTGGATTTATCTGTTTGATGTCCAAGCACTCTCACCTTTGAATGCTGTGTGTTTTCCATGTGCCCCTCAGATGTCTCCAAGACTCTAGCTGAGACAAGTACTTGACCTGAACCATAGGCCTGGAGGCAGTTGTTGGCTTTTCAGGTGAGCTAACAAAAAAAAAGTGCTCCAAATTTCTGAGGAATGCAACATTTGTTAGGCAGGGTTGGCAACTCTATCTTTGTGTCCTGTTAACTTGTTGATGCCCCAGACACTGTAGCAATAGAGTGACATGCAGTAGTGCAGTGCTAGAACAGGATTGAGGCAGACTAGGCAGTGTAGAAATGTTATGGTGAGCCAGCACAAGGTTTCTGTACTGTTCAAAATAAGTTTATTGTCTCTGACTCTAAAATGAGTGTGAAGAGAAAAGGGGGAGAGGACAAGAAATCCTGCAAGATGAAGAACAGGAGACTGAAATTACTACTTCTCAAACTACAGACCCCTGATCTGAAATGCCAATTAGAAAATGCTTTTTGTTTCTGGACAGTAGCAGCTGCTTCATGGTTGAAGTTAAAACCGACTTTTCTGTAAAATCCCCTCTATCCATCTTACAGAAATTTTCCCAGGTGAATCTACTGTGTTTGCCTTCAGGTGTGACAGGTAGATGCTTAGATTTTCTTTCCCAACATCCGGCAGCAATGTGGTTTCCCAGCCAGAATGGAGGTGATGCTCAATGCCATGCAGCTTGTCAGCTTTTGTGCAGTAATGCACTTCAGAGGGAGAAGTTGATGGTGGTTAAAAGTAAAGGGAGGAAAAAAAAAAAAGAAAAGGTCAGGAGTGATGAATTCTTAGGTCAGATGCACCACTTCAAGAGCTAAAATTTGAAGGGGGGACCTTCTCTTTTACTTCAGCACAGGCCTAAACTGATTATGAAAACATAGCTCCAGTATCCATCTGGTCAGCACAGCCTGTGCAGGCAACTGGGAGGAGTTGGATCATGAGAAGTGCATTATTGGCATACATATTCCCTTAATTCTTGTTTTTCAAAACATTTTAAATAAGATGTGCTGCTTCTAAAGCCAGAGTTTGAAGTTCCAAAATGCCTAATGTTGTAGGTATGTGACACCTTATATGTGTTTATGTGTGGAGCAGTGATTTGAGACCCTGAGCTTCACCTCTGCAAAACTAAAGTATATATCTCATGCTGGTCTCAAGCCTGTTAGGAATGTCTAGCCTGTAGAGTCAGATGTTGTGTGCTCATCCTTGGTTTTGCTGTTAAAGCTGAATGCAAACACTGAGTTTGGGAGGGTGGTGACATTTAGTGTTGGACCAAATGAATGCTATAGTTGTTATTGTAAAGAGCAGTCCCCAAGGAAGTGCATATTTCTCCTGCAGAAGCCATGGATCCTGTACTAATATCTCAGCTGAACCATTATCAGAACAGCTTGCAAAAAGGGAAAGGGTTATCTGTGGGAAGGGCTCATGCCCTGCTCGCTGCTGGGGGCAGGTGAGTCAGATGATTTTGGCAATTCAAGGTATTTGCAAAGAGAACAAGAGAAAAAGAATACATTTTAGAAGGGAACAGTCACAGAGTTCACGTTCCTGCTAGGACAAGTTTGTATTGTTCTGCTAATATAAATCATTTCTTAAGAGATCTGGGAATGAAAGCAGGCTAAAATGTTGACACCTAAGGATATTTGCCCAAAGTTTTTTCCTCAGAGGTTATATCTATAAGACTGATTCTGATAAAGGAAAATCTTTGTGCATCTTTCAAAGTAGAAAATGACCTAGCAGTTAAACTGACTTTGACTTTTGTTACTCACTCAATTCTCTTTTACAAGATTTAGTATTTTAGAAAGTTCTTTTGGAAAGATCAACTGTAGTATTTATGTAAGCTTTTTTTGTCCTATTTGGCTATTCCTTCTGCTTGGAGTAACTTGTCATGTTCTCACCAAAGGTTGTTTAGGATACACTTCAAGGGCTTCATTGTTCATAAAGGAGTTTAATCAGTTTGAAACACAACACCAATGAGGCATGCTTGTATCCGACAGGAAAAGTAGCAAAAGGAGAGTGTGTCTTGTGTATGTTCCCAGGAATGCTCTGTGTATATTGGTTTTCTGTTGGCATAATTGTGTATGGGACAGGGCTCAGGAGATGTAAGTTAATTTGACACTCTCACTGCTTAGGAGAGATTGTGTTGCATGAAAATTGAGCGTTTGAAACCTAAGGTTTTTCCTTTCTGCATGATCAGGAAAGGAAAATTGTTCAGTGGTCAATGAATATAAAGCTTTACTCTGAGACCGTGTGGTCTGGTGACAGTGCCAGCCCTGCCACTGACCAGCCACACTACCCAAAGCAAATTGTGTGCCAAGCCTGTCTCAGGTCTGCTACCTGTAAGACAAGGAGAGTAACTGACTGCCTTTTCCGAATACTTTCTGTCCTGGTTCACCCCACGCTGGGGGAAGGAGGATGAGAGGGCTTCAAACCCCTCTGGGGAGGCTTGGGGAGTGAGCAAGCATCTGTCTGGTACTTATTTGCCAGCTGGGGTAAAATGGCAACACTTGCACTTCTGTTGGGGAGTACACGACATAAATACTAGCTAGGAAGGTAATCTTCTCTTCACTCCCACAACCGCTGCTGTCACAGTCCTTCCTTGAAAATGCCATCTGTGGAAATGTGCAGATCTGCTCTGAGGTTAAGGTTTCTGGCCTGTGCAAAGCAAAGATTTCCACTAATCCTGTTGTGTCCTGGGGAGAAACGTATACCTTTTCTTTGCAGCAGGCTGCATTCACTTGTGGAGACAATGGACAATTATGGCTTTTGCTCTGGTGCTAAAGCAAATTTGAAATTTCAAACTATTTCCTTTCAGAGCTGGTATCTATTATTCATCTGAGTGCAGCAGTTCTGAAATTGGAGATCTGTTCAGGGAGCACCTGGCTTTGACTCAAGAAATAATAAAGGAGAGGAAGAATAAAAATAATGGTTTGTACAGTATACAGGGAGCAATGGCACTTCGAGATGCTTCAGTAGACTTCTGTATCTTGAGTGCAGCCTTTTATGTTACCTTTGGCTGCACTCACTTAGCTGCAGCCTCTAACTCTTTGTCTTGGTTGGCTATTCTTCTCTTTGAAAGGTTTTAGATTTTTTTTTTCCCCCCCGTATGAATTGTCTGGACTCAGCTTCAAGGGCTTATTGATCATGACGGAGTTTACTTGCTTTGGAACAAGCCTCCAAAGAGGCATGCTCATAAGGTGCTTCCTACAGTTTGTGGTCTATAGATCATAACATTCTTTAATCTGCTTCCTCTGTAAACTTGCTCTGGCCAGGTTTTTCCCAGCCTCAGCTTGCTCCTACACCTTCAGTGAAGTGTGAGGATGCAGTGAACCCCATTCCTGTGGAAGGTGACTGGAGAGCAAGGCTTGTTTTAAAAGGAGTTGTGCCAAGTTCCCCAAGATGTGTGAGTTTTGGAAACTATACAAAAATGCCTCATGCCTCTTAGTACTGTGCCAGTATTAAACTCGAATAAGTTCAAGCATTTTTTTTTTCCTGCTAAAGAATATAGAAATACAAGTTTGTTCTCATCTCTTGCCTTTTGTTGAATTTTTGAGAGATTTCTTTAGCTTCACGATTAAGAGAAAGTTATCAAAGATTTAAAGAAATATGACATGCAGTGGCAGATCCCAACCTTCGAGTCGTGTAATTTCTTGTTAGAAGGGAAACAGGTTTTGCAGTAAATTTTCAGAGGCTAGTACATCTCAAATGTAAACCTCAGAGCTGCAGTTCATAACCATGCCTCAGCTGAGCTGTGGTGGCACCACTGTGCCATGGGGTGAGCAGACAGGGCTGAGGGTGATGGAGGAATTGAAGACAATTTCACATTGTAGAGCTGGAGGAGGACAAGCAGTGTGGTTCCTTGGGAAGAGTTCTGTGGTTGCTCTGCTTACAATGAATATGTATTTTATATATTCAATCTCATTTGTTATTGAACTTCTAAAAGAAGGTATAATGAAATAATACATGTGTATGATAAAGGTAGTCAAATAGAATAAAGAACTACCTGGGATGTTTTAATTAATCAGAATTTTCATTAAATAAATACATAAAAGGCTACTGTATAGCAGTGAAGCATGGGTAACTGGGAGAATGTTGACTGACCTTGCAACAGTTGAAGGTCCTACTTAAGCTTTTGTTCTTTGGAAGTAACAATGTTTGTGTCTCTGAGGTGAAAATAATCAGTTCTTTGGTTGTGATTTGCAGTGGATGACTCATTTGTGATGAGTAAAGAAGGTGTGGGTAAATAACAGTGTTATGTTGCACTGCTGTGATCTTATCTGACATGATGTATCCGAGTGGCAAATGCTGGATGGAAAAATTTGGTGCTGTAAGAGATGAGCTCACCCTTTTCCTGCTGTGGCTCACATCTTGTTACTGAAGTACAACATTCAGGGTTTTTCTGATCCATGACTTCTCTTTCCTTCCATCATTTTACACAGTGAAGAAGACTAGCTGTTACCCCAAAAATGTCTTTAAATACCTCTGCTTCCTAAATACTTGAGATTTTACTGTTTACTTTTTCACTGGTACTGAGCCTGTTCAGTTGGAATTCAATAATTTCTATACCATTCTTAAAATTCAGTTTCTCTGGCTAACCAGAACTGAGCTTTAAGGGAGACCTCACTGCTCGCTACAACTGACTGAAAGGAGGTTGTAGCAATGAGAGAGTCGGTCACTTCTCCCAGATAATAAAGTGACAGGATGAGAGGAAATGGCCTAAAGTTGCACTAGGTGGGATTTAGATTGAATGCTAGGAAAAATTTCTTCACTGAAAGGGTGGTCAGGCATTGGAACAGGCTACCCAGGGAAGTGGTGGAATCACCATCCCTGGAAGTCTTCAAAGAATGTGGATGTGGCACAAGGGGACATGGTTTAGATGTGAACACACTGGAACTAAGTTAACACTTGGACTTAATGATCTTAGAGGTATTTTCCAGCCTTAATGATTCTGTGACTTTATTGCTGTCCTTATGTTTACATGTAAACATTTACGTTAATATCATAGCTAGAAACATCCAAGTTATTAATTGTGTTTTTTACAGTAAGTGGACAGTTGACTTCATAGTTAAATTATAAAAGATTTAATGCAACTATTGTCAGTAGCTCATAAAGAAAGGCGACTGTTTGATACCTTCTTGTTTTTCACAAAGCAGAATGTCATGTAAGATGGCCAGTGAGAGACTGCAAGTTCCATTGAGCTCTGAGTTGTTTCACGTGTGCATTTCATGGATGGCAATAAGAGATCAGGTGTAATCCTACAGTTACATATTTCTAGCAGTAAGCAAGTCGATGGGGGGAGGACTATTTTTTTTTTTCACTGATAATCAGTTCTTAAGTTTTTACAAATGCATAAAGTATCAGATAAGCATGAATTTAGTGTAGTGGGTATTTAGCTACACATAAATCTCCTTAATGCCTGTGCAATGGTCGTAACAGTAGGAGAAAATTGCAAGAAGCAAAACCCTGTGGAATCTGGAATCATCCTTAAAGCCTCAACCTGGCCAAAGGGTCTCTGTAAAAAGTCTTTCACCTACATGAAAAATGAGTTATCAAATCACCCAGGTATGATAAGAGCAGAATCACGACTGAACTGTTTTCAGGTGAAGTGCAATTATTGTGTGTTTACTTCAACACTTGTGTTGAAGTAAACACTTGTTGTTGTGTGAAAGTTCTGACTTCCCCAGTATAAATCTTTATTCAGTCTCTAAAAGCACATATTCTGATGGACACATGGAATTTGAGGGACCTTTGTGTTAAAGCATCAGAACAGATCATTTACTTTGCATGTGGTAGCACATTCATTAATGCAGCTTTGAATTCTCCCCGTTTCTTTGCCATGTGTTAATATATATTCAATACTCCTATCAGAAAGCTATCAGTATGTTTTGGGGGCCAAGGCCTTCGTACTTAAACTTGGTCATGCGGAATTGCAAAGAATGTAGATTGAAAAGTGAAAGGTTTTGTTCTAGAAAACAGTATGTGAAATAGTGTCTTTAATTATATTTTTAAGAGTGCATCAAAAGCCAGAGTACCACCAGCTGCAGTAAAACTTTTGTAAGTGCTGGAAGTAAATAGAACTGAATGTGATCTTCAGCTCTAACATACAGACTGGTGAGAAAACATTATAATCAAGTGAACATTTTTAGATTAAGAGTTTGAGATACTTTTTAAATTGCAACAAATCTTTTAAATTGAAATCTTTACATATTAACTGTAACATTTGATTGGTTTGGACTGTGAGGTCTGCTGGAATGAAGTGTGGGATTTTTGTGAAGTTAGAAACCTTTCTCTTCACAGTTCAAAGATGGGGAAAAAAAAGTGTTCCAAACACTTTGAAGACAACAAGGAAATTTGGAGCTTACCTACAACTAAAAATGCAGTTTTACTCAGTACACCTTTTTACACATGTTAAGTTAATATTTATGAAGCGATAATTTTATTTTCCTTGATCTTTCAAAAATTATCTTAACATTGTAATATTACAATACTTGTTTTGCCTAAAAAGATTAATCTTTATTGGGAAAGATCCAGCTGTATCCTGCAGAACTCCTCCCAGGTGGAGGCTTTGTGGCTTGTTCTGTGTAGCTGCAGAGTAATACATCAGTTATTAACCTCTGAGAAATAGAGGTTATGATAATGGAAATGCTGACACATCATCTGTAGGGCTACAAGGAGTGCTACTGTAATAGCAAAGGCCCCATTTCACTGTGTCAATATTGTGAGAAGAGACCTTCAGATGCTCAGCTCCTTTTAAAAAACAGATTGAATTTATCACAGAAGAAACCTGGGGACAGACAGCCCTTGAAATGAAATACTGGGTTTATTCATAGAAGAGTGGACAGTAGAGATGGACAGTAGAGATGTGGGTTTCTTCACACTGATAATTAGAAACTATGAGTTATTTTTAAGGCTGGTTCATAGAACCATTTAGGTTGGGAAGGACCTTCTAGATCATTGAGTCCAGCTTCTCCAAGACCATTCTCAGGCATTTCTGTGTTTTCTAACCCATCAATAACCCTTGTGTCTTTGCTGCCAAGTGGATCTCCATCCCTTACCTTCACTAAGATGGCCTCCTGAAGGACCTCCCTAGCATACCTCACTTCCAACATTGGTGTGCTGTCCCCAGACTTCTTAATGAGCCTGGTTTTCTCCCTTCAAGTAGAGTTTGCAGTTCTTTCTGTGAGCCCTGTGCAAAGAGTCTTTTATTCATCTGAGGCAGGTGTACCCCATTTGTTGCCAGCAGGCCTGGTGTCATGTGGACAGACCCATGGTTAAAAAAAAAATCTACCAGTGACACCAGACTTGGAGCCAGTTATTGATCTGCTGGCACTTAAACCATAGGAGGTTGAAAAAAATGGAATATTATAAGGACACTGGAGACTGAGAGTGACTGGCAACTCTCTCTCTTTGCAGAACGACCAAGTCAGTTTTTGCACATGAAAGAATCAAGTAGATAAAGGGTTTTTAAGTGAGTCTGAATTGGAGTGTGTGCCCAAGAGGTAGGCTGTGCTTTCAGGTTTCTGGGGATGATACATAAATAAGCTTATTGGGGCGGGGGGAAGGGCTGAAGGTGCTGTGCCCTGCATTTCTCACTCAGGTTTTGATTTTGCACTGGGATTGATGTGATGTAATTATTCACTAATCTTGAAATGAAGAGTGCAACAAAACATTGTTTTACCTTGCTTACCAGCCCATCAACTTCAGGATCCTGATGGGCAGTAATTTGTGAATGGATGTGTTTCTGAGTGCTAAAGCTTCATTTTCCAGTCTTTGAAATACAGTTATTACTTTGAATGAATGAAGCTAATCCTTAACAAGTGAAGATGTTGGAGAGCAATCTGTCTCACATAAAGCACATTATTTTCCAAGTGCACTATGACACTAAAAGTTCAGGTGAAAGGTGCTAATTTCCAGAGTGTGGCTGTTTGCAATTGGGTGGTGTTGGAAATCCCCTGAGAATTCCTAAGTGGTTCACCTCTCAGGATTTAATACTTTCCTGGATATATCTGAAATGGTATTGCTCTTTTGTTTTTGCCTAAAGTAATGCTGGAACAGTATCATTCTCTTCTGTTGGACATCAGGTAATGCTGACAGTACTGTGAGAAAGTACAAACTACCCTTTCTTTTCAATTTTATTATTTTCCATGTGATTAGGAGTGGAACTGTGTATCTGAAGTGTTCTTGTACATCAGAAAAACAATCTACTGCAGATAATGAACAATAACTATGAAGAATCATAACCAATTCAGCTCTTTCTGGCAGTTGACTTAAATTACTTATTATATCTAATAACATTGTAAAATTTTTTGAACAAAACAAACCCATTCTTTCTGTAGATGAAATGTGTAGGTCTCATAGTACATATTCAGCATTACGACTGAGATTTGACTCATAATAGAATTGTTCTTTTACCACTGTAGCACTGGGTTTAATTTCTTGTTCCAAAGCTTACAGGAAGCCTTTTTCCCTTTAGTCATCCAGTGCAAGCAGGCTTTAAATGATCCATGGCATGTGTCTTACGGTAAGAATTAGAAATGGGAAAACTGCTTTGCATGAAATATGAAATGACCAAGCTTTACTTTCAAAAATGGACTTACACTTCTGTTAGGTTCTGGACCCTACAACTTCTCCTTCTATGTTGCCTTGTAATGTACCTTACTTTGACAGTTTCTCTCCTCTTCCATCTGTTCTAAAACTGACTCAATGGGTAGTATGACCAAAGGGTTACTTTGGTTATTTTACTGATCATGTATACACTGTTTAGGAATCATAGGAAAAATGATGAAATTCCATTCAATGGAGGTATAGTATTACAGCTCATATTCCAAAAGAGATTTCTATGAAAATTTTTGAAGAGGTTTCAACATCCTGCCTGTCAGCTTTGTAGAGTTGTATTTGCAGAAACAGTAGAACCACATTTTTTTTAATACCCATTTTGACAAGTAATCAAAAAATCTGCTAGGTAGAAAAGACTTAATGTACCATCAGGCTTTGGGCAGTGGAATTACATGACTCCTCTTGCTGTATGCTTACTTGATCTTATATATTACAGCTGAGGTATTCCTGTGGATCCTGAAATGCTGGAAAAAGTAGATTATTCTCTGGAAGTTGTCATTCATTAATAATTGTGAACTCTGTCAGGGAAAGCTGTGAATTTGGATGCTGCTCTTCCAAGGCAGTGTAGTAAGAATAAAGAAGCAGCAGAGGCCAGCAGCCATGAATGGATTTCCTTACAGAGCAACTAGATTTATGCAGAGGTAACTTACCTTTGTTCTTTTTATCTGAGCCTAGAGGAAAGACTCAAGGTAAATGCTCATCTAGGGAAGTTGAATAAATGGCAGTAGAAGACTGCCTTTTTTCATGTCTTCCTTATTCCCTCATCCTTTTCTTGACATGAGAGTTCTACAGAGGCAGAGGATTGATGAGACAGGAGAGAACATCAAGAGGAAGAAATAGGGGAGCTTGTGCAGAAGGTGGGTTGTAAAAATAGAAGTAAGTTGTGGCATTGGCTTGCTGCTGTTCTTCTTTCCCTTTCTCACAAGGACTGGGTAAGTAAGTGTTGTGGGTTGTGAAGCTTGATGTTTTCCTGATGTGATGGTTTGTACTGGCCCTGAAATAATGCTGATAGCATTGAAACTTGTGAGAATAACTTCCCTTTTGACTCCTCCAAACCCATACCTTCACTTAAAATATTTTGTCTCTCTGATCTCTTAGCATGTTTGGTAGGTCTGTAACCTGTTGCAGTAATTTGATACTATAAACTTGTATTTATGTGTAGAAATAGAATTCCCTGTCCATCACTGAAAGGTGAATGCAGGGCTGTGTTTTTGAGCTAGGGCACTGTCTGTTCAGCTTGATGTGGTTTGGGAACAAGAATTCAGTGAGCTACTGGTGTGTTCTCTGCTTGCCTAAGAAGATGCTGAAGACTGCAGATAGGCAGTAGTTAGAATGAACCATTTTAAGGGAGAAAAAGAGGGAAGAGGGGAACATGGGTATTGATTCAACAATTCTTGAAGGGAGACAAATGGCTGACAAGGATGGCAGAAGATCAGGAAACTAGAAGGAAGTAAGAGATGTTGCCAGTTCGTTTTCTTTCTTTCTACCAAGATCCTGGTGTCAAGGGGAACTCTTGATACTTACTTTCACTGAACTGGTTGAACAACATAGCACCATCATATGCATTTAGGAGGATAGCAAACTTCTGCAATGGCATGCCACTATCTGCCTGAAAGGCCTTATGGAATTGACTCTTACTGCCCTATATTATGTAGGATTTACGCAGGATATATTTGCATGGAGACAAACCACAGGTTTGTCCAGGTGGCAGAACCCAGGTTCTGTTTTCCTAGCTTATCCAGAAGTAAATCTGTCTTGTCCTTGAGTTTGGCTGACAAAGTCAACTCTGCTCAGAATCCGAGAGTTTGAACATTGAAGTGTGATTTCAGAGCTCCTGTCACTGTTAGTACTGTCAGTAAGGATAAAAGCCCACCAGAACTAGTGAGTCTGAGGTGTGGTAAAACCAGTTTGTCCTGTTGATTTGCTTGCAGCTATTAAACGCTTTCAGAAGTTCTTATATCACTCATGAGGTACAGTATTTGAGTGTACCAGTAGTCTGTGTCTGGAGTGTGGCTCAGCTTGCATCTTACCCTTATGTTTCCTCTTCATGAGGAAGACTAACGTTATTCCTGCTTTACAGATGGAGAGCTGAGAGAGTAACTGATTTCTTGAGCCAGTAGAGACAATTGTTTTCTAAGGATGCCAAGTATTAGTTTTACAAGTCGACCACAGTCTGCTGTTGATTTCAGCAAAAAATGGAGATCTAAGTCGTGCTACAGTATTGAACACTATGGTTACATAGCTTCATGATAAACTGTCAAGGGTGTTTGGAAATGTGGGACACCAACAGTTTCTAGTAACAGAGTTGGCTGAATTGTCTCTATCCTTATCAGGCCAGAAGTTACCTTTTTTCTGTTAAAATCCTTTCAACACTCAAAGAAAGAAAGAAAAACAAACAAACAAAACCACACACTTTTCCTTCGAGATGAAAACATGCTTTTAAAATGCAACTAACAAAACTTAATGTCTAACCAGGAGTTCTTAAACAGCATTCTTAAGTGGTGTGCTTGACTGTCAGAATGACACCAAGAACAAATGTCTCAAGCAAGTGAGAAGATTTTGAGTTTTCTAGTAACGTGTTATGTTGTCCTTGCACTCAGGATATGACTCTTTGGACTCTTCTAGCACTTCCTTCTACAGGCAACAGTTTTGCATAGGAGACTTTGGTGGTTGCTGTTCTCTACAGAAACTTGTGAAAATCAGAGTTAGAGGACAAAGCCAAATCAGTTTCAAAGCTTATTTGAGCTGGGTAACAAACCATCTATAAGGCCTTCAAACTCTTGTAGCTATTTGCATGTTTTTGCAGATGCATATTTGAAAGCTTGTTGTTTCCCCACAAGCTATTTCTACTCAAAACAATGGAAGTGTATTTCTTACTGGCAACTTACTGTTGTCAAATTGTATTATTGCCTCTTTTTAAGACATCTGCTTAAGAAGTTCAGAGGTGATGTGGAGAAAAAAGTTATGATAATTGATGTTTTCTTTTTTTTTAATTGAGAGAGAATAATTATTATTTTAAACTAAAATAAGTATCTTGAGGTTTAACTAAAATTTTCATATTTTCCATTAAGAATTGCAACTTCTCAACAGGAATTATGCTTATGATGTACTGCTGTAAGATGTAAAGTGGAAAAACGAAAGATAAATTAATGGCAAAATAAAATAAGGTTATATAACATAAGGGAGGACTGCAAAAACAGATGGGAGCATGATGGTAGAATAAAATCCAGCAAAACCAAGTTAGCTTTCAATTTTTGCTGTTAATGGAACTTTTTTCCTTTAGAATAATGTATCTCTTTAATGGATACTTAGCATGAAAATTCTTTGATTGTTTTTAATAACACAAATTCACATGGATATATAAAACTGTCTACTGCTAATACCAGGAAAATCTTTCCATTTAGTCTAACTTAATAAAGTTTTTGTCATCATAGAGAAGCAATAAGTGCCTTCTAAGCCTGAACAAAAGGCTTGTGTCTTTTGCTCTGAAAAAGCTTGGAATGAGCATGTGCTGGCAATACTTTTGAATTTCTCCTCTAAAAAGAAGGGAGTGTGGAGTAGCTGTATTCATAAAAGTTCCCTGGAAATAGTGTGTGGAAACCATGTCTTGGGATAGTTCTAGCTGAGCTGTCTCTCCATGTTTTAAATGACTAGACTTTCACAGAATGTTTCAGTGATAGATGCAGCTTTTCAGTATATCTTGTTTTCCCACCATTGTTTCCGCTGGGTTAAAAGCAGACCAAAGTCTTAGGAGAAATAACATGGAAATTTGAGACATTTGGACAAGGATCAGAAAAAAAAGAGGAGGTTTGGGAAGTGCCTCGGGGATGATGTCTGGACAGCAAGCTGTGGCAAATGTTTTAGGGTTGGAAGTGAATGTGAAGAATGGAGACCAGGGTATTTTGGTCTTCCAGCTACTCCAGGGAGCAATAGAAGAAGAAGCAATTAGGGTGTGCAGTACAGCAACCCCTAGTACCAATTAAATTGGATCCAGGCAGAAGCAGGACTGGAGAGGGGCAAACTGCCTCTCTGTGGGCTCTGTTTGCTGCTTGGATAGATCAAACCTGGGAGATTACAGAAGGGCTCTTTGAGAGAAAGTAGCCTCTCCAGCAAAGAGGGGAAAGGAACCCTCCAAATTCATACCCCAAGAAATATATTCCAGGAGAACTTGTGTCATGGTGGAACCTGAGGCAGCCCATGAACTGTCTGCTAAACTGACATTTCTATTAGTGATAAAGTTTGACACGAAACAGCAAGAGAAGCCAGATCCCTTGAGGTTTCGTATGTGTGACAATCAATATTTCTTGTAGCAGAGACAGAGCTGAGTGGTTGCCCTCAGGGCAAAATGATAGACTACTTCAGATGCTCTGTAACTCATCCTGTGCAGTGAATGAGACTCTTAGAAAACTGAGCTCTCTGCTACACCAGAATTCCAGAACCAGAGTTATTAAGCTGATAAAGTCAACTGTACAGCTAAAGCTTTAGCAAATAAGCAGTTTAAAATTATTTTATGCACCTAAAGGTAGAATATAATTCTTGTAATGGAAGTGGGTGGCAGGAGGAAAAAAATAGGTTTGCAAGATTATCAGCAATGTGGTAATTGCTTCACTTGTCTGTTTTGGGGTGCAGGACATGGACAAATGAATTGCAGACATCATCTGTTTTGAAGCATTCAGACTGTTTTAGTCTGAAGGAGTTTGTCAGTTTAATAGTGTGTGATCATCATGGTTATCAGACATAAATGGCATGGATGTGGTAAAAAAAAATAAATTAAAATCCACTATTTAAATGTGAGTCTGGCTCAAGGAAGGTGGTCTTCTATAAAGTCTTAAATAATATCTGAACATTTTTAACAGAGATGTTAAGGGTAAATTGCATTTCAGTCAAGTGCACATGGTTATTCTCACCTTTGATCTCTGGCATGCTGTTTTGGTGTTGGGCTGCAGGTCCAAAATATGACTCAATCCGGATTTCATTTCCTGCATTTCAGGGATACTGAAATCTGAGACTTGGCTGTTGAGCGAATTCAGCAGACACCAGCTTCTCATTCAGTCATTCTTGGTGGTACTCATGTTTCTGTCCAGTTACCTGTTCAGTTTAATTTGTTGGACCTGACTGCTCCTTCACACTGATGCTTTTGATGGCTCTATTAACTCCAAAAGTCATATGAGTACAATCTAAAAGTGAGGACCCAGGGCATTGTGTTATTGATTACAAGGCTGTCTGGACTGAATAGAGGTCACTTAAAATCCTAGTAGATGTGTGATCATTCAATTATTCTGCTCAACTGTTCACAAATGAAAGCTGGTCTTACTTGCTTAAAAGAGGAGGGACAACGTAGGGAAGAAGGAAATAAATCTGTGATCTAAAAAATAGCTTTACTTTTAAATCTTTAATCTTCAAGGTGTACTGAGGCAAAGGCAGAATCTCTAGTAATGAATTTCACAAATACCTGAGTTCAATTCATCCTTCTGTCTTAGTTACATAATTGTCTTTCATCACCTTATCTTCTGAGTGCTGGCTGGCTGGTTACTGCTCTGAGGTTTATGTAAATGTCCATTTTCTCTGAGTCAGATACAGGGTAAATGTTCAGACAAAAGGCAGAACTTTAAAGCAGGTAGGTCCTGTAGGCTGTATTTGCTCTGTATTCGAGCAAATGTAGTCTTAATATTCTAGATTTGCCGAAATAAATATCATCCAATTTTGGTATTATAGGTGCCAAATTCAAGAAGTATGAAAAATATTGAATGGTGTGATCAAAGGAGAAATGTTTTCTTAGAATATGTGAAAATAGACAAAGAAATGTTCCCTTCAGTACGGTTTACCAATTATCTTAGAGGGAAGCAGAAACCAAGCTCAGAAGAGCAGAGAGAAGGAAGTTTGTCAGAAGTTGCTAATGATGCCTAAAATAGAAAAAACTTTCTGGACAACATTAGCATACATAAGGTAGAAAATAGTTCATTTAATAAATCTCAAGACTGAGCTTATTTATTTAGGTAGCTACCTGTCCTACACAGTCATAATATCTGCAAGAAAACTCTAACATAATTAGATGGTTTATATTTGATCTTTTCATCCTATCATGTCCTTCCCTTCACTGGACAAAGTTTTCTTTGGCTTACTCAGTCTAGTTTTAAATGCTCAGGATGTGGGAGTTTGTGCAGATTTATCTGCAGGTAGCATGAGATGATGGTGTGGGTGTTTTAGTCTTACCATTTAATTTGATGGTTGAAAAATAATGTTTCTTATGTTATCTCATGCTTCTCTCTGTATTAAGTCCCTTATAGTTCTTTTTTCTTTTTAGTGGTATGGTAACATTTCTGGACTTGCTGAATATGAGTATGCCTTAAACTGTTGGAATATGTCCATTGTAGTCCATTTTTTTTACTCTCTTTTTTGAGGGAAGGGTTTGGATTTAGCAGTAGAACAGAGGAGCTGCTAATTGAACACACAGTTTTCCCTGTCCCCAGATCAGAGCACTGGTTAGTTTTATTAGTAAGTCAAACTGCAAATTCAAGTTTTTGGTAAATCCTGTGGTACTAATCCTGAAGTGTTAGCCACACAGTTGAACATGACTAGCTCAGAAATTGGAATTTGCCTAGGTATCAAAATCAAAAACCTGTTTGGAGTGAGATTCCATCAGAAGAAAAGAGTTGAAAAGAAAGCGAGGCCAAAGCCCTAAAAAAATATTTCAACTCCATGTATATTTCTGTCATTTTCTTTTTCTCTTATGGCCCTAACTATGACCAGAACTAAAACTTCTTTATACTACAAGAAAGTTTGAAAGTGAAGTCCATTTCTATGTTGCCTGGATAGCCAGTGAGGCAGACTGCTCTCCCCTATGAATTCACTAAGCTCAGGCTTGTTTTAAGGCTAAATCAGAATTTTGGAGCTTCATGCTATTTTATTTTCATACCTGCTGCTCAGTCTGTGTCTGTTTTTAGCAATCCTGGATTCCCTTTACCTTCATATCAAATGAGTCAGTTGTGTAGCTCTTGAAAAGAGGCTGGAAATGCTGCTTATTCCCCCTGCAAAGACTGTCTGAGCTGAGACTTGCACAGCTTGAGTGATCTGATCTGCACACTGACTGATCCTGAACGCCTTAAATACCCTTCCCACCTCTGTAGCTTGCTCACAGTTGACTGTGGTCAAAAAGAGCTGCACAATTTTTTTTCTTAAAGTTAAGGTTCCAGAGTATTAACCCATTTGTTTTTAAACTGACCATACCCCAGGAGGGGAGGAACTGTGCTGTTGGGAAGTGGAAGATAAGCACTTAGAAGGCAGTGTAGTTTTTAGGGAACTTGCAAGGTCTTTTGCTTCCTAGACTGTAATCACAGTGCCTCAATACACTATAGCATAAGACTAGCACTGAATCCTCATCAAAGCTGAGGAAAAAAACAGCTTGTTGGAGACGAGGGAGAGTCATCACCAGCTCTGATTAACTTAAGACATAAGATTGTGCAATGATGCTTTACAGCTGGTCATTCAGCTTCATGTTGTCTTTGGCCACATCTGAAAGATGGGGTTTATGCTCTACAGTACAGTTCAGGGTAGTCTGCTACTCGTCTCTCTCCAGGTAGAGTTTGGGGTTGTGAGACTTCCACCTACGTAGAAAATTAATTCTTGCTTTTACGGACCAGTAAGCCTGTTAAGAAGGAACTATGTTATGTGATGGCAAGAAATAAAACAGACATACATTTCTGTCACCCTGAGCAAAAAGAAAAGTTGTGTAAGAATATTACTGTTTTATTCAGATGGGGCTTCAATCTACAAGCTTCCTTACCAAGCTTGACTTCAAATTTCAGAGTCACTGGTTTTTGTTTAGCCAGTTAAACTTAAGTTTTATGGGAACTCCTCTAAGTAGAAGGAAATTTGATCATTCACAGGAACTAAAGGTGACAGAGCTAAATTGCTCTCAGTCTTACAGCAGTGAAAGGGCAAAAGGCAATTGCCACAGACAGAAGAATAAGAAAATCTGTTTTAAGATAAGAAATCTTTCTCCTGTGAAAGTGGTAAAGAAGAATCAGGGGCTGCTCAGAGGGGTTGTGAAATATTCATTCTTGGGCTATCCAAAATCCATATGAACCTGGTCCTGGACAGTCTGTTGTAGCTGACCTGGATTTAATAGGGGCATTGGACCAGATTATCTTCAGAGGTTTCTTCCAGCTTTCTCTTAAGGCAGCCCATATAAAATTAATTTACTTTACAGAGGGGAAAGCTAGACTATTTCAGGGCTTTGGGTTACTTTTACTTTTATTCATTGTATCCTTTACTGTAAAACCACGTGCCCTATAGCTGAGAAGTCTAACTACGTACACATTGGAGGGAGAAGGAAAAAAACCTGTAAAATAGCTTTCTTGGACATAAAAGTCTGAGCTCTGCTGTTTTGGAACAGACTAATGTTAAAAATCAAGTGCTGATAGTCTCAGCACTGGCAAAAACCTTTTCAGGAGATCACATCCCTCTGACGGTTTGCAACTTTGTGGAAGTGTAAGACCTGTGCTTCAGGCATCCTTCTGTGAATAGATGCAGTGAAACATGGAGCAACTTGGGAAAGTGACTTCACATACAATGATTTCAAGGGAAGAAAATTAGGTTTGGGAAGTTCAATAAACTAAGAGGGTGAATGGGCGGACTGTAAGCAAGCAGAGTACAGTGCAATATTGCAGCAGTGTTGTGCTTTGTAAATATAAACTCCTCTTGCAATCACTTGATTTGCATCTGTGATAAGAATGTAACCATATCAGCAAAGCCTGCTGTGGAGTTGATGCCTTTTCACCTGAAAATTCCCCTAGTGGAGTTAAAATGCTGGATTGCAACTTGCTGAACTCAAACTATCAGTAGGTTTTAATTCCAGGTGTAAAATTAGCATTGATGGGTTCTTTCGCTTCATTTGCAAAGTGTGTAGGTATTAGAGATACTTAAGATTGTTGTTTCTTTATGAGTGCTAGCCAAAGATTGTGTGTTCTAACAGTGATTTTTGTCCTGCAGTGCATGAATTGAGGAACCTAAGTTCAGTGGCTTACAAAAGCAATAAGGATACACAAGTTCACTGTGGAGTTGAATTTAAAATACATTGCAATTCTATTAACCTCAAATAGAGACCATTCTGACTCTCAGCTGCTCTGTACCACTATTATTGGGCTAATATAACAGTGATGTTTTTATATCCTACAGATAGTTTTCCTTCTGTTCTGACTGGTTTTGAGAACAGTACGGGCAGAGCAATGAATGTTTTTAAGGGTTTGCAATTGTGTGCCTACTGCATGAAAGATTAATACTGTCTATAATGTCAAGTGCAAGTTAGGGGTCTGTGTGGGTATTTTAAAGAACTGAGAAGGACAAATGTAATGAAAGGTGATACTTTCACATCTTTGATGCTACTCTGAGTGAGGTGGGGTGGAGGTTAAGGTTTGACTCTAGTATATTTTTAACAGACTTGGTAAATAAATGTAATAAACAAGTGTAAGTAAGGAATTTAATATGCTTTCTGCCAGGGACCAAGATATTCATCAGAATTCTAGTGTCTGAGGGTTGGAGTTGTTTCTTAGCTTGGAAAAACAAAGCCCTTACCTTCACAGAACACAGGGTTGTCAATTTATACATTCATGTCTCTTGCTATGAGCTCTACTTTGGCAGAGAATTTGTAATTAATATAATGTGGTACAGTATCCAACTAAGGCAAGGTTCAATTTAAGGTGCTCTGGCAGCATTGGCACACAATTATCTCTTTCTCTTAGTTCATTTTACAACTTCATAGAAATATTAAAACTGAAAAAGACTTCCAGGATCATTGAATCCAACCTTAAACTGAATACCACCCTGTCAATTAAACCATAGCACTGAGTGCCATATTCAGTTGTTTCTTGAACACCTCCAGGGATGGTGACTCCACCACCTCCCTGGGCAGTCCATTCCAATGCCTGACCACCCTTTCAGTGGAAAAATTCTAACTGATGTCCAACCTGAACCTCCCCTGGCACAGCTTGAGTCTATGTCCTCTTGTCCTGTCACTAGTTCCCTGAGAGTAGAGACTGACCCCCTCCTTTCAGGTAGTTGTAGATAGTGATAAGGCTTCTCCCCTGAGCCTCCTTTTCCCCAGACTAAACAACCCCAGTTCCCTTAGCTGCTGCTCATATGACTTACTCTCTAGACTCTTCACCAGCTTCATTGCCCTTCTCTGGACACGCTCCATCATCTCTCTCTCTTTGAAATGTTACTATAAGCTTGTTGCCTTTGGTATTAAATTCCTATGTTAAAGCTGAATATTTGGGAACATTTTTTAGTAGCCAGCTGCTAGGTAAAGTATGATGTCAAAAGCACTCTATAGTTACTTAGTTCTAAGAAGTCACTAGACAGCTTTTTTGGGAAGTGGATAAGCTTTACTTTTCTCAGGAAAGCAGCAGAAAGTTGTCACAAACCTTGCTATAAACAGCGGGAGAGTTATGTGTACACAACTCTGTTATCACGATTTCCAAAGAAAAACCTTGTAAAACGGTTTATAAACATTTATTTTTTTTTTTAAGAGAGAAACTCAGGACACATAAAATTCTGTTTTGAAATAAGTAGGAGTTAATATCTTCAGAAAAATTTAATTCCTAAATGTGAGTAACTTCAGCAGTGACTTCAAATTATAAACAGGAAGTGTGCTTGCAAGGAAGCTGACTTTATGACATGAGACAGGTGGAACAAAATGCAAATTAGGCAGGGGTAAGATGCGAGAGAACTGCAACCAGCTGGGTACATTTACTGGTGTTCTCTTTGTTACAGCCACCTCATTCTGTTATGAATTGCCTTCAAGGTATCTGGTCTGATGTTTTCAGAGCCACAGATGGCAGGAGGAAACATGCAACTGATGAAAGCATAGAACTGTGCAAAAGTTGCCCACAAAAGCAAACTGCAGAAAGCATCATACTGTGTTTCAAAGGGTGTGATCTGGATTAATGTTCTGAAAGTCAACATTAAATATTCATAGTTCCATAAAATAAGACTGAAAGTGAAATTGGATCACAGCTGTTGCAGCTGGCCCATGTATTTCTAAAGCCTGCAGGATGCCCTCTTTTCACTTAGGTAGCTGAGACTGTTAAGGATTCTTGCTCCCTTTTCTGCAGAGTGGAAATGTGACTCTGCTGGGGTCATGCTTTGCCTTTAGGGCTCCACATAAATGAAGTAGAGTGGTTTCCTTCAAAACTGGGAACACTGAAGCTTCTTTAAATCTGGGCTTTGATATATTTTCTTTTTGGAATATATTTAGTGTAAAGGTTTTGTACTAGCAACAGTACAAGCCTCCCAAACCAGGAATAAGAAAACCCACAAGAAAAATCTAAAATGGGGTCTCACGTTTCGTTCCTGAATTTCCATATGGAAAATTAAGCTATTGATTTTGAACTTGCTAGCAGTGTAGATGTGTAAGGTTGCTGACTCAGGTGACTGTCAGGGAAGGTGTTACCTGAAACTTGCCTGTATCAGTTTGACCTGGCTGGCAATTAAAGGAGCTGAAGAATGGTTCAAATGAAATTTAGAATAATAAAATTCCCCAGTAAGCAGAACCATTATGCTAGTTTTTTATTAAATACAGTAGTGACAACTGTGCTAGATGGGCTGTAAAGGTGTATATCTCTAGCATAACTTCCATCTAACTGGTCTTTTGCTTCAGTGATATTGTAAGTTTTATGATGGATATAGAGGTTTCTGGTGTTGGCTGAAATGAATCATCCTTTTAGCTTTCTCAACTACTTATTGGTTTTGATGCAAAGTCAGAAGATAAGGTGTGTTTTGAGCTGGTAATCTAGAAAAAAAAAGGCACTGAGAAAACTGATAAATGTCTCTGTTGTTTTTTTTTAATCCATATGATGCATAGGCAGTATATACCATTAAATCATCTCACTAGGTAAAACATGGAATGACATTAAGATGGAAAGAAAACAAGCTTTTTTAGACCTGGTATTACTCATATCCACTTTAGGTCACTAATGACTGAGAGGCATTTTCATATTATGTCCAAATGATGTGTTTTACAGCAGCTTGTGCCAGACACAGGTGAAGATGTCAGAGGAGGCATCTTTCAGTCTTTTGGGGGCAAGGTAGCCACAGCTTGTCTGAAGGAATAGGTGTGATAACAAAGACAGATGGTACTTTTGCTCCTTCTGTCAAGTAATTCTTTCCAAGCTGCTGTTATGGAACATGTTTGTATTTCCATGCCTTCCTTTAGAAGATAAGGTTAGTATCTTGCAATCAGCCCTCTTCTGGCACTGAAGTGGGATAAATAAGAAAACAGTGAGCTGGGGTTTATTGGTGCAGAGCATATGAGCAGCCGCCTATTTTGAATGAAAGAAAATAAGCAGGGCTTGTGTTTACAGACCAAACACATGCAGTTGCTCTAGAATTCATGGGTTTGTGGGTGATGGATTGAGAAATGAGACATGAGACCTGTGTTCTGCTTAATGTGACATATTCTCCCAGGAACATATTTCTAGTTTGGGGAAGCTGTGCTAATAAAAAGTGTTTGGCGTCTGAGTACTGATTGATTCTGAGGCTGTAAAATTCACAAAGAAAGCTTAGCCCAGGCCCAGTCCTTAGTTAACCACTTCCCTTTATTTTAAATTTCTTGCATAGAATTCAACTAGTTGAGTGCTCAGGAAAACCTACAGTTCTGCATACAGTTCTTTGCTCCTTAAATGTGCTACTCAGTGAATTTTTTTGCGTGAATTTTTTTGCGTGTGTGCTTTATGGGAAGATATTTTAGCCTTGATGTACTGCGTAGGTTAATTTTGTGTTACCAGGATGTTATGATTGTGAATTTAACCCAAGAAGTAAAAAATCAGGGAAAAGCTACAGGACTAGCGGCAAGGCCTGCTTAATTCCAGGTTGCAGTGCAGTGCAGGTGTTACCATGGTAACTTTTTAAATATGAAAGTAATACGTGGGTGCACAAACTTCCCCAGAAGAGACCTGGGAGACAGTTAGTTCTGTCCATGTGAGATACAGGCTCCGAGCTGTATCACAACTGTGTGCCTCACTGAAGACCAAGAGAATTAGGGGCTAAATGAGCGTTTGAAAAGTTAATTCATTAATAACACATTTTCTAAGCAGTTACTGCAAGTGGACTGAATAGTATATGTAGAGGTGGCATGATCTGTCCTTAACTAAAATAACAGTGGGGAAAGGAAATATTTATGGGCATGGTCTGAGGGTTTCATTGTTCAATTGCCTCTGTATTCCAAGTTACTTCTTGAAGAGCTTCTGAAGTGGCAGCTGTTGAGGGAAGGGATGAATGTTTCCAAACCTGTGCCATACAAGATATTCACAGGCTACCTCAGCTGACTTTCAGTCAGTTCTCACTGTGGTGTCAAGCAGACTTGATATAGGATATGGATGGCTGATGGGAAAAAGCAGCACATCTGTCTTCTGCTGACTTTAACCCTTTAAGCTGTTTGTTTTCAGTGGAACATGAGACTCTTTGCACATCAAATCTGTTTGCTTTCCCAGGAAAGCTGGCTCCCTGGCAACAACTGTTATGGTTTCTTTAAGATTTGAGAGTTTTATGGGGCAGAACATTTTGTGCCAGTTTCACTGCCACTTGACACCCTGGTGGACAGACAAAACCCAATTCTGTCTGTGTGTACACACATCCTGTCCTAAACTGGGACTGCAAGGTTTATTTCCTTCAATGTAGCAACTGGCTACTAAGAAACTCCTTTCAAAAGGATGACTGCTGTACATTACCACAGATTCTCTCATGTGCTCTACTCGTGCAGCTCCCTGAAGGCTCTCTCTAGTGTAGGCATAAGCCAGTGTTGGAAAAATACCCAGGCTTTTCCCTGGTACTTCAGGAGGATTTACTGTAGTCTCCTTCCTAAACAGAGGTCAGATGAAGTGAAATCCAGAGAAGGATTATTAATGACACTTGCTAGGAGAGAGCAGAAGAGGAGAACAGAGGACACAAAAGACCACAAAGTCCCCTTACATGAACTGTCTGTCGAACCAATGAATAAAGATGGTCAGAGGTGTGTCAGGAGGCTGAGTTAATAGATGATATGTCTTCAGTTGTTCCAACTTTCTGAAATGGCTGCATGATACAGTCATTGTAGAGATGACTTCTGCCTGGATACCCAGAGGGCCCATAAAAAAGTTATCCACAAGTCAGAAGTTACCTCTGGGAACCCCATGGGAGATGTTTTACAGGACTTTGGGCTGGTGAGCTCATTAGGTGAAGAGCTGGAGATGGCTGCCACCCACCATTTGCTGGTCACCTGTACTGCATCCTCCGACCCTTCATCTTCCCCTTAAAGACTGACACAGCAAATGTCATGGGAGGACTTTAAAGCTCAGTGCTTTTTTTTTGACTATGCTGATGCAACATTTTTTGACCACTATGTGTTGTGTATTGAAATCTCCTGTATACTGGTACAGGGACTTGGGTTTTGGCTTGAATTCCAGATCTGGTTGCTTGCAAGTGACACAAATTCTGAAACAAAGAAAATTAAATGATGCACAGTGTCCTTCAGGTACTGACACCTTTTTTTTTTTTTTTTAGTGTAGGCAAGAGCAGGTTACAGAAGGGGAGGAGATTTAAGGCTAGGGTATTTCATGTTATATAACCAGCTCTAGGTTAAGTGTCTTATGCATGTTCTGGCAAAAGATTCAAACATTACTGTTCCTTTATTAATTAATATCTGAGTTCTCTGTACCAGTTATGTATACATCATTTCAAGTGTTGGTTCACAGATAAGGTTTGTTTGCATTCATTCTCATGCTTGCTCTGTGTCATAATTTTCATACTGTTATAGGAATTAACTTGTTTGAACATTCCTAGTTAAGCGTAAAAAAAATATTTTCCCATGAATATCATCCTTTTGGCAAACATTTATGTGAAAAGGAACTGCTGTGGAAACTATTCTGTCTGCTTGGGAAGATCTTACTTTGAAATCCCATCATATTGCAGGAAAAAAAGTTTCAGTATCAGTCAGTGCACAGAGGGCCTGCAGAATAGAAATTTCACTCAACTGTCTGTAGTATTGATAAATAGCACCGTATTCCCTAAAAGATTCTTGGGAAGGAGGCTAAAGTTAAGGGCCATGTTTTTCACAGTGTCTGGGGAAACCTTATGATCTGTTCAAGCAACCAGGATATGCTTCTTGGTTTTGCATGTGCAAGTCACATCTTGTATTGCAATGATTTAGTAACTGGGAAAACCTGGTATTGGTTTCTTGGGATGGAAACACTTCTGACAGTTTAAACTGTTATATGCTAATTTTACTAATGTAAGCACTGTCTAAATCATACTGTAAGTGTGTGATATTATGACTGTAGTTGAAATCTGCCTGCCCAGTTTTGTTTTCAGTTTGTCAGGTAATATCATTATACTGAGGGAAAGCTGCATTTTGTCTGGGAACCTGAATGCAGTTTTCTCCTCTTTGTTTTTGATCTGAGGTCTGTAGGAGGTCACTGGAGATGACGGCTGGGAGCAAATGAAAGTGTGCTGGTACAGAGAGCTGCAATGCCGTAATCGAGCATCTGTTGCTGTAATGTGTGAGTGTTTGGCATTCTGGGAGCTGGGACACAGATTGTTACTAGCTCCTTCCCAAGGTTATTTCAGAAGCACATAGAGCAGCTGGCAAGGTCTGGGGCAGTTTTAACTCTCTAGTGGCTTCCAAGTGCATGCTGTGTTAAAAGTTAAGTACGCATTAAGAAGCAGTTTTTCTCAGCATAAGATTTTTTTTTTCTCCTGTAACTTATGTTTGACCTCAATAGTAAATCGCTTAGTAACCATCTGAATGAATTACATAGTGTGGGACATTTATAAACAGAAAAGAGAAACCTGCAATAGGTTTTGATGGGGTTGGGTGATTGTTTTTTGAAAGGGAATTGCTGAGCAGAACTGAGCAAAGTAATATGATATGTTTATTGGGAGCCAGCATTATAAAGCCAGACGTTAACTGCCCTGGAAACAACCTGTAGGATGTAAGGAGACACGCTTTCCTCAGTCATCACTGTATATCCAGCTAGATAACTGAGCTTACAGTTTGCCATTCTTCCTACAAAAGGCTTACTGCACAACTGCACCCTGTCTGCTAATAAATTGTAGACTGTAACATCTTTCTTCTTCCACATTTGATCTGAACTTCTTTGCTGTTTGGTAAAAAGAGTTCAGACTTGGTATAGTGAAATAATAGCTGAAGGAAATATCATTCATGCAGGAAACAAAGTTCAATTGTTACTTAATTTGCTATTACACCTACCTTGTTCCTCTACAATTCAAATATGGTTGTAGGATGAGTTTTTGAAAAGCTACTATGTGAAATCATGGAAACAGATGAGTAAATCAAGTGAAATGTAAAAGTGAGTAGTGACAGCATTTTTCATGGCTTTCTAAGACCTTCTACTTCATAGCATCTTTGCAACTTGAGATTGATTGCTTTTATAAAATATATTTTGAAAATAGTTAAAGAATATACTCATTGCATGATCATGCTCCATTTCCCTGAATATACATTGAGTTCTTCATTGAATGCCTGTTATCCTTGAGCTATCACAAAAATAATTTTTTAATGATTTAAGCAATAAACCATTTGAGGTTTGAAGGTTTTGGGAGGATTTAGGTTTTTCATTTTGGATTATTTACAATGATTTAAGATTTTTATATAGTTTAGATATAATCTTCTTTAACCTCAAAACAATCAAAGTGTACTCTGAAAAAATGGTGTTTCCCATTTTTGTAGCATGTTTGTATTAAGGTAGTGAAAAATGGATGAGTACTGGGTGGTGCAAAAAGGCTTCTTGTGTGCTTAACAAAGAAGTTGCTTACGGATGTCCTCACTTTGTTGCCCTCTCAGATGGTTTGTGCTGATCATTAGGTTATAAAAAGTCTTGAGAGATGGGCAAATCAAGGTGTTCAGGTGTATACAGAAGCTAGGAGTCACTGTATAAGAGGTGAGGTTTATCAGTCCTTATTATCTAGCATCTTCAGTTGCCCAATTTGGTTGGAGGCACAGTTGCAGTATGCTATCTAATTCACTGCACAGAAGGCTGTTCATCCTCTAGTCTGATACTGAATATGATCTTATTTGCAATGTGATTTTTTTTAATCCTTAGATAAGTTTCTTGTCTTCTGATAGTAGCTGTCTGAATCATTGTTTGAGGGAAGGCAATGAATCCTGGCTGATAATTACTCTGTTAGCTTTTGGTCTTCTTGCACCTTTTACAGAAATCAAGACTGATTTCCTCTGTAGGTATTACATCAACACAACACTGGCCACAGCAGAGCTCAATTCCCCTATGACCCAATTCATCACATTTGTCCCATAGGCATTCCCGTATCTGATGGAAGGGCTTACATCCCACTGTTATGCATTTCATAGAATCATAGAATCAGCTGGGTTGGAAGGGACCTCTGAGATCAAGTCCAACCCTTGATCCACTACCACCGTGATTACTAGACCATGGGACTAAGTGCCACATCCAGTCTCATCTTAAAAATCTCCAGGGACGGAGAATCCACTACTTCCCTGGGCAGCCCATTCCAATGCCTGATTACCCTCTCTGTAAAGAAATTCTTTCTAATGCCTAACCTAAACCTCCCCTGGCACAGCTTAAGACCATGCCCTCTTGTCTTGCTGATAGTTGTCTGGGAAAAGAGACCAACCCCCACCTGGCTACAGCCTCCTTTCAGGGAGTTGTAAAGAGTGAGGAGGTCTCCCCTGAGCCTCCTCTTCTCCAGGTTGAACAACCCCAGCTCCCTCAGCCTCTCCTCACAGGACTTGTGCTCGAGTCCCTTCACTAGCCTAGTTGCCCTCCTCTGGACCTGCTCCAGCACCTCCACATCCTTCCTGAACTGAGGGGCCCAGAACTGGACACAGTACTCCAGGTGTGGCCTCACCAGTGCTGAGTACAGTCCCTGCTGTTTCTGTAGAGATCTGTGCTGACCGGTAAGAAGCAAGAGAACAGCGTGGCATTGCGAATACTTTTACAGCAGAACTGTTTATTTTGCACTCTTTCTGTCTCTAGATGAGTAAGTTCCTTTCAGTGCTGTGTATAGAAGCATCATACGTTTGTTTTGTGTCAAGAGCTTGTTCTCTCCCAGGTACCTGTGTTTGATTTGAGACATGAGGAACTGGAGGCCCCCCATGAGGAATAAGTTGAAAGTATGAATCAAATTGTTCACTCGGTGCAGGCTGTGGTTTCTAAAAACTGAATAGTGATGGTGGTTCTCTGGTGGTCGATGTAGGTTTGTTCACTGCATTTTTTTTTTCTTATTTTTTGCTGCTTTAGGCTCTATTTCTCCCTGCTCTCCCTGTTCTGTATCCTTACAGTTTACCCGCAAGTGTTTTCTTTATGAAAAAAGTGTAGGTTTAGGGAAAAAAAAAAAAAGATGAAATACAGTTCCTGTTGGTTTTCATCCTGCCTCTGCCATAAGGGAAATATAAGCAAAACACACATTTTCAGGTCACACAGTTGCAGAAATTGTGGGCAGGTGGTGTTCAGCACCTCCTGTAATGAGCAACTCTACTTCTTTGGCCTTCCATTCTTCCTCAGGGGCTCTCAGGTCTCCCTTGCCAGACTAAAACCCATCAGGTGCATATGTGATACGTAAACATTTTGTATTGATATTCTTCCGTAAACTCAGAACTAAAACAAAGGCTTGTTTATTGACATGTGTCAGAAGAAATTTCCGTGTTGACTTAGTGATGTAGAAATCTTTCCAGCGTACTTTCCATGATTTAGAAGTGACATGAAATTTTGTACTTGATTTCTTTCTGTATGAACATGATAGAAAAGAAGATGTTTTGTTTGTTAAAGGTCAGGTTATGTAAGAAGTTGCACTGTTTTGGGGGGATTCTTCTGGCACTTATGCACTTATATGTGGGTGGCCTGCTCTGATAAAATCAAATATCTGAGTAGTCTGCTTGTGGACTGCTCAGTAAACAGCTCAAGTACTGTGTCTAGAAGTGCCCTAAAAGGCAGTCATGTAATATTTTTGGCTCAGTATATTGTGAAATCTTTGTTAGTTTCTCTACAATAATCTCCTTGCCCTTACCATACTGTTACATTTCTGTGGAATTATAGGAAGAAAGTCTCTCTCTAGTAACACTGAAAGTATTCTCTCCTGCTCAACTTTTCCTTTAATCTTGTGTATCAAAACCCATGGCTCATCCTCACCTTACAGAGATAGCATAAACCAGGTTTCCAGGATATTAATGCAGCGCTCTCCTCCACAACAGCTTTCATATTATTTACTTCATAGATACACTTTCCCTTCCACTGTTCCCTGCGGGCACACAGAATGTTGCAAACAACAGGCAGCTGTATTTTCAGACGCTGAAAGGTTTCACTGTTTACACACCCTTCATGACTGACATGATGATAACTTCACTGTTTCAGGATAGGTTAAAATATAGGTAACTTGGTAAGCAGCTTTTTTACTAAGGGAGGAGAGTACAAAGAGGGTGTTTCAGGAAACAGTGAGAACACCTGGAATTACTTTTATATGTCTTGGGCATGTCTCTTCTGTGTTGATAAACCTGCAGGAGAGTTTGCGAACATGGTGTTGGACTCACCTTCAACAAGCTACCTGGGTTAGTCCAGAACTCGGAATTTCGGGGATGTGGCTTGGGTTTGAACTGTAAATCTCTGAATATGACATAGATGGAGAAATTACAGAATGGGATGCTCTTCGAGAGGGTAGTCAAACCTTCCTCAGTGAGTTGTCTGGATATTTGGGAGGCTTTGCCGTCTATGGGTGGCGTAATTGATTTGTTGCATAGGTAGTTTGCTCTCTCTTTTTTTTTTGGTGGGGGGGAGATGTTGGTTTTTTTGGTTTGGTCTTGTGGGTTCTGCTTTGTTTGGAGAGGTTTTTTTGGGGTGGTTTTTTTTGGGGGGTTTTTTGTGTTTGGGGGTTTTTTTTGTTGTTTTTTGTTTGGGTTTTTTTTGGTTGGTTGGTTTTTTTTTGGTGGTGGTGGTGGTTGTTTGTTTTAAGGTACATGGAGTTCATAAAACAGGGCTGAAATGGGACTTTTAGCTCTGTTTGACAAGTTGCTCCTCCACACTGATATTAACATATTGGTGAAGAAAGGAAGCATAAGTTTTTCTTCCTGATATACCAGTAGATATATCTTGTAGACATCACTTGTAGATCACCAGAATTTGGTTTTTTGTCTGCCACAATTCCACACTTGAGTTGATATTGGGCTTGAGGGAGAACTCTTGACTGTTATTACATGTTACCAAATTAAATATTTAACAAACTAACTTGACAACTCACCTACTTTTACTGCCACCTAGTTGCTAGCACACCTGATGATGGCTTCCCTCTGCATTCGAGCTACTGTCTTCTATACTTGTAGTGTGTAAGTTCTGCTCCACTCCAGCATGTTCTCCATGTAGCTTGGGACAGCGGGATATCCCAGTGCCCAGCTGGCCCTCGGACAGCCAAATAAGGCATGGAGTTGGTCCACCCAGCAGTTAAGGCAGGAGGGCTGATGTTTGCATAGCCATAGAGTGAAAATGATGCTTCTTGCTGGGCCTTTTACTGAATGCTTCCTTGTCATGATTTTTTTTGGCGGGGGGGGGTGGGGGTGGGGTGGGTGGGGAAAGGCAGTATTCTGTCTGTGACAGGCAGATGGAAGACTAAAAGTGGCTGTAAAGATTGATGCAGGGTTTTGAGGTCCCAGTGGAAGAGGCAGGAAACGCCTCAATCTTTGTTCAGTGTCCTTCCCTTTTGGACCTGGTCTCTGCTGCCTGGTAGATGCTGCAGTTACTTTTGTTCTGGCTGAAGTGCTCAATTTTGTTTGCTTGTACAGTTCTAAATAGTGACACAGCGATAGAAGTATAAAGTTGAGACTGAAAGGTAAGTTTGGTATTCCAGTGGCGTGAGCCATGTGCCAGCCAGGTGGCAGAAACTAAATACAAAGCAAAGGCTGTTTTGTAAGAAAACAGACACAATTTGTGTCTATTTAATGGCACCAGCTGAAATCTGTTTTAAATTGATGCAGTTTAAAGTGATCTTAAGTGGATTTAAGCACACTGATTTTAAGTGAAGATAAAACACTCCATGTCACATTATGATTAAGTCGTAACAATTTATCTAGGTTCTTGTTTTGTCAGCATGGTGCTGTTCTTGTTTCGCTTTATTTTGTAAGAGAACTTTTATTTAAGCTGTAACAGAGTGTTGTTTTGGTGTGCTCACTGTCTTTCAACTTCCACTCACACCAGTGTTATGTTGCCTCAGAAGCCTGGGTTAACTGGGGCTGTCTTCAAGGAAGGTCCTGTGAGCCACCAAGCCTGAACAGGTAGGGGGAGCCTCTAAGAGGCAGGTGGAAAACAAAAATTGACTTTTTGAGTTTAAAAGGCTCATGGGAGGCAAAAGTTGGGGCTGAGGCACTATGAAGCCCTCTCTGGGCCAGGATCACATCACAAGCGTTTTGGACATATTTTACCCTGTCATTTACTGAAAACTCAGAGTAAAATGATGTTTTCTGAAGTCTTCATACTAATAAAAGAAAGTGGTTTTGGAGATGTACCCCGGAGGTAGCAGCTACCAAGAGTTAGACTTAAAAGCAAAACAAAAGAAAAAAACCCTCAAACCAATTTACCAGTTCTTTTAGAATAAAAGAAATGAAGCTAAACCAAACCCCTTCTCTTTGATGTAAAGTTGTCTGAGCCTTACATATGATATGGCTCAGTGTCATCCATGGAAATAAAAAGGAAGTATATCTGTTTGCATCGTTTGGGAAATGGATGTTATCATCTCTGACTTTTCAGATTTCTTGCTCATTGAGCACTGAGGCAGGAGCCAGGAGGAAAATCTAACTTACTGGTTGAAGCAGCAATAACCCTCCCCATAGCTGTAATAACAAAGTTGTTTTCTGATTTGAAAGTACAGCATGTTGAAATATTAAAGCTTCCAGATGGAAAAAATAAATGAAATTAACTTTGAAGCTTCTGATTTATAGTACCAGTGGATAAAAAGCTTTACAAGATTGTCTTGTTCAGAAGCTTATAATTAGAGTATCAGTTTTCTTGTGGGAAACTGTTTCTTTGTAAAACTGAAAGGACAAATTCCTTACTAGTTCTATCATCTATTTATTTTTCCTGCTATGATTCAGACAAATCAAAGGTTAAAAAGTCAGCATTTCACATTTGACAGTCTGTGACTCAAATTAATTAAAAAATCATATCTTCAATGAGAAATAGCCCTCTAGACTCTCTTTATTACACAGAAGTCTTAAGAATTGTTCGTTCATATTAATCCCATAACCTTGAAAATTTAGTTGACTGAATCTGTTTTAAAGACTGTCCTGTCTAAGCAGTCTAGTGAGGAAGATGAAAGATTGTGAAATAGGCATTTGCCTAAGGACATGGTGCTATTTAATACCTGGATAGGAACCTCTGGGCCTTTCTTTAGCCTCTTTGACATAGAAAATGGGAATAATAACTTAGTTAAGAATGATAGGCTCCACAACAACAGTAATATGTTCTGCTACTGTTCTGCCTGAACCTTTTGTAGGTTTGAGAACAAGTGGTGGTTTCTTCAGAGCTGAAGGATTATATAGCTCCTGTGGCCTTCAGTTCTCCTGTTTGTAGTTGTCTAATTTGTTTTGCTATTTGTTCAAAGTTTCTTCCCGCAGCCAAAATTTTGTCTCCAGTGCAGAAACTTTTGGAGAAGTCAGATGTTTTAAATAAGTAACACTATTAAATATTGCGGTGCCTCCAAAAATTTAGAGGATTGTTCAGTATCCAAAATGAGAAAATACCAGACAAAAAAAACAGGGGAAAAGAATGGTAACTAGATGAAAAATAGTTTTTTGGGGTGGGTGCTCTTGCCTCTTTCCCTTTGAACTGCAGAATAATGGAAAAGAGTTTCAGTTCTAAGGAAAAGGAGCTAGTGAAGGTTTGCATACACATGACAATTTAACAGCTGGTATTTGCTGCTGCCTTCCTTCCAGGGCCTACTGCCCTTCATGTGGGAGCAAATGGGAGGGAACCTGTGGATGCTTCATGACTGTTTTACACTCAAGTCCAGTGCCTGAGCTGAAGCTGCTGTCCTCTGTGCTTGATTGTGGCAACAGGGCTCAGATTAAATTTATCACAAAAAAAAAGTCGTGGGGCACTAAGGTCAGCTGGACTGCTAGGAAAGAGGAGCGTCAGCAGCCTTTTCCTAAGTATATGTGTGTATACTTATATGTGTGTGCCTTAACATCTTTGCACAGTGCTCTATAGGAAAAGAACAGCACCAGTTAATGATATTAAGCAATCATTGCTGTCTGAAGAAATTTTCTTATTTATTTTCCTCTGCAATCAGTTTCTCCATTGTACTTTCTAGTAGAATGTCTGATTGCTTCAAATTAAACAGTAATCACGTTTTCTTCCATTTACTACATAGAGTTCATAGTATTTTGTGAGTGTGTAGCTTGCCATTTCCCTGTCCCTTTATTCGTGTGTTTGCTACCACAGAAAAACAACCAAACAAAAAAACCCCAAAACCACCCCCCAAAAAACCAAAACCCAAACCAAACAAAAGCCAAAAGGGGGAATGTAGGTTGGCTTTTTTTTTTAACTGAAAAAGTTGATGCTAGACAACAACAATTATAAATGTAATTCAGTGATATCCGAAATTGCGAACACCATCTTATAACAGGAGTTCTAACAAGATATTTGAACATTTCCAGTTGCACCAGGGTATTGTACTACACAGCATCATTTGTCACTTAGACTTTGGGTAATTTGAAGTGTTTAATGAAGTTGACATAACATATTCAGTAATATTGGTCACCATGTAGAATTAAATTTAAATACGTTTGGTATGCTGGATTCCCTTGCATGCAAACTTCTGTGTAATGGCAATGGGGTTAAATACTTTCTTTAGTAAAGGACATCTGTGTAGTTGCATGTGTTTTATAAGCAAACCTATTCAGTTCCACTGATGTAAAGATTACACTGCTACAGCATAACTCTCTAGTGTTAAACACTAGTGGCATTTAGCCTGTAGAGTTTCAGTGGGATTTCAGATCCCACTTAAATGTAATTTTTTCTATTTCAAAATAATGTGCAATTTCAAAATCTAGAAATGGTGGTTAGAATGCAAAATACCAGTTTTCATTTTTAAAAGGACTTACACCTCAAAGCTGCTTTTGTCAGGCCTCATCTAGGTTTCTTATGTTATATTTGTAAAGGTAAAATTACTATATCTAAAGTCTAAGGAACAAAACTTTGATAAATTTCAGTTGTAAAATGATTTTAGTAACTGGAGAACAGGAAATAAATATTTTACCCAGCTCATGATGAGCCCAAATGTACAACTTAACTCTTTAAACCCCAGCATTATTTGATGACAGTAATGACACCTTCAGTACCTGAGGCTGGTTTGGTTAGGAGGTGCAGGAGAAGTTTTTCAGAAGTAGAAATGCCAACTTTGTGCCTACTGCCAGCTTGACTAGTAACCCTCAGTCTTCTGTGCTCTGCTCTTTCTGTTCTTATTCCTGGAGGATGCTCTGTTTGTCTTTGCTTATCTGAATGTCTTATTTGGGGCAGATGTTTCACGCCTGCAAGTCAATTTTGTAGAAGAGTTTAACTGAGAAGGGGGTTAAGGAGAGGCTGCTTGAGTTTATGCCTGAGTTAGGTCAGCTGTCACACATTTGGGAGTACAAGTAGTAGCTGAGGGGAGCCTGCTCTGCACTTAAACAGCCTTTTTTTGCTACCTTCCCACTTGGATAAACTGAAGTAGCTCTCACTAAACTTCAGTTAACTCTTGCATCTTACTCATGTGCCCCTGTGAGTTTGGCTCAGTAAAGACTGCCTTTTCTATAACAGTTCATGATGTAAGCTCCAGATACTGCAGTAAAAAGAAAAACAACTGAACAAGCGGATGATGGATCCTGAGATGAGATCATTGGGCAAGATAATGAACAACTCCTTTCAGAGATGAAATACTACTGTAATTCCAGCAATGTTCTGGCTATCAGAGTTGAGTTACTATTGCCTTGGAGGTTTTGTAATCAGCCTGCTGGAGTGTAGCTTCACGTCTGCTAAAACACTCTGGTTAAGTGACCGCACTGATGCAGTTATGCTCGTTTATCAGACGCTTACATTCACTCAGGCAGAGACATAAGAGGGCAGTCTTCTGTGCAGGGGATGATCACAACAGGACAGGCAAGTCGGCACTCAAAGAGGAGGCCAACAAATGTAGAAGGACTAAAACTAGTCTCTCATGAGAGTCTGGTTGAGTGCCAGTGCAGGACATGAGCTTCACCAGCTTCACTGCCCTTCTCTGGCTTCACTCCAGCACCTCAGTTTTCCTTCCTGCACTGGGAGGCCCAGAGCTGGACACAGCACTCGAGGTGTGGCCTCATCAGTGCCAAGTACAGGGGGACAATCACTTCCCTACTCCTGCTGACTACACTGTTCCTGATACAGGCCAGGATGCAAGTGGCCTTCTTGGCCTCCTGGGCACACACTGGCTCACGTTCAACTGCTGTTTACCAGCACCTCCAGGCTCTTTTCTGCTGGGCAGCTTTCCAGCCGCTCTTCCCCCAGCCTGTAGTGCTGCATGGGACTGTTGTGCCCAAAGTAAGCCAGCTTGGTCACTTTTCAGCCTGTACGATAGGCTTGTCAAGTGTTTCAGCAAAACAACTGCTAAGAGATCTATTTTTCCTAATTTAAAACACTCTTGTGGGTAGCAGACACACCCCTTGGGGCTCAGAAATTTGTCTAGTTATACTTGTTCAAGTCTGTCTTATCTTCATCAAATATTGCCAATTGCTGTATTTTCTTTTAAAACAAGTTTATTGGTAAATATTTCCTCTCTGATGAAATAGCTTAGTCTTGACTGGATGTTGCTCAGTCTTTTGCTCAGCATGCCTTACCAAACATGTTTCAACTCTACATTGTTTCCATTGTATTCTTCTCTTAATGTAATTCTCGTGCAAGATGGTATTTTTCCCCCCAGAAATTTGCTGACCCTTTTCCCATTATCTTCTCATTTCTCTCATAAACCATACTTCAGGGACTGCAGGAAATTCCTAATTACAGTTTGACATAGCATGGAGAAGTTCTTTGGAAACTTCCAGAGACAACTCAGATGATTTCAAGCCATCCTCTGAAACATTTTCAGGCTTTACTCCCTTTACCAGTGACTTACACTTGCTTCATTATGTAGATTTAATCTAAAAAGTAGCATGAATGCAAGAGCACTGACCATCTACTGTCATAGGGACAGGGCAAGCAATTTGTAATTTTGAAAACTGTGAAGTGACCGGTTCAGATATCCACGATGCAATTTTACCTAAAGCCATTTTATTGTGTGAAACCAGTCTTAATGTGGCATTTTGTAAAGGGTAAATTAAAAGAAAATAATTCAACATACTTCAGTGAATTCTAATATCTGCATTTTACTGTCTCCTTTCAGAACTGTGGATGATCCGACCTCCAGCTTGCAGAGGCATAAATGCACTACTAATCGCTGAGGAAAATGAATGTCAGTGCATTGTCATGATACTGGTTGTCTTGCACCACAAGCTAGTGAGGCTTTCAGAAGTAGTTCTTGAACTGTAGGTTCTTTTAAAAGGATTTCGTTTGCCCTTCTGCTTTTTTAAAGCTGAGGTAAACTTCTGCCTCTTTGGAGACACTGACATGAAGTACATTCAGACTATTCAGTGACTCTGCTATTGGTGTTTTGCCAGTTTTCTTACAGTGAAAATGATGGTAGAGATAACACTCAATACGGGGAAAGAGTTTCCAAAACTTTACACAAGATCATTGAACACTGCCTTTGCAGGGCACTGTTGCTGTACAGCTTAAGATGTGCTTCTTAGTCCTGCCCTCTTTGTGTGAATTTGCTTTCTTGGTCTGTCTGACCCTTCTGAAGTGATTCAGCTTAAAATGGCCAGCCTGATTGGGAACCCACTGATAGATCCTGTTAGTTAAGTCACTGTAAAGCAGATGAATGGCAGCATCATGTTCATACTTGTGCCAGCAGCTCAGCTCAAGTACCAGGCATCAGTATCAGCTCTTAAAAGTAGGGCTCTGGAGGTGCTCTGTGTGATGATGCTGATGGAGGGAGGCTTTCCTGTTGTAGAAGTAGTGCATCATAAAAATTACATTTAACACCCAGTAGGGAAACTTAGCTATTGCAGAGGCCCTGTGTAAGGCTGAGTAATGCTGAACAACATTGATGAAATATTGCTGCTGATAAAAACAAGAGGCCTGCAGGCTGATCTTGCAGATACTTGTCTGTGTACCTTCTTTCTAATACAAAGAAGTAATTTATCAACAGGAGTAGCTGAAAACATAGCCAGGAGAGCTCTCTAACAAATGACCCAGAATCAGTGTGTTGATGTGAAAGTGCAAGTGGAGTTTAGTTTAATTAGCAAATACACAGAGTAGCATGTTAGTGCAATTATTGCCTGTAAGGGAAACAGTGGCCTTTGAATGTGTTTTCTCACTATCTGAAAGGTGGGGTCATAACTCAAGCTATTGTTTTGCTAATACCTCTGAAAGCTAAGACAAAGCACATAACAAGCAAAAGAGATTTTGTGAGAGTATTGCCAATGTTCTTTGTTCTTTGGAAAATGGTAAAGAAGGAGTATGTTTACTTTTTTTGGTAAAGGATTTGGGCTGGGAAGAAAACTAGCTGTAATTTTCCATTAAACATTGCTTGAAGTGGGAGAACAAAGAAAATGGAGAGTCTTAACACCAAGGAATGCCCAGATCATACCGTGCAGAGAGTAAAGGTCTTAGGTTATTTTAGGTTATACAGGGTTATTGTAATGACATAAAATATGTTCTAGATAAACCCCCTAAAATCAGCTGTTGGAATAGGTTACTACTCTGTTCCCACTGATAGGGCTGGAATCCATATTAATCAAAGGTGAAAGGAAATCTCTAAAGTACTGTGTTTTGGAAGGGAGCTTAAATACAGGAGATTAGAGATCACTTAGGAGAACTCCAAGTAAGATGATCATGATGTATCTAGAAATGTGGAGATGAAGAATGAAGAACAGATGGAAACCCTTTTGATGGACGTCTGAAACAGCAGGTCATAGTTGTAAAAGAAAAAAAAAAAAGGGAAAAAGGTGGGAAGAAGTGCTTGTTGAAGAAACATTTTATGCATCTAACAAAAATTTGTATGTCAATGTGTCCAGAATTTGGAGTATTGGCTTCTCATCCTAGCTAAGGCCAATTTTTAAATTGCTGCCAATGCTATCAGAATGGTGAATTTTTGGCTCATCAGTGAAAAACTTGTCAAATGTTCTTCCTGACTATAACAGCCGTACTTTGGTGCTTGGCTGAGCAGAGCTTG
Source organism: Corapipo altera (assembly GCF_003945725.1). NCBI lineage: Eukaryota > Metazoa > Chordata > Aves > Passeriformes > Pipridae > Corapipo > Corapipo altera. The sequence continues at coordinate 2,112,400 of NW_020884908.1, forward strand.
CCTACTACTCCACTTGCACAGTAGGCCTGGGCTCTGAGGAAGGACTAAGATTCAGTTTTCATGTTCCTCAAGCAGCATTGCATGTTCTGAGTGAACAAAATGATGAACCCTTTGTCACTGAGTAAATGGACAACCAAATTATGTCCAGAACATAATTATGGTGTTATAAAATAAACTTTTATTTTAAGAATGGTCATTTACCTGTGCTGCTCTTGCTGTGACACAAACAGTAGAGAACCTTATCTGAAAAGCAAGACCACAAAGCCTGCATGATGCACCAAATTGTGTAATCTATTTTAGAGTAAGGGCAGAATGGCTGTGTAGAACAATCTTTTTAGCTCATGGCACAGAGCGTATGCATTGTTTTTATAGTTTCTGTTGCAAACATTTTGCTTGTTTTTACATTGTCCCAGGGTGGCATGTGACTAAGAGGGCAATATACATCTCTAGGAAATAACTGTTTCCTATTTCTAAAAGTTCAAAATGCAGTAAACTTTACTGAAAAATCATGGCCTCATTTGTATTGGGTTTTAAAACTGACTTTTCTCTGTGTGTCCAGCAAAAAAATACACTGCCTGTGTTGACGAGGTAGCTATAGGATTCAGGAGGAATGCTGAGCAGTTAGACTGTATAAGTGAGTAATGTCTTGACACAGTTGGCCTTGACAGTCTTACACTTTCTTAAGCTGGATTTACAATCATCTAATATTTGCACACCTCTTTTCAACACTTAAAGCATCAGCTTCTATTTTGTGATCATAAATCTCAGACTACTCTTTCAGGAGGAGGTTTCCCCTAAGTAATTTCAATGTCCTGAAATGCGAAGTGAGACGGTTGGAGCTTTAATGAGAAGGACATTTCTTAGTTCACACTAACTCTGTCCTAAGAGAACATTTGCATTCCTGTTTGGCCAACGAGAGTCTCATTATAGTAATTTCCAGACAGAAAAGAGCTGAATGCTGAAGCTCAGTTTTAATTAAGTGTGCTACATTCAGCTTAGCTTCTTTAACAGGCTTAAATGATGAAATACCAAATAATTAAAGGGATAAGGTAATGACTTAATAATGACTAAGAGTTATAACGAAGAGCTAAGTCTGGTTTCTTTTAATCATGAAATGTTTTTCTGTTTGTTTTTTTTTGTTGTTTTGTTTTTGTTTTGGTTTTGGTTTGGTTTGGTTTGGTTGGTTTTTTTTTGTGTGGACTCAAACATCTCAGCCCTTGTGGCTCAGTTCATCCAGCTGAAGAAAAAAATGGCTATAAAGCTCCTGAAAAACTTGTTAGTGAAAAATAGTTGACAACAACCTTACAGGACCTATTATTTTAATGTGTGTTGCCACAGAGGAAAACATGACAGTGTGATGGGTACGGATGAACTTTTTTTAAGATTAGCACTTGGATGTTTGCTGCAAAGACAACTACAGTTCCCATGGGTTTGATCCCACATACCAGCTTTGCATGGTCACGATGTGCTGGCATTTTTTAAAACAAGGGGAAAAAAACCCCCAATGCTACCAGTATCACAGACCTGCTGTCTGAGTAAACACTGGAGCTTACCTGCTAGTTTGCTGTGAGCAAAGAATTGCTGGATTTAGAAAATAAGCAACACAGGTAGTCTGGATATGTTGTGATGTTATATACATCTCCTTATCGATATTTTTGCTGAATTGTAACAGAATTTGAAGGGAAATTTGCCAGTGCTGATATTTTTTAGGACAGTTATATTAAGAATAGTATTCCTGATATTTTAAATCTGGAAATTCATTAAGGTTCTGTGACAATGCAAATTTTGGTCATTTTTTAGCAGAACTCTCTCATACCTTAGCTTTCACACTCACTTCTTCATAGCGCAGTTGAAAATTATTAAAAAAAAACCAAAGCAAAAAACCCAAATGAATGTCAATTTTAGCTAAAAGCGTCACTGAAATGCTACATAAAACTAAAAGATTCCCAAGAATTTAGAAACCATGTAGCAACACCATGATTTGATTTGGACATTTCCACACTCCAGATAGTTGACCACTGCCAGTCTTTCTTCTTTGTCATCCAAATTTAATATCAAACCTTGTAAAGATGATGTGAAAGAGGTGCTAATTATTACCCCATGAACCAGCTCGTGGTGCTGTGGCCCCAAATGTGGTCTCAAATGGGAGCTACTGGCTCAGCACAGAGCTGGATCAAACACTCATTGAAATTACTGGGACTTTATTATTTCTAAAAATCATTCTGGGGACTATTATAGATCAGTTTTAAAATGCAAACATCGTAGTGAGACAATCTACATTAAAGAAAGAATCATGAAGCCCAGTGGGTGTCACTGGATGGCAGCTTCCCTCTGCACCATGTCTCATGAAAAAAAATCTGTTTTCTGTGCATTTTACTTCGGACATACACTTTGCAGTTAGCTGTCATAGTAGAAGCTGGACATAACTGAGGAAGATTAAAGACACACAGTATTTCTATGTCAATTTTTAAATTTATGCTGTTTATAAAAACTATTAATCAAAATATAGCAAATCTTAACCACATTATTTTTCCCCTCTAAGGAGAGCTCTTTGTCTGCCTATTAGTAGCAAAATATTGTAGTTTGTAGAAAATGTGTAAGAAATAGTTGGCATATCTGATGATTTTATTTTATGATTTCGTTATGAGTTTTCCTACATTCTGTGATTTAATGTTTCAGTGATATTGCTGGTGCTGTTATTTCAGAAGACCAAGCTTATTACAAATCACATATAGTAAAAAAAGAGTGGGATTTATGAAAGATGAGATCTCTTAGAAGCAGTTATTTTGTGATACACAATCTCTCCCTTTTTCATTACTGTACAAAAGTTTTCCTTCTAAGTGGTTGCCAGGAAAACTCAGAAGGGTAGAAAGACACCTTGCTGATTCTAGGATAGTGTTTAACAGATGGGTGTTCCTCATCTCCTACAACCATTGCAGTTCTAATATATTTTGACAAAAATTTTCATGCCAATATTGTCTGTGTTTTCTTAACCAATGAAGAAGCCAAAGACAATGTTAAGGAAGGTACTGAATCAAAGGTATCAACAGTCCTTTGTGAGAGACCTTTTCAACATAGGAGCAGAGGTTGCTTTTTGGTAGATAACTAGGCTTTTCCCTTCTTGTACAAGTAGTGAAGTTTCAGGAAGCTTTCAGAAGGCAGGAAAACACTGAATTTCCATGATGTTGAGCTTGTTGAACCCAACCAAATCATACTCAAGACCTGTTGAAGAGAGCAAGCAAAAAAAAAAAGACCAAATTTTATTTTGGACATATATAAAAAGTAAAAAAGCTTGGATGGGACAAATAATTCTGTGGGTATAGCACGAAAGATACTCTAGTGCTTTTTTCCCATCAAATTAAGATTTTCAAGGAACATATCTTCGTGTTAGTGCTCACAATGTATTACTGTATTCTTGGGAAAAACTTCACAATAAAAGCCACACTTTGAAGAAGCTGGGCCAGGGATATGAAACACAGATGGTACTTTAGGGCAAGATTTCATTGAAAAAAGGGAAAACACCATCATGAAGGGAAGTTCAGCAGCATGCATTCAGCCTTTCTCTTAGTTTTCCATTCTCCTGGCAGTGAAATAATTGTAGTAGCTATTTAAATATTTTCCTCATGTCCTGAGGAAATTGGAGAAGGGTAAGGAACATTGAGGGGTAGTCCAGAAGAAAATGAACAATGGAGTAGCACAGAGGGAAGTCACTGTCTACTTAATTTCACTCTGCTACAAACTGTTGAAGGCTTTATAGTTTGACAATAATGACAGAGCTGGGATCAGTCCCCACTGACAAACTTTAGACTTGTGCTTTAACTAGTTCAACACCAGCAAGATAAACTGGAGAATGTGGTCAAATAATACATTATGTTTTCTGAGAAAGCTAAGGTGTACACAGAATACCTTGCAATTGTACAAAGAATCATTAAAATACCAAAGAAAAAAAAGTTCCTACATGAAAATGAGGACATGTTTGTATTTTCGTAGAAGCTAACTGTGATGATTTTTTTTTTTTTTTACTTCTTTTGACTTTTACATGTGGCTGAATTTAAATCCCCTTACTTGCCAGTAATTTGCTCAATTTATGGATCTGGAATATTTAGTTATGTGGGGAGTTTGGTGCAACATATTTCTAGCAATGGAAAGGGAAATTCCAGCCTGAGGTTTTTCAGTACCTTGGGCTGTAGCTGTCACTGGTGTGTATTCTCAGTTAATGAGGCCTTCAGTACTTTATCACAGAATGGAGGACTCGTGCACAGTTTGTACCACTGAAATAACTGTCAAGCATGTTCATGCTTGGCAGCTGAATGCTGACTAGTGGTGACCTGTCCCAGTGAAATAAACAGCTGCCTTTGCTTGAGATTCTGGAAAAGAATATTTTATTTTAGTTTTTTTACAGGTTCAGAAGTAGCAATTAAGTGTTGGAAATGTGCTTGAGGCTATCAAATGGTCACTTTGAACCAGGATTGCTTGGTGTTTGGTCTTGTTTAAGTGCTGGAGTTTGGTATGACCACTTGTGGGGATGGCCCAAGCAGAAAATAACTATTTTAGATAAGTCATTATTTTCAGCAATGCATCTGATCATCAAGGCACGGGTTTTTGCTTAGGTCCATTTCTTGTCCTTCTTGCTTGATCACTGGACTTATTTCATAAGGCAGAAATGGTAAAATACTTCTAGAAGTGATGTTACAGATTTTGGCCAAACTGGGAGCATGAGTTGTGTGGGAAAAGGCAGGAGCTGATTGCCCTGAATATCCCAGATCTGCCTGTGAATGTTTGGTTTGGTGAAGGGAGCGTGAGAAGAGTTGGGTAGTCTTGAGGCTTGGAAGAAATGGTGTCTGTGTCATCAGGATTTATGTGGAAGGATGAAACGTTTTAGTTTGTCTTCCTATGTTTGAAGAGTAACATAACCCTGCTATTTGGCTTCCTGGCATGAGGATAGGTCAGTGTGCAGTGCTGCCCCAGAAGGAACCCTTGTCATCCATTACCACAGGGAGAAATGTCAGTCATGCTTTAATATGTTTATTTTTCTGTGTTGGTAGGTAGGCACAATGGTTTTTCTTAATTATCCTAAGAGTGCCTGCAGCATATGCTCTTCATTCATGTGCGGAGTTTGAGCGCCTTCAGTGCTGAAGGAGTTGGTCCCTTTACATCTGAAGGTAAAATTTGTATAAGAAACACTGACATGCATAAGTTTTGGATGAACTGTTTGGTTTTTGTGCAGCTTGAGAGAATGTAGGTACATGAGTTGTATCAATGAATTACACGGCTTCCTGGGATTGCTGCTTCTCCGAGGCAGCAAACTTGTAACTTCAGGAAAGAATAATATCTAGATAAAATAAGACTCCAGAGAGGTGTAAAGGAAAAAAAAAACCACTGAAAGAGTCCAGGTGACATTGTACACCACTAAAACATGGTCTGAGTGCTTTATCATGTCACTAAAAACTGCCCCTTTCTAGGTTACTGTTTATATGCTTAATGGAAATAGCAAATTTGGCTTTGAAATATTTTTGGAAATCTCTCAGGCTTTCTTGTCATATATTACAGTCATGTTTTTTTCCTTGGGCTTGACAAGCACCTCAAAAAAACCCAAAAAAAACCCCCAACAAACAACAAAACAAAACCAAATCCACAACCCCCAAATCACAGGAGTCTTTCCACTCTGTTCTTGTCAGCGAAATAAAATCCATTTATTTGATGGAAAAACTGTTAAGTAAACGTTCCCAAAGCAAATCAATCCTTCCTAAAAATTCTAGAAAAAAAAAATAAATTGAACTGGATATAAAGGCATTGATTATTTTTGAATTGCGGACATCCAACCCATATTAGATAAATCAATTACAGCTTTTCAGGAGCCACTCTATTTAAAAGTGAGTTAAATTAAATTGTTTACTTTTCTATCTAGGCCACCTCTTTTCTGTTCATTGCACTCCATCACAGTTATCACTGGTTGCATCTCATTCACCCCATGCTCATCCCAAAATGTGCCATATATCATCTCTTATACAAAATGTTTGGATTTTTTTTTGTTAAAACTGAATAGCCAATATGAAATAGAGTAAATGCTTGCCTTCAGCCTGTAAAGGATATGAACATTTATTATTTGACAATAACATTCACAAAATTACTGACTTCTCAGCTTGTGCCATCAAGGGACACCCACAAAATACTTGTAAAATGAGACTGGGAACTAAAATTCCACAACTGTGTACTGGAAGACTCAGTGAGTTTGTCTTATGATCTATTACAGTTTTCCTGTTGACTGCTCATAGTAATGTGACTGCTAATGGCTGTCTTTTCACCTCTCAGTGATAAAGGTGAAAAAAGGACAAAAAACTGTTCCACTCGTTCTGCTAACAAGATTTTCCTACTCCGATGATACTGTGGTTTGGTTTGCCTTTTTTTTTTTTTTTTTCCCCCAATTACATTTTACTAAAATCAACTGTGATTCATTTGTATTAGATATTTGCTTTGCTACTTCATCACATGAAGCCAAAGTTTATCATTCACCCTCTCAGTTATTCTCTTTACAAGTCCTGTATTTCTTATCCTGGTGATGACACATGTTAACAGTGTGATTAACAGAAACTTTTCTTGGTATAGAGAAAGGTCTTAAGCTGGTCTACAAGAGTGTTTAACCTTGTGAGTTCATTGAAGCCACGGTGATGGATAAAGTGATTTAAAATGTTTGTAAAAACAGTGTTGAAGCAGTAACAGTGAAGTGCAGTTTGGCAGGAGACACCAGACCTATCCAGCACTACATATCTGACTACAGCATTGTTCCACGGTAAAAGGAGTACAGAAATAACAGGCATGAGTGACTGCCAGAATGGCTCCTGGATTGTCAGACAGGGAAGTTTCCTTAACAAACATGTGAAAGAGACGTGTCTGAGCTTCAGGAATAGTCAGAAAAAGACACTTTTTGTCTGTGCTCTCACTTTGTCTGGAAAAATGATCTAAAGCTCCCAAAGGCACAGATATAGACAGCAGTCTGTATAGTGAGGTTCTCCCAGACAGTAAGTGATGCTCATTGTGGCAGTGGACCACCCATGGTCTTTAAAGCTGAGACCCCCTGTGCTGTAGGGTATAATATGCACCTTCACACTGTGGATTTAAGTAATTTTATATTGTCATATGGTTTCATCTCCTCTTTAGTGCATCTTAAAGCTGTGTCTGCCTAATGGATGGATTGACATATCTTGGGCCCATCTGCTTGTGTGTTATGCACAATTTGGTATAGATTTAACTTGGATCCTTAAGTTCTCAATGTTTTTATTCTTTTCTTCATTCTTGTATTTCTTGGGGGTGCTTTGGCCACCTACAGTCAGTCAATGGAATGGAAAGTATTCAAGAATTTGTTAGGTAACTAAAGTCTTCTTGGATGTTGCTTGGATTGACTGACTTTGAACGTTATAAATGTGTTTTCCTTCTTTGTGTCTCCCTGTAAGAGTGGGGTGTAGTGGGTGGTTGGCTGGCAGAGGTGATGGTTTCATGAAAGTGGTTTGTAAGTACAACGAAGATGGCTTTGGGGAGGAACTGAGCAGAAGTGTCAGCGTTGGGATATTACTATCAAAGCAGCTAAACTCTGAAAGGCATGTGACTGAGCAGTAATAAAAACGGTTCTACTTTCTCCTCTAAACCATAGTCTGTGTTGTGGGTAACCATTTCTTCTTTGGGAGCCCCTTCCCATGTCCCAGTTGTCAGTATAATTTTAATAATCAGGGCATTGCTGCAGGTATGTCCCCAGAGAGGTCAGTGAAACACTGGTGTGTGTTGGTAGGACTTCCTGCCCTGCTGCAGTTAGAGCTGGTTCTGTGTTTGTGATCTTGGGAGATGCCAAGTTACTGAGTTCTGTTATTCGTGTTAGTGTGGATCTCAAAACAAGAGACATGTCTAGAGGCGGTTTATTTTACTGATGCAATGTCCAGCTCAGAGTTCATAAGAGCAAAATGATGTCCACTTCTCACTTGCTCTTCTGAGACTCTGTTTATCCCACATATTGGGAACAATATTGGGCTACTTTTTACTCGCCTCTTCAAGGCCAGCTACATACCACCAAATATGGGGAAAAAAGAGTGAGTTCTCTGATTTTTATGGTCTCTGTAAAAATTGGCAAGGCATTATTTACTTGTGCTCTATACAGTTACTTGAAGTGGCATTAGATGTGTTTCCCGATCTGTCGAGATTGGATTCACAGTCCAAATTCCTCTTTACTTTGCTTCCAGTGCAATGAGTGGGTGACTTCATCCTGTTTCTCTGCAGAAGAAAACACAGAAAATAAAATTCTGTGCCAGAATCTTTGAAAACTAAGCCTGGGTATCCAACAGTCACGTTATGCTTCCTAATGGAAGCGCAACATGTTGGGCATTGTAGCAACAGAGAGTCATTGTCCTGGAGAGCTTAAGTTGAAACAGATGTGTTAGAAGTGGGGGAGGAAGAAGAAAGACACAGAATAGCAGCATGGGTTGCACAGATTCGCTTGGCTGGCAGAAACTTGGACTAGAACTCAAATCTCATGGCCCCTAGCTCATTGCTTTTTTTGGGCTGGATCCTGTTCTCTGTTTATATCACTCATGACATCTGTCTCATTTTTGAGACTTACCAGGTAGGTTGAAGAAAAGAAGTTAATGGGACATTACCACTACAGTATCCATAAGTTCCCAAAACCACAATTACTTTTTTTAATTTATTTTGAAGGAGGAAAGTAATAGTGGGTTGGTTTGGGGTTTTTGGGGCTTTTTTCTTAGCATCGAGTTTTGCTGAAATATTCCAGTTACAGGACCGACTTGTAGATGACTTGTATGCAAGCATCAGTAGAAACAGTTTTACAATCTAGGATACACTTTACTACTCTGAGTTTTTCAACTCCATTATTGTGTTAGCAGTGTAGGAACTTGCTGGGAGTGGTGGGGAACCAAGTCACAAGAGTATTGCATTTTCTGTTGCATCTGGTCCCCATGGTCTGGTGAGCAGGAAGGCTTGGGTTTCTGTAAAGCCCTGGTCTGTGTTCGACAGCTAGGTTCCGACTGAGAACTGGCAAGGGTTTTGGCAACCTCTCTGAAAGAGATTTGAATCTCACTGTGGGCTTAATGGTAGATGCAGTGTGATCCAGTTCCACAGAAAATTTCTTTTCTTGTGTAACCAATTACAGTTTCTTCCTACTCTGCAGTCTGTATTGTTTGATCACAATTAGACAGGTAATCGGGGCTTGGGTGGGCAAGGGGGGCTTGGATGAAGTAGAGCTCAGTAAGTATTATCATCACCCAGATCCTCTGTCAGTTACAGGGAGAGGGTTGTAATTTTTTTTGTTTGAGAGAAAAAGTTCTACCTCTAAAAGTCAAAGAGATTCACAAAAATCAATAAATGTATTGGAGCATGAGGCTGAGACTTCCTAGCCTGGTGCAGGGAGAGAAGAAATGAATTATCAGAAAAAGATTTAAAAAGAGGAGAAACTTTTAACTTGTTAGGGCTTGGAACTCCCAGTAAAAGGCTTGGTGGCGATGAGGTAGATGATGCTTTTCCTCTACCAGCCATCATTTGTATGGCAAATGCTGCTTGCAGATCTCCTTGTAAATGTAGAATTTCTTGTTATTTGGTGATGCCTTAAAGTCATTCAGAACTGCCTTCTCCCTAAATGGAGATAAGCAGATCTCTAGCAGCAAAGGTAGAGGGTCAGAAGAGACAGGTGAGGTGGCAGAGATAGACAGGTGCATAAGAGACCCTGAAGGAAACACGAAGGCATTGAATGCTGAGAAACCTGTGCTTTCTGCTTGCTATTACTGGGTTATTTAGTCTCACTTGCTAGCTGTTAGGATTTAGGATACGTTCTTATGCACTAGTTTCTGTTCCCCCATACCTGATACAGACAGTGATGCACAGTGTGAGGCAGGTGTGAATCACCAGTAGCCTCTGTCAGATCACTCCCTTGTTTTCCAGAATTTGTTGTGGAGTTTAAATGCTGGAATTGTGTACTGACTTAGAAATACTCCTGTCTGCAAGGGGAGAAAAGTGTCGGCTTCGCTCACAATGAGAAAAACTGCATGACCAAGGTCTTTTGGGAGTTTCTTAATTCTGGAAATACCAAGTCTGATCTTAGTTTCTCCATTTTTGGATCTGGATGTAGGAAGTTTCTTCCACACCACTGAAGAAGATGGGGAGCAGCAACAGTTGATTGTCATATGTAGCTTGTCTGTGAGAGGCAACAGATAATCTCTGTGCCTGCAGTATGCACGGCAAAAATGAGATTAAATTAAAAACAACAACAACCCAATACAACCTGTATGCCAGGTCTTTTATAAGTGTATTTAATACAAATTTCACCAGCTCTGGTTAGATTGCATGATGAAATAGAGGGGTCAAAAAGTGAGGGGTCTGTATATCATCCATCCTGGATTATATTGCATGAAGCAGTAATCCCCGCCATTTTGCTGGGGTGACTTGAAAGCATTATTCTGAGCACTTAAGGAAGGAAGGTTTTTTTTCTTCTAGAAGTAATAGCCTTAATTATCTCATTGTTACAAGAAGTGACCCTTTTCATTTCTGTGGCCACTTGCCTAGAGGAGGAGGTCATTTGCCATGACACTTTGATAAAATCTCTGGAATTAAAAACTTTCTGAGTACCCAGATCATCAGACATACATTAGACTCTGGAAAACATTCATAAAATGAAATGAGGCATGTGGAGATGAGTGCAGCGGCCTTTATTGCCATGATTAGGTATCCAATTATGTTGCTTCATTTGAGTATCTCATCTGATGTAGCCTCTGCTTGTGGCATCACCTCTGCTCAGTGCATCTATTTTGTGTAATGTTGAGGAAACTGTGACAGGGGCCTTTGTGGCAAGTAGAAAACAGAAGCTTTAAAATATTCAAATGTAAAAATCCTCTTCTTGTTGGCAGGTTTATTCTTTAGTAAAGGGTCTTGATGAAGAGGGGAGTATCCATAGAGAGTTTTAGGGGGAAAACCAGATGACAGTGACATTTCAAGAGAAACCTGAGAGCTAGTTGAGGTTTTTTTTTCTGTTGAAGGATTTTTATTAAGCACCTGGAAGGCATAAAATACATCTCAGAAGTACTCTGAGTCAACTGAATGGCCTTGAAAACAACTTGTATGTGGGAGAAGAATGGACAGTTGCTAGAATGGCTTTCATGTATGGGATAGCAGAAAGAGGTCCCTATCCCTTTGATCCAAAAGAATTATGCTGAGTGACAAATGAGGCTTTTTGACTCTAGAGATATAAGCCTTATTTTTGCTATTAAATTAAATGGCTCAAGAGCTCTCTAGCACTTTGAAGTAAGTGCCACCATTTGAGATGGAGGTTTATGTGTCAGTCCTGCCTCAGGACGCATCCAAAAGGATGGAAGAGAAATTACTTTGGACTACTGTGTTTTCTGTTAATGCTCAGTCTGTTGCTAGAACTATCTGTCACTTGAATCCCCTATTGGAATTTGAAGACCTTAACTGGGAGATCCTGAAAGCTCCCAAAGCAAATAGTGGAGCAGAGTAAATGTTAAGCAGCAGTCAGTAAGGCCTTAAAAACTCAAGTGGCTCTCCAGACGAATCAGGGAGCTATAGCTGTGTTTGTTCCAGCTCTCAGCTCTGTGCTACAGTACAGCAAAAAGTTTATCCTTATCCCCAAAATCTCTGGTCAAGCTTTAAGAGCTCATAGCTGACTTACTGCAGAGTGACAGCAAGGACTGCATGCAATCTTTAAATCCATGTGATTCCACTCGGTGTTCTGATGCCTTTCTGAATGCTGTCTTCGGAGAAAAAAAGGGAGAAACACAGCAGGGCAAATGTAACTGGAGCAAATTTTGCAGAAAGATGCTTGGTAATGATTTTGGGAAGTGGTGGACATCACATTATTTAACTGTCTGCTTTTGTAGTGTCCCAACACAAGCAGGTTTTTTCTCTGTGTTGGGCAGAGCATTACAATGAGCCCTTAGCAAAGCTTTACCATGCCACTGCTGGACTGAAGTAGTGCTCAGGTTTTCCTTACCTGGCGTTCATGTGAATTGCGTGATGAAGAATGGCAAACACTGCTGCAGCTTTGAGTGCTCAGCTTCCCAGTACTCAAGGTGTAACCAAGTTTACAATGAAACTGGGATGAAATTATCAGGATTAGCAATCCACAAATACGAGTGGGACTGTCTCTCATCTTTTGGCTTTACTCTGCTGGCCTAAATTTGCACCATATAATGGACACAGTGAGACCAGATTTACAGTGCTGAGAAATACCATGCATTAAAGCTGAAGTGCAGCACAAACTAGCAGTGAGACTTGATAGAAAGCAAACAGTCCACTAGCAAAAGGGCATGTGAGCTTTAAACGTTTGAACTTTTATTTCAGTTCCAGGTAGTCAGGACCACAGTGGAAGGGAAGCAGTAGAAAACCAAGTCCAAGAGACCCATATGTTGGTGAAGCACTGAACTGCTCTTAACCATTTTTGACCTGGGTGTCTAAACAGACTAATTGTAGAGATGAGCCTTTAAAGCACGGTTGAAAGAAGTCCAGGCATTTACTGATATTGCCAATAAAATGAAATTTAAAAAACCAAAATGAAAGAAAGCAACAGCAACCTTAGTAAATGTATTTTCATTACTAGGGTAATAAGAATGCAGTCATAACTTTAACAAAAAGCCAGTGAGTCTCCTAGAAGTATTTTGAGGAAATAAACAAATATCGTCCACTGTAGATGCAAATCAGTAATATTAACACATCATGATATATTAGTCCATGGCACACTGACAAGGTAAGCTATTCACAGGGGTAGGAAATGATAATTTATCTGGAAACATTTGTTGAAGTAGGAAGATGTTGGATGTTATCAGCCCCTAATGTAGTCTACTTGCATCTCTCCCTGAAGGAAGTGGTGATGGATATACCAGGATTACACTTAAAGTATTGTAGAACATATATGTTGCAGGCAATATCCTTAACTAAATAATCTGTGGCTTTACCAAAGCTCTCTGAAAATTACTGAGGTTCCCCTGGCATACAATGTGTTAGTGACAGAAGGTCCAGGTTTTGTGCAAGTGTCATATATTGAAGACATTTAACCTGTGATAATTGCTGTCACGATGATGTAATGACACTCGAAAGGGTAATTGCACCTTGAAAAAAGTCTGTGAAAAGGTGAGATTTGCACGATCTGGGAAATGGCATGTTCCATTTATAAGGCATTGTGCAAGTCCTGACAATAACAGTCTTGACAGAGTAACTTTACTGGATGAATTCAAGACATTTTAGTGGTCCTTTTTGATGCATTCTTCAAAATAATCCTTCAGTAATATAGAACAGAGTAATTTGTTTCCATCACCCTGCTCACTAATGAAAGCTGATCAAAAAGCACTATGTGTGAGTTTTTTACTGCCTTATCCAAGTCTTCAGGACCAAAATGTCTAATTTGTCCTTGAGATAAAGCCTGCTGTCTTGTGCAGGAGAGTGTTTTGTGGGCAAATTTTGTAACAATTGTCTTTAGTTTTTGCTCTCTTGTTTTTTGTTTTGATCTGGTCACATTCCTGTTACCTCTGTTGCCCTTTGCACCTTAAATAATATAGCTCATACAATGGGGCTTGTCACTCTTCAGAGCTGCAGTCCAGCAGGTTGGGCCTGACCTCGAGGAATCTATGTTCATGTTAACCATTGGTATTGTTAGATTCCTCCTTTCCATGTGCCACCAGGGCAAACTACAGCGCAGTGGTTGTGTTAGTTTTTTTCAACTAAAAAATACAGACATTTATTTCCTAATGAAAGTTGTTTGAGACACTGACTTCCTACCCTCCTCGATGCTTGTTCTTTACTGATGTAACAGCAGTGACTGACTCAGAGGGTGATGTTTTGCTGCAGGTGTCAGCAGAAGTAGTTGGTGTGATAGATTTGGACTCGAGCATTTTCAAATGGACACAAATTGTGCCTTGTGCAATAACTGTACCTGCCCTTTTACTTGCTGTAAAAGCTTTTTGTTACAAGAAAGCATAGGAAGGAGTACATGGTCGCCTGAGGGTAGTGCTCTTTGTGGTGTTTTCGTATTTCTACTCAGAGATCAGCCTTGACAGTCAGGTGAATGAGTGCCCTCTGGACAGGGTGTGCAGACATCTCCTTAGAAATCATGGAAATTGTAAAATACAGACACAGTGGAACATAATTTCATTGTTGAGGGGTTTCTGAATTCTTTACTTGTTGGCTTAACTGTGTTAAATTCATGACATCTGATGCAGTTATTCCTGCAGTCAGGTTCACTGTGGGGTGCTGGTTTTCCCTTGTAAATTTACTGCTGCTTTATGGGATGGATGTTTCTGGTTTTCCATCTAGCCTACTGAGAGGCAATGTAAACTGGAACTCCTGTTTACTGTTGATGAGTAACATTCCCTTCCTAGTGACTCGAGAAGATTGCTTGGCCAGTGGTGAACCCCTCTGAACTTTTTTAGCTTGTTTTTTTTTTTCCCTACTGCTTACTTTCTACTGCTTTTTTCCTACTACTTTTCTACTGCAACTACTGATACATTGCTTATGGAAGTGGAATTGCTCAGTCTGCATCTTTGAGTAGGTGAGACTATGCATTTAAACACTGGTTAGCAGGAACATAACTATAATATTAAGTTCTGCTTGCATTCTTGTGTATATACGTTATGAGTGTATCACCAAAAATAAATCCTGACACCCAGTATTTTTGGATTTACTCATTTCAGCTAGGCTGCTGAAGCTGCTAAATAGACAATCAAGGAATTTTATGTAATGTACCACAGAATATAGTGTAGGTGTTAGTTTCTAAAGGGAAGAAATCTTGTTTTGCAATGTCAGTGTTCCCAAGAGGGACAGGCTAAATAGTTTTTATTTCCATGTGAATTTCAGCTTCTAGGAAGATCCCATCTTTTTTTTTTTTTTAATATATTAAAAAAAACCCCTAACATTATATTTGCATGGAACTAATCACTCTCTAAAATCTCCATTGTCAAATTGGGAAGAAAATTCATGCTATCTGTGTATTTGAAGGTTGTACTCTCTGTATAGAAAGGAACAAAAGTAAAACATTCTGTTCTAAACTCTCCTGTGCAAACAGGATCTAGAATTTACTGACTTGAGCTTTGACTTAGAACAGTAAATCAAGATTCACTGTTGGAACAAATACATTAGGAAGGGGATTTTTATTTTTATTTCTCCCTACCTGCTGCCATCCCTTGCAGGGATATTCATGTGTCTTGTGTTCTGTGCTTCTGACCAAAGACAAAAGGTCAGTTGCCTTCCGCCTGTCCTGTGAGTCCAAATGAAATCAGCTTTATGGCTGGGAAAGAATAGTATGTTTACGCTAGTAAGGGCTAATTCCAAAGTAATCTTGGAGCAAAATTAGAAGATGTTTAGGAAATCAAAGCCAAGTGGCATAAAATCAGATCTGATCTGAGATCCTGGCAACAGCCTTGTAAAAGAGTCAGTCTTGTAATCAGTGAGTGCTTAAACAAAAACATTAGTTTTAAAGCCTTGTGTTGATGTTCCTGATGTTGTTTGTCCATTTCTACATTTCTGCATTGATCTACTACACTATAAATCATCACTATATCTACTAAAGCTCTATTCTGTGTCTTCTAGCACTTTTTAAGTTCTAAGAAATTAATATAATTTGAAGCATAGATTGCGTGGGTGACTGTCTTTGCTTCAGTCTGGAATCAGCTTCCTTCTGTGTGTCCAGAACAACCTTGGTTTGCTTTTCATGTTTTCAGTACAACTCTAAACTCAACAATCTGGACTTGGAGGAAGTAGACCAGATAAAATTGTTTGGGCTCTTAAAAGAGGAGGAGAAATTCTCTGCTGAATACTGACATCCAAGCTAAACATGAGGTTATTCTGAGCACTTGCACAGAAAGGAAGAGGGAAGAGATGTAAAACCCTTTTTTTTTTTTTTTTTTAAATCGAGTATTATGGTTCTTCTATGTGATTTGATGTATGATGCACACATCTTAATAATCCTACATTAGTCCCAGTTGTCTAGACTGGAAAACAGAACATGTAGTTAGGAATTATGATATTGAGTTCAACTGTTGTTGCATGTGAGGTTCAGTTGCCAAGCACAGGGATGGAGCAAGTTATAAGGCAGGGAAAGCAGAAAAATCTACAAACTGGTGGGGAATATTTTGCTGCAGTTGGGGGAAGTGAATGTTAAAATGGTTGGATGCCTGTGGGACATCTAGATTTTTTATAGATTTGAAGACGCACAAAGTATTCAAACATTCTTGATGACTATGAGTAGAAATTTCCTCCACGAGTAAGGAAGATCTTCCACTTTTCAAACCATTTTAAGATGTGTCAGGTTTTGACCCTGTCTCTGAGCACTTGCATGTCTCTGCTTTATGGTTATTAGTGTAAGCAGCTTTACTTATTTGTGAAACATCTTGCAGACTCTGTCCCATGGAAACAGTAGAGATTTAAGCCACTTTTCAAGATGTTAATTATTTCTGAGTGTGGCTTGTCCTTTTCTTGCTGAGGACTAATGATAAAGCAGTATATTAATTCAGTGAACTGTGGTTGTCTTTTCTACCTTGGGACTTTTAATTTTGCTGAAACTTGCTATATGAAATTCCAATTCTTTTCTTATTGACAACTGTAATATTGGATAAACAAAGGAAATTGTGGTGAGCAAGTACTCAAAAATATCCAATAAAAGTCAAACTAGTAAAAAATACTGCATCTTCCAAAATAATGCAGGCACTGGAGGAATATGACAGATTTCATCTGTGAATGAGTTAATGATAAGGTGAATTGATTTCCGTGAACCTGAAAATGGGAAATGACTGACCAGTTTGTTCTATTGAACAACACAATCAGTGAGAATAGGATGGGAAGATATTTCCTGAAATATATAGTGAATTCAGTACTGTCTTCTCTGCTGTTATTAGACAATAGAAACTGCAGGGGCAGCAGACACTTTCTGGGTTTAGTTACCTTGAAAAAACCAGTATATTTTCCTGCTTGCTTGTACATTTGCCACTTTTCTCACCAGACTGCACAGATGCCTGCAGAGAAGCTGTGTTCCAAAGGCTGTGGTTATATACATCCACACATGAACACATGGAGGAAGAGTGAGTCTGTTAGATATGGAGTCCACAAGCTGTGCAAGCCCATCCTTGCTAGATCAGAAAAGGCCTGTAAAATAACTCTGACTTACCCAATGCAATTTGGGTTTTTTTGCTGTTTGTGTTCCTGCAGGTCAGAACAGTCCAGCACGTATCTTCAGGTGTTAGTGTCACACAATTAACTTTAGCCCTAGATTTAAAACAAATAACTTGCTGTACCTCCTGCAGTGACCAGGTGAGAAGGTTAGGCTCAGCACAGAGCAACAAAGTCGTTTTGCTGCTTCCACTGGTGTAAAAGGCTTTAAGGGCAAGAGGCTTAGCAGTGGACTGTAAGTAGTTCAGTGGTGGTATTAGTTACAGATCCATTTCTTCATCCATAAGATGAGCAAGGAAGAGGGAACTTGACTTAAGGAACTCTGCGATCACTCCCGTCCGGGGAGCATGTTTGCCCAGAGAGGGGAATTGCCTTTGGAACCTGGCCAAGGGTATTCCATGCTTGAGCAGGCCCAAACTGTCTGGTACAAATGCAGATTTCATCCTTCCTGTTTGATTGTTTGGTAGAGTGTTTCTAGTTTGTGTCATTAAATGTTCTGGAAAAAACGTGTTGTTCTTCTAGAGGGAAGGATTCAAAATCTTAGTTCCCTGCTATGCAAAGGTCAAGTCTTTGAAGTGTTTTTGTCTTCTTAGGTTTGGTATCCAAGGAGTTAGATAGGAGCAGTTTTAGCATGGAAAACGAGCTGGGTACCTACCAGCACCAACCCAGGCTTTTCTTAGCCTTAATTGTGTATTGCATGGAGTTGGATAAACTGTTTCCAATTATAGACCTATTCCCACTGACTTTTCCCTAATGTAGCTAGTGAATGACTGGATATTGAAGTACATGTACAAAAGACAACTCGGGCTGAAGGACTTCAATGCATCTTACAAAGGAAACTGTACAGCTGCAAATATGAATTCGTTTTATGGTCTCAATCTCAACTTTACAAGGGTATCACCTAACAAACCATAACCACTGCAGAGAGAAAGAACAGGAGCAAGTGGCCACCCGTAAGCAAAGTAAGGCAGGAAATCTGACTACAAAGGCTGTCCTCATTGTTATTGTTGTAATCACGTATCGATAGCCAGACTTCACATGTGCAGTTGTTCAAAGACATGAGTGGCTTTGCAGCTCAGCTTTTGAAAGCACCTGTGTTGTGGGCACAAGGCTGTGAGTTGTCTGTGGTGCTCGAGCAGGTCTGGCACAGGACCAGGGGGTCTGTGTGTACCCACTGCTGCAGCCAGCAGTTCCAACCTGCCCTGCAGCTTGTTTCCTGTGTGTCTCTGTGCTTAGGAAGTACATTGTGCCACTCTCCTTTTTCTACAGTAGCTGGAAATTTCCCTGGGGTTACTTCTCTCTTAAGAGAACAGTACAGTAACAGAAGAGTAATTTCCTAACATTTAAACAAGAGGTCTTCTGTCTTAATATGGTTGTTGTTCAAATAAAGGCACAGAACTGCAGAAACAAAAGTTAGAAGCACCTGAGTTTTTATATCATGTCGATTACTGTGATGCATAAAGTGAGGCTCCCATATGTACAGGCACCTCATCAGAGCACACAAGGTCCCTGATGGTGGAAGGCTTTCCAGCCCATTAAAAAATGTTTTTTCTAGTATGTCATTCTGGCTGTTCTCCCTGTGAGCCTGCATTTGGCAGCCAAGCAAACCGAAGGCCAGCATAGGTATCCTGCTGTGCATGTGTTTAATTCTGTCCTTCTCACCATCTAAAGTTTGTGCATGTTTACTTTTTCTTCCTGACCAGGCATGTATTATATATCCTGTTTACTCTTAAAAAAAAAAAGTAAATAAAAATCACACTGGCATAGAATTAGCAAGACTCAGGGGCTTCTTCTGACTGGTATGGTTGTTGGAAGAAACTGTATTTTGGTGGGGTGCAGCAAGCTGTCCCTGATGCTGAGGACCTCTGTTGGCCAAATCTCTGCATTTGGCAGGGAAATCACAGGAATGACTTTGCCTCCTCTTTGTTTTATCTCTGTGGATTTCTTTTCCAGGGACAGGAGCAAGGACCAGCCCTCATGCTGACTGACTTGCTTAATTCCCTTTTCTGGCTGGGTATCTCACAAAAAGCTGGGAAGCTGAGGGAAGCATCTTGGGTATTCCCCTTCATTCATGCACTGATATCTGGGCTGACTGCTGCAGGTCCCAGTCCTTCTTACAGCACTAGTGAGAGGCAGAGTTCAGAAATTTGATTCAGTATGGATAACCAGGTAGCTGAATGATTTTGTTTCTGTTAAAGGTAGAAGCTTCTCCAGAGCAGTGGTATCCCATTATACTGCTGCAAGCTATGACATGTCATCTGCTACAGTAAGTAAATGTTTTTCAGACCTCATTTATTGAAAAAAACCACATAAATCTGATGAATAGATCAGAAAACTGATTGCTTTCAAAAGGCTGTAGTTAATTCTTGTAGTAATCGGGATTTTTTTTAGTGCTTTCACGTTGGGTGGAGCTGGAACCAGCAAACACAGAATTGTAAGAAATGGGTCATGGGAGGGAAGTTGGTGGGAGTGTGTCTGGATCTGTCCAAGCTGCACTCACCAGATGCTGAGATTCTGGGTCATGCAAAGTATTTTTTCAACTTCTATAGATCTTCCAACTCCAGTCATTATAGGAACACCACATGCGTATTATGTGTAGCTGAAAATGTACAGAGTTTTTTTAGTGTGTACAGTACCCAAAACCCCGCTTGGGCTTGAAAGTGCAATGTTGTGCCATCTTCAACTATTACTAACAGTAATTTTTTCTTATGATTTCATTATGATACAGTACTAGAAAGTGCTTTTTGTTTCATGATGGGGATGTGAAAGAAAAGACCAGCAGCACAGCAACTAGGATTTTCCGAGAGAGGTTGTGTTTCCACCTGAAACCAATACTGTGGGTTCTGGTGCGCTGGACTGAGGCGGTGGGAGGGAGGACGGAGGTTACATGACGGAGGGTTCATTGCCCTCTCTGAGTATGGGGAAAAGAGCAGCCTCATGTTCCCTGAGTCACCCAGGAGCAGTCATGTCATTCAGGGAGCGAACGGCAGCTCCCGAAACCCAATTACAGCTGGAGTTTCCACCATAATTCCCTCTCTGATTTCTGCTGTGCACCTGAGCTGGGCCCTTGGACCCCCCCTTGTACAGGTCTATGGATGAGTAAAATCCTGAGTCCCTCTTAAAAGAGAGAGCCTCCTGCTAAGTCGCAGAGACGCAGGGCTGTTGGAAGTGGACGAGTCGGGAGCACTCAGTGTGTGCCGAGCTGACTAAAGATGCACCACAGAAATAAAAGCAAGGGGAAGGGGGCGGCAAAACTCTGCGTAGGATCTCGGGGTGCCTGGTGTCCCCTCGGGGGGGGGAGGGGGGGGGGCAGGGAGCCTCCGCGACGGCTCCCGGCTGCTCGCTCCCGCCGCGTCGCTGGGATTTCCAGCACCGTCTGGGAAGGCGGCCGCGTTCCTTCCGCAGCGGAGCCGGCGGCGCGCCCCGGGGCTGCCCAGCCGCCAGTGAAACCCGAAACCCGAGGGCTGGCCCTCGGCAGGCCGCTCCGGCCCCGCGCCCTCGCAACACGGCACACGCGTTACACATCGCACCCCTCACGCACGGGCACACTGCACATCTCACGCACTCACATTACACATCACACACATTACACATCACACGCATTACACATCACACACACACGCGGTGCCGCTCCGCCCGCCGCCGTGGGCCGCCCCCGGCGGGCACCGCGGGGCTCCCGTGTGATGGTGGCGGCCCCGCCCGCGCACAGGTCGCCTGAGCGGCTGAGGGAGGCGGGAGGAAAAGAAACTTCTGAGCGCAGCCGAGCCGAAATAAGCTGTCGCTGTTGCCCGGCGTGCCCCGAGGAGCCGCCGCGTGTATGGGCGAGCTCGCCGGCTCTGCGGGCGGGCGGTAGGAGCCCCGGGCCGGGGCAGCGCCGGGGGTCTCACCGGAGCGGGGCAGCGCCGCAGCCGACACCGGGGTAAGGGGTCGCCTTTGCCGCTTTTGTCCGGGTGACAGAACCGTGTGGTCTTTGCAGGACAAATTACTGCTGCAGACCGGGAAGCGGTGGCAGCAGCTGTGTGTGTGTGCGTGACAGCTGTTCTTGTCTGCCGAGTGTGTGTGTGTGTGTAGGCATCTTTAAATGTTATGTGCTGTTATTTCTTGACAGTGCCAAATAACTTCGTAACAGAATCCCTTTCTGTTGGTTTCAGGGGTGCAGGCAGAATGTGTGTGATCTGACTACTTGTTGACTTAAGTATATTTGAGTCAAAGACCCTTGTGCTTTCTGCCAATCCCCGTGTTAATGGGTGTCTTGGGTTTGTGATGGTTGTCTTAAAATCTTCCTCCTTCTGCAAAACTGTCTGTAGCAGGCTTTGAGAGGTAAGGTCCTCCCTGGGACAGACTTAGCAACAAGGAATCTGTAATCACAAAAGAGTTAGGGAATCTTCCATGGATTTTTAGAGCCACCGAGCGGATTTCTTTTTAAGATGAGGGAGTAATTGTCTTCTCATTTTCCTTCACTGGGAAGGAAATCGTATGTAATATTTGTCTCTTTCTTAGCAGTAATGTGCATGTATGTTGTCAGTTTGGGAGTTTTCTTATTTCAACAGGGTGGAGAGTATTAAATAATTCATGTTTGATGATGTTAAAAACGTTTTTACAACAGATGACTGGAAATAAATAGCAGAGGTTATTTTAGATCGGTACCTTTTAGGTAGAAATAAGAAAACAGATTAACTGAATATGTAGAAGAGTGATGTCATAACACAGAATTTATCTAATATTAATCTAAATTCTTTTTGTCTGTGTTAAGTGGCATGGTTGCTGGGAAAGGATGATCATAACTCTTATTAGATCAGCAGGTATTAAGGTGGTGTTAGGTTAAGTTTTTCTGTCGTGCAGTAGTTCTGTACCTAGAAGGTGACAATAACTTCTGTATGTTCAGGGGAAAAGGATTCCGCATGAGGTAAGAATTAAGGGACTGGGACTTATCAATACAAGGGGCAAAGCATCTTTACCCAGCTAAAAAGGATTTAAGTGGCATCTCATACTCAAAGAAGGCATGCAGAGTTATAGCCAGAGGTAGAAGAAGGAAGGATTGAGAGTCAAGTGCTTGTTTCCAGTCCCATGAAATTTACATGTTGTGGCAGGTTTTGTTATTGCAAAAGGCATCTTCTAATATGTGACAGTGACTTATGTTAAAAATAAACGTGCACAGAACTCATGTTTCCTTGTGCATGGTATCTAAAGTCTGCCTCTTCTTTGATGTCCTGTCTCTCAGCTGTTTTTTTCTTCCCTGTTTCTTTACTTGACTTTCAGTCTTTAATGGAACTAGGTTTAGTCCACCCTGAAAAAAACAAACCAACTGAAAAACTGACAGTAATTAATCAAAAAATATAAACCCATGTAGAAAATTCAACTAAAAACATGATTCTATATGGAAAGCATGTCTTCTTTGCACTGTAAGGCAATGTGGTTTTGGACTCAAATGAAGGGGTGGCTGTGGGTTGTTTCTTTGAGACATGTGCCTCTCCTGTGTTTGCAGGCTGGTGCATGGAGATCATTTTTATGACCCTATACCTAGGTTCATTTTTCTAAAAACGGACTTTAGAAAGACAGAAATTAAGATCCCTTTAAGGAAATGGCCTCACAAGTAGTAGTTTGTAAGGTCATATCTTCAGAAGCAACCAGAATCAAAAACTCCTGTGAGCTCCATGTGCAGCTAAAGCACACGAGCATGTCTTGCTGCTTGATTCAATATCTGGGGCTTTTTTAAATACACTAGGTGGTAAAAAAAAGGGGAGTTGAAATTCATGGTGAGTAGTTTGAAGGGATTTGCATCTGCAACCTTTAGCTTTCTTCTCTGTAGGCTCTTTTGTGTTTATTGTGACCTGATAGCCTTTGGAAGTATGCTTTATTCTTGGAGCTATTACTTACTGGCTATGTAACCAATGTGGATAGAGCCTTTCCCAAATCTTTGTTCAGGAAGCCTAGCCATGATAACTTACTGGCTTTATCTGTATGGGGCAGAGGGAATGCTTGACATGACTTTTTTTAAATAATCTCCTGAAACAGAGTGTGACACTTCATCATACTGGGGG
This sequence comes from Corapipo altera, assembly GCF_003945725.1. Taxonomy (NCBI): domain Eukaryota; kingdom Metazoa; phylum Chordata; class Aves; order Passeriformes; family Pipridae; genus Corapipo; species Corapipo altera. The sequence goes on from NW_020884908.1 coordinate 2,135,604, forward strand.
GGACATTTGTCTTGTAAAGTGTTTTGAGAGGGTGAGTGTTTATTAGCTTCCAACCAGGAAGAAAAAGAAAAGGTTGTCTTCTCTTGGCATTCTGAACAAAGAAAAACATTGCAGGAGCATATCTGGTATAGGTTTTCTTTGTTTACTGTGTGGAACTTGGCTTTCTGTAATATTGAAGACTCCAGGTAAGGTGAGCGAGTGACTGATGGTGTCAGATGATAAGGAAACACACAACTTTTAATGCAACTTCTTACTCCACTGCCAGTCTTGGGGGATAGAAACTTAAAAAGACAATAGAGGCCAAATTTCCAGCTTAGATTATCTTCCTTCATGTAAGACTCTTGAAAGTGGGAGTGATAAGATTTAGTGTATGTTACTTTATTATTATGCTAAACCAAGGATTTCAAGTTAGAATTGTTTTTTTATAGTTGTTGCCTGCATTTATTTAGAGAGTTATTATTAGGTTGTACTTTTTTTATTGAAAGCATTCAGCAGGCGACTCAAAAATGGATGTGCTTCAGCAGCATAGCAGACATCAACAAATCCTGCGTTGAGGCAGATAAAGGCTCTTCAGTTGCAGAGCTGTAATCAAATGGTGCTGAAATCCCAGTCTTATATCAGTGGGAAGGGCATACAGCCTTTGGTGGCATTGGTACTGTGGGAGCCAGAAGAGGCTGCCTTGCAAGGGATCTGTGCATGAGCTCCCAGGAGCAGCTGGATGGTGTTAGGAAGCAGCACTCTTTGGTCCCTATGGTAGCCCAACCTCAGCAGGACAGCCAGCATCTGATGCCTCCCAAGTCTTCTGGTTTTGTCCTCTTTGCTTCCAGTAGGTACCCTCCGAACGTGCCTGCAAACCAGCTGTGGCAACCAGAGTGTAGGTGTCTGATCTTGGTGTGAGGAGCTGCATGTTGAGAACTTCTTATTCTACAGCTTCTTGTATGTTTTCTGACTTTTTCCTTCTGCTTCACCATTTTGCTAGTTACATTTGGGTGATCAAAGTGTGGATGGTAAGGACTGGAGTGAAGCTGCACATGGATTTTGTATGTAATTGATTATGGATTCAAAATGAACCATAAGGGTCCCTGATTAGCTTCTATTATAAGCTAGATCATTTAGTTTGGAAAAATATCCTGTTTTGCTAACAGAAAATCACTTGATAGACTCTGAATACTCTGCAAAATATCCATTTGATGTAATTGTCATTAGTCAGCTTTCCTGCCAGGTTTTGACCACCAACTTTGTTAGCTCTGGTTCTTATTAGCTCTTTTGTATGTTTAATAGCCTTCTTTATCCAAACTTCTGCTTCCTTTAGAGTTACTATCTTATTCTTTATCTGCTTTTTGTAAAAGTGGAAAATAGAGTTTCTTCTTTTCTTCGTTATCTTCTCCCATTCTTTAATTATTCCAACATTTTTTAAATGGTTTCCAGTTTTCCAAAATGCTTCTAGAAGTTTGAAAACCAGTGCTGGAGGTAATGTTTTGGGTGAGGTCCTGTGAAATCCAGAGGTACGATGATCTTTATACTTTCATTTTCCTTGTTAAATATTCCTGTGATGACACTAGAGATGGGGCTGTTGTGTTGAACAGGGACTTCAGTTTTTCCTTCATGAGGATGCTCTCAGGTGCTGTCAGTTCTTCCCAACTTGTGCACCTGCTGAGCAAGAAGACACAGCCTGGTGCACAGACAGACAGACAGACTGGCTGTCAGTCGCCTTTCCTCTTTGTACATAATGGCTTCCTTGGTATTTGTCACCTGCACAGTTTTTCAGTCATGATCTTTTTTTTTTTCTTCTTCTTCTCTTTTCTTCCAAGTCATTTGCTACACTGCAAATAAGATAGTTGCTTTGAGACTAGAAACCACCTGCAGTGTGATGCTTTTTTTTTTTGTTTATGGTCATGGTCTTTGACTTATCTGTTGAATATTTGAATTAATTTTGTCTGCCTGGCTCAGCTCTTGTTTGATTGGGCTTTCTTAATGAAAATGTCATGCTCCATCAAACCAGAGGTCTTGAAGGAACACATGAGCTCATTGTTTTTAACTTCAACAAACTTCTGTTGTTTGCTGTTGTACTTGTTAGTCTGGAGGGGCTTTCATGCTTGATGGCTCAATGAGACAAACCTCAGCAGCACATGTTGAATTTGTTGGTAGTGTGTAAACAGTTTATTGTCATGAAATGCTTTTCATTTTCCTATATTTAGTTCTGTGCAATTTTCTGTAATAGCAATTATGATTAATAGCTTTTTAGCAAAGACATTTTTCATGTATGTTACTTCCAAGAAGCAGCTGGTGTCTTTCTGTTGTCCTTTTTCCACATCTACCTTTCCTTTTAGAATGGGAATTAAAAAAAAGAAAATAGAACTTTAAGTGGACTAGTATTCTTGGGCTATCAAATTGAACAATCGCAAAGTGTTAGTAAAATGCTAAAATCCATCAATATGTCTGTGTCTGGGAGGCAGTAAGATCCCTCTAGAAATCACTAACTGGGAGAACCAAACATACTTTTTCATGGGTTAGTGGGGTCTGGGCCAGAATAGGTTGGCTATTCCCTTATTTTGAGCTATTTCCATGTTTTGGAAAGTGCTCCTTTAGTAGTCGGAGAAAGTAGCCTTCCAGTTAATCCTTACTCAGTTGACTCAACGTCAGCTCCAGCAGCAGCATCCTGCATTTTCCATAAGCTGCCTTTCTAGCTGTTTTTTTAACCTCCTCCAACCACCACATGCTCTGCTGTGAGAAAAAAAATGTGAAGAAGGATAACAGTGACACCAGGGGAGGAAAGTTCTAGTAATTGGCAGCTTAAGCTGGAAAAGATCTTAAAAAGGGTGACAAGAGTGGTAAAGGACAGCACAGCTTCCTTCTTGCAAGAAACAGTGCAGCAGGAAGGAACGTTTCAGCCTGGAGATGAGATGGCTGCATTAACGAGTGGCAGGCAGTGGATAAGCAGAGACTAGTTCTTCCCTTGTTTTCCAATAGAGGAACCCCAGGGTGTATGCAGGAGTGATGATGGCAGGCTCAAAAGAAGTGAAAGGAGGTAGCATGAGATGGAAGTAAGGTGTAATTAAGATGCTTGCCAGAAAGTATAGAGGTTAGTAAAGGAAAAACCCAGTTTTAAGGGGTAACTAGCTGAAAGTACTGCTGTGTGCTTGTCTTAGTTATCCCATTTGTCTCTGAGGTTTTACTTCAATCACATTGAAGATGGGATGCTGGCCTGGATGGGCTCTTTCTGTCCCATGGAAGCCATCCGTTTGTCCAGTTTTGACCCTCTTTTGTTTTAGTGTTACTTATGTAGGGGGGAAGAAGTTCTGATACTCTGTTTGGAGCTTGATGGAAAGGAGCTGACTGACCACAGCAGACCATTGCTATACATGAAGGCTTACCTTCTTCAGCTGGAAATGTGTGGATATAAAGAAGGGTAAGTGTGGGTGTTGCAAAGCAAGTTGTGATGAATCTTTGTGCTTTTGATTTTTAAAGATCACAGCTTTGTTTCCAAGTAGTGCTGTGGGAATGTGTAGGCACCATCTCACAGGATGACTATTTGGAAAATGAGTTACAGGAATGGATCACATGTGGAGCAGAGACCCCCTGAAGCATGCTGGAGCTTAGTCAAATAAGAAGTCTTTCTCTCCACACCCAGCTTGACAGCTGGCACTGTAGAGATGGAAAATGAAGAAGCTGAAGTGCTACTGTGCTCCAGCAACCCCAGCATACTAAATGACTGTTTAGCAAATGGGAGAGTACTACAGTCAAGGGTGACTTAAAGTATGCTTAAGGCCCCTCTTGAGTTGCTTGAGAAATAATAATGATGCAGAGGCTACAGGCAATTTGCTTTACTTCTCATTCTTCAGATCCTACTCTGCGGATCTGCTGGATGTGGCGACTACCCCCCATGGCCAAATTGGTTGATAAATCTTTCTTTTCTTTTCTTTTTTAGGGGGGAAAAAAGTTGCAGTAAATCCCAAATGAACTGTGCATTGTATAGTAGCTCCAAGATCTTGTTGCTACCATGGCTATGTGTATTTAGAACTGACTACTTTAATTTAGTTGATTACTACTGTGATAGTGTTTTAATCACATTCAGTTTATGTACTTGGGCTTGGACTGGGAAATAAGAATTGTGCAGTTATCAACATATAGCACAGAGCACAGTAAAGCTCATTGTTAATGCTGTTACATTCCTGTTGGAGTGTAACAGATTGCTGCAGTTCAAAAGACACGTATGTGAACACAGACAGGTATCTAGGAGATGAAGACAGACTTCTGGAAATCTATTTATTTAATGACATAGTTGCTAATTTCAAAGTGTTGTCTTGGAAAGCATGCTGAGTAATTTGGGGTCTTACTGTTGTTACAGATGAGATAACAATGAAGGAAAAAGCTGTGCTTTACATTTGCTTTTAATTGTAAACTACCTACCATGGAATTTTGATTGTCCGGAAGTCAGAGAAAGCAGCCTACTTGCTGTATAAGCTTTTATATGGTGGAGCCTCTAGACACTTCTTTCAAGGGTTTGGGTTTATGGTTGTTTTCTCTGTGTGTTTGTGTGTCTGTGGTGGACTCATGTTGAGCTTTTACCTCTTATCCGTGATTGAGATCGAAATTGCGTGTTAGATGCCTGGATAGTCACTGTGGTTATCCACTACTAAGTGGTATTGCAAAACACAAACCCAGAAATCCTGGATGCTAGAAAGAAATCTTTTCTCTGGCGGTTACAATATTTGTGCAGCTGTTCCCACAGATGTTTAGTTTCTTTTTTTTTTTTTAAATTTCTCCTAAGAAGTGAGGAAACTGAGAGAGAAATATTAAAGGGCCTGCCTGGAGAAAGGGAAAACTGGCAATGCCTTTTAGTTTGGAGATAAGTGATGTACCTTCTTTTGAAAGGACCGAATTCTTACTTTATGTTTGTAAGTACAAGGCCTTCTTAGGCTCTGTAGAGCTGAATGGAAGAGTCCTAAAATGGGAGCTTTGCAAATGGTCTTTGAGAATCAGAATCTGATTGTGGTAAATTGGGATTTACCAATTCCAGCATTGCTGGAACCCAAATTGACCCAACTTCAGTGTCAAATTTGCTCAGTTTAGAAGTGAATAGAAAAAGTACTAGTCAAAAAGCCTGTTCTGACAGAGCTCTGCCCTGTGGCTAAAAGTGAAATTTCAGAATGAAAACATCATAGCAAACACTCCCCACCCCCCCAGTCAATAACTGATTTTGAGACTGAGGACTTACTCTTCATATGTAAGACAGATTTATTCACTGTTTAAATAAAAGCAAATACAATTCTGTTATATGGCAGTGAGAATACAGCTCAGGTAAAAATTCTTCAAAAGTCAGTAAATTAATTGGAATGCAAAACATTAATATTTGGTGCATGATGGTGAAACCCCTTCTCCTCCTTGGAGAATACACAGCTCAAATTGGAGTCAGTTAACTTCATCCTCCAGAAGTATATATAAATAATATTTAGGAAAACATGTATTTGTGTAAATAGAGATCTCTGTCTTGATACCAGCAGCTTTCTTAGGTTGGATTTTTCTCTTGGGGGACACAAGTAAGTAAGCAGGAAGAAGCTGTAAGAAGGCATGTTATAAGTAGTGTTTTTGAGTAATGAAAACTTAAAAAAAAAAATATATATTTGTCTGTAAGCAAAAGGGACCTGGTGCTTTTGGGTTGTTTAATTTTCCATGTAACCTGGGATGAGTGTGATGTCTGCTGCCTAGACTTAACCAACCATGCTTCAGTCTTGTTTCTTAAGAGAAAATTAGGCCTGGCTTTGTGTCTTCTTTGAAAATGAGATAGCAGTCTTAATCTTGGCACATAAATATGTCAAGCGGCTAAGCATCAGGGACAGAGCAGGACTATTTTGGGTGGTAATGCAGAAGTAAATTGGTGTAAACTGTCCATGGGTGTGCTGGGATGAAAAAGAAAATTCTAGCAGAGTAAGGAGTTCCTGAGTAGTCTTGGAAATACTGGGTTGGCAGTGAGGGGAAATATTAAAATAACTGTTTTGATGGTGTTTTTTCACTGTCTAAAAGTTACTGTGTTGCTGGCTCCCATGGGGTTTTAGAAGTTGGTCTTAATGATTTGGGAGATCCTTTCCTGTCATATGTGACAAACTGTGAAAAAGTAGTCTAGTTCTGAACATTAGGAATACTTTACGTGTATTGTAACATGTGCCAGGGCAAAAATATACTTGACTTCAACATGCTCATAGTAGGATGCTTATTATATTCACTGTGATGATTCTGTCCTGTAATGAGCCAGCTATTAATTCACTTAGTAGAATCATTTAGGTTGGAAAAGACTTCAAGATTACCAAGTCCAGTCTTTGACCAAATATCACCGTGCAAACTAAACCATAGCACCAAGTGCCTCATCCAGTTGTTTCTTGAACACCTCCAGGGATGCTGACTCCACCACCTCCCTGGGCAGCCTGTTTCAATGCTTAATCAGCCTTTCACTGAAATATTCTTCCTGATTTCCAACCTCAACCTCCCGTGGTGCAGCTTGAGGCTATGACCTCTTGTCCTGTTGCTGGTTTCCTGGGAGAAGAGGCCAACGCCTACCTTGCCACAACTCCCTTTCAGGCAGTTGTAGAGGGCAATAAGGGCTCCCCTGAGCCTCCTTTCCTCCAGGATAAACACCCCCCGCTCCCTCGTCTGTCCCTCATAGGACTTACTCTCTAAACCTTTCACCAGCTTCATTGCCCTTTTCTGGACATGCTCCAGCTCCTCATTATCTTTCTTACAGTGAGGGGCCCAAAACTGGACACTGCACTCAAGGTGCTGTGTACCAGTGCTGAGTACAGAAGTAAAATGACTTCCCTAGTCCTGCTGACCACACTATTTTTGATACAGATCAGGATGCCATTGGCCTTGGCCACCTGGGCGCACACTGGCTCATGTTCAGCTGCTGTTGAGCAGCACCTCCAGGCCTTTTTCTGCTGGGCCACTTTCCAGCCACTCTTCTCCAACCTGTAGCACTGCAGGGGGTTGTTGTGACCCAAGGGCACAACTCAGCACTTTGCCTTGCTGAAGCTCATAAAACTGGCCTCTGTCCATCAATCCAGCCTGTCCAGATCCCTCTGCAGAGCCTTCCTACCTTCCAGCAGATCAATGTTCTTGTGCGACTTAGTATTGTCTGTGAAATTACCAAGGGTGCACTTGATCCCCTCATCCAGATCATTGATAAAGATATTAAACAGGACTGGCCCCAGTTCTGAGCTTTTGGGACTGCCATGGACTGCCAGTTTCTCCAGGAGAATGCCGTGGGAGGCAGTATAAAAGGCTTTAGTGAAGTCCAGGTATACTACCCACCAACAGACTTTCCCTCATCCATTAGGCAAGTGAGCTGCTCATAAAAGGAGATTGGGTTGGTCAAGCAGGACCTGCCTTTCCTAAACCCATGCTGGCTGGACCTGATTCCCTAGTTGTCCTGATGATCACTTCCATAACCTCCCTGGTCACCACGGTCAGTTTGAAAGGCCTTTAGTTCCTCAAATCCTCCTTCCTACCTTTCTTGCAGATGGCATCACACTGACCAGCCTTCAGTCGTCTTGGACCTCCCTGGTGAATCAGGGCTGATGATAAATGATGAAGAGTGGCTTGGTGAGCTCTTCCACCAGCTCCCTCAGTACCCTTGGATGAATCTCATCCAGTCCCATAGACCTGTGAGCATCTAAGTGGCACAGCAGGTCACTCCTTCCTCCTGGATTGCAAGGGGTCTATTCTGCTCCCCATCCCTCTCTCATAGCTTAGAGGGTGGCTGCCCTGGGGATAACTAGTCTTTCTGTTGAAGACTGAGGCAAAGAAGGCATCAAATACCTCGGCCTTTTCCTCATCCTTGGTGACAATATTCCCCTCTACATCCAGTAAAGGATGGATATTTTCCTTGGACCTCCTTTTGTTGTTAATGTGTCTATAAAAACACTTTATTGTCTTTCACAGCAGTGGTCAAATTGAGTTCTAGCTGAGCTTCCGTCTTTCTAACTTTCTCCTTATGTGACATTATGACATCTTTGTACTCTTCCTGAGTACTTTGTACTCTACCCTTCTTCCAAAGGTCATAAACTGTCTTTTTTTTCTCCCCAAGTTCCAGTGAAAACTCACTGTTCAGCCAGGCTGGTCGTCTTCTCTGCTGTCTTTCAGCATGTTAATCTTTCAGCACATAGGGACTGCCTGCTCCTGCACCTTTAAAATTTCCTTCTTAGAGAATGTCCAGCCATCCTGGACCCCTGTGTATTTAAGGCCTGTTTCCCAAGAGAATCTCTGAACTAGTGGCATGAACAGGCTGAAGTCTACTCTCTGGAAGTCCAAGGTAGAGGTTTTGTTGACCCCCTTCCTTCTTACTTCACCAAGAACTTAAATCTCTATCAGTTTGTGGTGCCCAAGGTGGCCTCTGACCACCACATCTCCCACCAGCCCTTTTCTGTTTGTAAACAGCAGGTCTGGCAGGGCTCCACCCCACTAGGCTCGCTCACCAGCTGTGTCAGGAAATTATCTTCCACACACTTCAGGAACCTCCTAGATTGCCTTCTCTCTGCTATGTTGCGTATCCAGCAAATTAAAGTCTCCTCCTTTTTTGCCTTTGGGACAGGTGAATCCTGTCTGTCACCAGCAGGACTGGTGCCACGTAAACTGGCTAGTACTTTCCCCAGCCTCAAGCTGGACAACTAGAAGTGGGTAATAATCAGAGGGCTGAGTCAGTCCAGGCAGTCTCCTAGTCCTAGAGAGTAATATCTCTTACCTAAGCCCCAGGGAGGCAGCAGACTTCCCTGTGGGATGGGTATAGTCAGCATACAAGGGCCCTCAGTTCCTGTCAGAAGGGAGTCACCTACAATTGCCTGCCTCCCTTGTCCCTGTCCCTTCCTCTTCCTTTGAAGAATTTGCTAAGTTTTAGCATTGATGCTACAAACAATTCTGGCCACTTGCCATGATGATTCGGCTCCTGACTTGGTCAGCTATTACTGGTAGGCTTTACCACACTGAGAAGTGGTTGTTGGCTCTGCCTTTTGCAGTGGTCTGTGGGTCTTTGTGTGGGAGTAACCACATTGGTCCCTTCACATGCTGCCTTCTGCCAGGCCGAAGGGGAGAGGGGCACTTTTGGGAAGAAGCAGGGGCAGCTGTGATGGACGATGCATTAAGCTGGGGAGCTTGGCAGGTTCTCAGGGACACGCTCAAGTGTCTTGCGTTTGGCTGTTCCCCCGTTTGTATGTCCTGAATTACCAGGTGTACCTCTTACGTGCCTTCTGTCAGCCTGGGCACATAAAGCTCACAGTGCTCTTGGCTGACACCAGGAAAGGACTAAAGCAGCCAGTTGAGTGTGCAGCACGTGGCACTTTCGGCATCAAGACTCTTTATCACGTAATGAGATTAATCCTCTGTGCAGCACTGCTGTACAATGCAGATTTATGTAGCTCCTGACACCTTTCCTTGGCAAGTGGAAAAGTGCAGGAGGCGAGTTCGGCACAGTCGTGATCCTCTGCTAACATTAAAAAAAATCCTAAATGCTCAGACTCCCCTCAGACGTTTGCATCCTGTTTGATGGTGTCACTGCTGGGACGCTGCTGCGGAGATCTTCATCTCCCAGCACCCACAGGAAGGCTGAGAAACGTGAGTTTTACCATTTCTTCCTGTCACAAGGTCTACTAGAAAATGGTATCTTAGCCAAAAGAACATATTAGTTATTGTTAGTCTATATATGACTATGTAGTAAGTATTTTGTACCTTACTTAGGTGTCCAGTAAGTAATGAAAAATTACTGTATGATACCTGGTGGAAATACCGAGTAAAGGAAATAATTTCTAGTCTGTGTTGTTATACCAAACACCAAATGAACCTAGGACAATGAAACAATAAAGAAAAGGTCACACTAATAAAGTGGCAGGGGAAAAACTGAAATAATGGGATACAAGCAGTGCTACTGAGAGATTTCAGAGGTGTGTGCCTTTGCGGTTTCATTGCCGAGGATGTGAAAAGCAGGCAGTTATCACTGAAATGTTGCTGTGGAGTTGTAGGGAATAGATCCACTTTAATTTGCGGACCACTTGTCTGATAGTGCTGCTGGACTGCTAAGTTGTGGACAGAGCAGTTGTGATGTGTTGGTAGATGTGGAAATGTGGCATGAGGAGCTGATTATTTCTCCAGTGACTAGTCAGAGGTGGTTGTGCCTCCTCAGGCAGGGGCAGGTCTGTGCTGCTGGGCTGTGCACCGAGCCTCCAGTCTTGTTGGAGGGGAAAGGAAGGATCTGTGTATAAGAAACATTCATAGTTCAGAACAGATGTTTTGTAGGAGGTGATGCTGCTCAAAATGTACAGCTGGGTCAAGTCTGTGGTGTTGCATAAGCTTAGACTTGTGAGGAAAAGTTAGCTCTGGTAACTGTGCTCACCATTGTGGCACTATGACGTACATCATTAGGGAGCTGATTACCCTCCTCTGCTTTATAGCTGGGTGCCTTAGTCAGGCTGGAGGGATTGTATAGAAAAAAACCCAAACTTGAGTGTCTGGGGCCTGTGATACTATGCAGTTATGAAGATAATATAAGTTAGGTCATACTTGGTAGTGCTATAAAATATCCAACAGCTCTCCATACAACATGGCTCTTGCAGGAAAAAGAGTATGGTAGGTGTGGTAAAAGTTTAATCACTAGGGGTTTCTTTTTTGAGCTGCAGGAAAATTGCTATTGTTTTTGTACTTTTTTCTTTGAGAAAAAGTTCGGAATTTTCTCCTGAACCTTGGAGGTGCCACATGATGGACTACTGGATGTGTGACCGGTTTCCTCTGTCTTGTATCTCAAATAGAGAACTGTAATGTGAATACACTGTCATGTTTCTTAGTGATTCATATGTTCCTTTCGTCCCTAGCTGGGGATCAGAGGTCTACTGTCGGATATGGTTTGTATGCATTTTATGCAAAGTAGTCTTGTACTCAAAAAAATGTACTTCCTGTTATATCTGCACCTTTCTCTCATGGAAAACTTCTCTTTGCGTGTTACTGAACTTTATTAGCAGGCATGCCTCTATATGGGGAGATTACTGATAGTTTCATACAGTTTGTGTTGAATATTGTCTGTGGTATGACAGTACAGCAGTCTTGGGTGCTAACTTGGAAAATATATTAAGTGTGGAGCTGGTGGTAGCCAAGTAAGTCCTCTTTAGATTAGTGTGAAGTTAATACCTGTGCTTAAAAAAATAGGATGAAAACTTGAGCTCAGAAACAAGCTCTTTGTGCTGCTGGAGGTCTAGAAAAAGTAGATTTTTGTGTGTGTGTGTTTTCAGAAGCACACAAAACCAGCTTTTTGGCGTCTGCTATAAATGATGAACAACGAAGAGTTGAAGTCTTATTGCAGAACCAAAAAGATGATTTATTGGAAATGTCAAGAAATAAATCACAGAGCCTGGCAGGCCTGTTAAACAAGCTTTTTGGGTTGGGTATGTTTAAAAGCAAGCAGGCTTGAATGGTTCTTCTAGTTGATAGACTTGGATGCCTAGACAGATTGCTTGGAAACTGATATGAGCAAATAGTTTGTTCTGAGACTCATTGAAAGCAGAACAAAAAGAAACTGTGTTCTTGGCTAGTCCATAATTTGCAGAATTTTTGAACCTAATAAGGTAGGAAGAAGTAAAGTAGTGTGGAAATCAGGACACAATGCTGTAATTTCTCCTCCTTTACCCAGCAGTTAAAATTTTACAGAGCTCTTCAAAGAGTGTTTTTAAGCTGCAACTTGTCGTATTTTTGGTGGTGGTAGTGCTGAAACACCTCTGCAGAAAGACTGGGTGTTCAGCTGAAAACTTACATGAAAATATATTATTTTTGACCGCATTGTCATAAAAAGGTCACTGAATTCCAAGACAGTGTTGGTGAGACAGAAGATAATCATTTGCCATCCTAGGACAAAAGAACACACGGTAAAATTGCTGATTGAAATTGCTGATTGCTTGGAGTGGCCTAAATATATATATATATATTTTAACTGACTCTGTTTACTGTACTATATGACATAGCATATATATATATAAATTGCCAGTTCTATTGGTTTAAATTACATCTCGAATTAAAAACAAATAATGCTTTACTATTAAGTAGCATCTTTCATTAAAGCCTTAGTGCTCCGTTGTTACATTAGGATGGCTGATTGTTTCTGTCATGAATTTTGTGAAACAGTAAATCAGGGTTGAAAAAAATTCTCATGTTAGGTGTTCTAGAGATGGGAGAATAATGTTGAAGTACTTTCCCGTGAAGTTAGGAAATGAAGAAAACTTTTGCGCCACTTTGCTTTACCTTACCCACGCTGGTACTTAGTGTATTTGCTTCTTGTTAATAGTTATGCTTTATGGCATTTAGTAGCATGAACATCTGCCTCTACACTGCTGTTAAACTTTTTAAGGCGTTTGCAAAAAGGAAATATTAAATGTGGACAATTTGCAAGTGGTCCCTTGCAAGAAAATAAATTTTCTCCATCAGTCAGCAGACACCGTAGTATAGTGTTATTGGTCACAGACATCAAGTACAACCAAGCAAAATACGGAATTATGTCTTGCTATAGAACTTGGGAAAACTTTGAATAGGTTAGGGTGATATTTTACAGAAATACTGCATTAATTTGAGCATTTGGGGCGGGGGAACAAGAAGTTAAATAAAGTGAGTTACAAATTATCTTAAGTGTTTTAGTGCCTTGAGAATTGTCTTAGATGTTATGGTGAACTTGAAACTCCTGCTTTTTTTTGATCAGCGATGAAAATGAGTCCCCCATCTTTTTAGTTAGCCATCCATGATTTCTTGTTGTCACTTAGGATATGTTGCAGTATTTTAAAAGCCATATAAATAGGCTTAAGCTTAAAAAAATCAGAAATTATGTTATGAATGGTTCAGTCGTTTCTCGATAATTAGCTTGTAGTGAAGGTCTTCAGGATAACTTAGAGTTTCTTGCAGTTATGCTAATTTTGTGGTGGTTTCTTTTAAGCTAAAATGGACAAGCTGTGTATCAGAGAAGTTTTAGTTGTTATCAGGATACAATGAACTCTTCTAAGATTGTGTGACAGCTGAATACAAACATACTATAATAAGAGCAAATTTTTGACATTCAGATTTTGACTGGCCCCTTTGTGGGTGTGCAGGGCTGGCAAATGAAAAACGTTCTCTAGAGATGACAAAGAACAAGCTGAGAGCTGGTTGTAATTGCAGTCTCTATGTACAACAGACCAGAAAAAATAACATTTCATTACTGTGTGCATTCAGTCAGGTGGTGTCATGGCACAGGTTTAATACAGGAGAGGGCTGTGATAATTTCATTAACAGATTTAGGGTGGGCATGTTCATGAGATGTGGTGAAATTGTGGGTCCTTTCCACTGATCATCTCCTGTCCTCTCTTTGTAGCAGTATATTTTGCAGTTTGTCACGTTGCCTTCCATACAGGTTCTTAAAAATTGCCAGAGACCTTAGAAAACCCAGCAACTGCTATGCAAAAAATGGGGAACAGTTAGGTGTGGATACTAATGTGCCTTCTGTGCTTTTTTTTGGATTTACTGTTGTTCAGTATGTTGACCTACTGTAGAGGATAATATTAGCAGCTCCAAATCCATACTATTTTACCAATATATTTTGACACATCTTCCTTTCAAAAAAGATATTACCACTGGACTTATTACTGTTGTTGTTATCCTTAGTGTTGCTGACAGTGTCTCGACATTCTGTTTGCATGAGGGATCTGGTTCATTACCTGAAGATACATCTGCTGTGAGCTTTTGATAGCTGAGCTGATGTAATTTTTTTCCCAAGCAAAGGCTTCTGTTTATGTTGTGTTCAATATCTACTGAACTCCCAAAAAAGGGCAGAAAAAGTATTGTTGAGAAAAATGCAACACATACCGGTATGACAAGAATCAGGAAACTTAGTTATCTAAGTATGGTATAAAGTTAGTGAGTTGAAAAATGTGGAATACAGTTTTATGGTAATTTCACTTGTCTGTGACAATCTGCAGTCTGAAAGAGGAAAACTTCCTGCAAAGTCATGCAGTTCATGGAATAAAAATTTGTTTAATTGTTCACAGGTAAAAATGCTTCATCATTACTGCTGGTTTTTCAATCATAGGTTTGTTCATAGGTTTGTTCATATGCTTAAATCTTTGGGTTTGACCTGGTAATGGTGGATGATGTCATATAATATAAAACTGTAAAAATGGGATGATTTCTTCACATACAGTGGAATTAATTAGTTGGGAGGGTTAGTGGCATTATTATTATCAGCTTTGGGTTTATGAAATTGTCATCAGGATGATGAAAATGTTTGAATACTATTCAGAGCATCTTTTTTTTAGTACCAATTCGGTTGAAAGCGTAAAGCATGGAAAAGCCTAATTTGAGCCCAATGGTGTACGTGTGTTTCTGGCTCTGAAGAAATGCTTTGATGCAGGAATGGTCCTCACTGAACTCCTGAACGCTTTTGCTGGGCAGTAGAAAGGTAGTACTTGTTTTGTTCTCTGAATAAGGGGCTATTTACTCCCTTAAGCATGTTGTGGGAAGGTGACTTTGGTGGTTTATATTGCTGCCAGTGATTCTGCTGATGAGTACATCGAGCTGCTGATTTGCTTGCCCTAGTGAGCTGATCTGTGTCATCTCCCCCTTCAAGTTGTTTTTTCTCCTTGCTGTTTGCACCCTTCAAACATCTGTGGAATGTTTCATGTTCTTGGCTGTCAGGGTGTCAGTACAACCAAATGCTCATCTCCATTCCTCTGCCCTGAGTGTCTGCCAAGTTCTCTTTGTTGTTTCCCATGGAGAAAAGCTGAACTTGGTAAACAAGTTGGTGATGTATTGATATGGTGTATTATTTTCCATATTGATTTGGAAAGAAAGTTTGCAGATAGCTTGTCATATATTACCAGTGTTAGGGAGCTGTAATGGAGAAAGAGATCTACGTTTACTCTGTATTCCATCGGGGCTATTTTTATCAGAGAAGGCAAATTGTATTTTTCAAATGTGAGTCTTGCAAGAAATAGGCCAGAGTTGCAGTGTCGCCTTTGTTTATTTTGTCCATCAAATGTGATTCTTGCAGTTCTCCTGAGGATCAGTTTGTCTTATAAATCTTAAAGGCAGGTTTCTATCGAAGAGCAATCACCTCACTGCCTTAGGATAGGAGGGAAAAATTCAGAAGATAGTTTTGACAGAGTCTGAGTTTTGCAAATTGTTCCATCGCTTCCAAATTACTGCCATCCAAGGCTTTTTTTCAGGGATGCTAGGACAGCTTGCTAAGATTTTGCTTTGCAGAGTCAAGCTTGAATTGGCTGTTTGAATGGTGGGTTCTTCTGAAAATCTGGGCCATGAGTTGAATTATGCCAGGATGTTCCCCAGGTCCCAGACTCTAGCTATCTTTTGGGAAACCCCAGATTCCTCAGCAGTCTCTCAGCAAATGTCACGCTGCTGCAAGAGCTGCTTGTGCCCTTCCTTCCTTACAGGAAAAAGCAAGTAAAATTCTCTAGTGAACCATAATAAATATGATAAAACCAGCTTTGTTCTGGGAGGCTGTGTTGAAATCTTAGAATTGTTTTTGATTTTTTTCGTTCAATTGTGTGCTGTGCTGCTTATCATGGGATTTTTGCCAGCAGAAATTTCCCCTTCTTTTTTTTTTTATAGTTTTTATAGTGTATTTCTAAACTGCAGTTCAGATAACTTGGGATTAGAATTCCGCACATCTAATGTATATTTGCCAGAGAGAAGGAACTGGAAGTCGTGTTTAAAATATTTTGCTTTCATAATATCCAGATGTGTCTAGACTTCCTTTGTCTCTCAGCTGTGGTGACAACATCTGTTTTCCTCTTTTCCTTTCACTTTGTGTTCTTCACAGTTGAGTAATTCACAGGATAAATTCTGGCTTAGTCCTTCATGTAAACTGTGACACAGGGATGTGGTCAGGTTCCCCTCAGCATCTGCTCTGAATTGGAGTTCTAGCTGCACAAAAGAGTTATTGTTAAGTGTGTCTGCGTGTCACCTTTGCATGCGATTGGATTCCTATTTGTTGGAGTTGTGCAACACTCCAGTTGGATATTGTACTGAAAAGAGCTGATCAATGTCTTCCCAAAACATTTTCCCATCAGAAGGCACTCTTTCATGTAGTTTTAACCAGTAGTAGAAGCTTAGCAGTTCCATCTTTTTTTTTTCTTTGTAGTTGAAATACTATGCTGCTTGACTTTGAGAAAATGATGTCTAATATAACAAAAAATATACTGTATGTTGACTTTTAAGATATTAGAATTATCTGGAATGAGGAGTTCAAATAAAAAATGAGGAGTTCGCTCAGATTCAAGTTTGAGATGAGAAAATATTGAGAAAGGTCAGAGGGGTTCTCTTGACAATGTGAAGTCTAGGGTTCTGTACTGTCTAGTAGGAATGCACTTTTAACATAATTGCACTTTTAACAGTCTTAAAATAATGCTACTCATCTTCTCAGGAGCTGCTGTGTGTACATGAGCTTGTACCTGGATTTGTCAGTAAATCACATACAAAAATTTATTATTAGGTATCAACTTACTGATCACCATGATAAATGTCTACTTCCTTTTTTATTTTATATTGTTGTTCATTTAAAATTCTGTTTAAACTTTGCTTCTGTAATATTGCAAAAGAGTTGCCATTTGACAGCTTTTTTTTTCCTACCAGGATCTCATTATCTTCTAGATTCTAAGAGCTGGTTGCAGTGTTCTCTTTAGATTTTGAATTGTCTCATGTTATTTCTGTGTATTTGCACAACAGCTGTATGCCCTGGATATGTGGAGTCAGTGATACATTGGTAACTAGCTTTGTTTATCTCCCTGACAAAAACAGTTTTCTTCAGAGGTGGTCTTGTCCTTGCTTTGTGATGGCTTCAGGGTTGAAAAGATGGTAGTTGGTCCAAAGTTACAACTCATATTGTGGTTCCCAGTTCCCTTTTTGTTCTCATATTCTGTGGGTACCTTGCAGAATTAGCAGTCCAGAGCAAATACCTCTGGGACAGTTAGGTACTTTTCTTTAATGCCTTTTTCAGACTCCTACAAAATAGTTGATAGATGTTTTCAGGGTTGCAAAACTGATTAAAATGGAGAGGTTATGGACATAATGCTTTGTGTGATCTCTTCTCCCCCTCATGTGCATTGTTTTTCAGTGAAAAGTTCTTCACAAAGTACTTTTGATGTGGACCTCCCTTATGCCACTTTCTGCAGAAATTTGTGTGCCTGTGGCTGTGGTAGATACTGTCAGCCTTATTATAGGACCAGCAACAGAAAATGCCCTCTTGGGATAGAAGAGAGGGCTTTTTTGTTACCAAAAATGTGCATTCTTAGCTCATTATCCTTCTTGGGGAAAATGAACCGCTTAATGTGGACCAGAGCATTTTGCTACTGTTCTTTACAGTGTACAGGTCTCTTAGGAAGGGGAGGGACAGTATGTTGACTGATTTTAGCTTCACCACCACCATTTGAGAGTGGAGTTTTTCATGACAGCCTTTGCCCTACATCCCTTACATTTCTCAGCTGTTGAACCAGGTGTAGAGCTGTTAAAGGCTCAACAGGGCTGCACAGCTGTGCCAGTGTTATGTTTGGATCACCTGTATGGCTGTTTGTGCAGGAAAAACTGCGTGACTGAGCTGGATAAAAGTAATAGTAACTAAATAATTGCCTTGTAAATTCCTGGGAATGTATTCTGCTTGTAACACAATATTTACAAAGGGAATGTTCATTTTCCAGTTTTGAGCAGAAGAAAATAAACTGGGGTAAAATTACGAAAGTATTGTGTAAGGGAGGGAGCAGGGCAAAAGGGAATGGTTTGAAAGCAGTTTTACACACTCTCTTCCACCTGCAGTTTCTTGGATCCAGAAAATGAACCCAGGCCTCTTTCCCATTCATACTAGTTATTAAAAATGCTTTTTGAATAACTAAAAAATAAGCCACCAACCCCCCCCTAAAACTATTAAAGAAATAGTTGGGGAAAAAAAAAGAAGCTTTATATTCAAGCTTTATAGGTTGTTCACCAAACTTTAAAGAACAATGTGAATTGTTCCAAGTGAAATTTTTCAGTTATTTACTTTGTGAGTAAAAGACAAAATATAATTTTAAAGAAAATATTACAACTTGAAATTAAAACTGTTTACTGGATCTTGTCCCATTCTACCAAAAGAAAATACTGGCTGATGTCAAGCCTAGGGATGGCTTTGGTGCAATTTACAGTGATGTGATAATAGTGACGAAAATTAAGTAGTATTGGTGATTTAGCTCTCTCTGACTTACACTTAGCATTAATACTGACTGTGTTCTTCAGCTAGTCACGGTAATTAATAGTTTTGAAAAATATGGCCTGTACAGGATTTTGGATGCTGAGACACTGCTTAGTTTTGTTGAAGGATTAGCCAGTTCCTTAACTTGTTACTAGGGGAGCATTTCAAGGTCAAAGAGGTAGTGTGTCTCAAGAACTTGTTTCTCTTTAAAATTTTCCAGGAATGGGTTCTGGTTATTTCCTTGTCTTGTGAACCAGTAAAAGAGTTGCATGATGGCAAGGTAGGTTACCTACAAATGCTTGCTTGTAATTCCTCATCTGAGCTGTGAATTCAGTTAACCTGAGAAAGGGAAATTACTGACCTTGTTTTGATTCCTTATGCAAATGAATTTATCTCAAATATGTGAATGATACAAGTTACAGATTAACTGAGCTGTATTTCTTGCATAAACAAGAACGTAGTACTGGACCAATTAATTGATGAATTTATCTGTTGAAGAAAGTGACTAATCAGCCCATCCTGATGGTGTTATTTGATAGATGTGCCATTTCAAAGTACAGTTTTTGTCACCATCTTACACTACCATCATCTCTGATCAAGGTTTCGGGTTTTTGTATTATTTTATCCATTGCAAAATATGTAGAGCTGAGCATTGCCTTTTAATGCACTTGTAATTTGCACCTGCTTTATAGACCAAGGAATTTTATAAAGTTCATAACAGAGTATCCCAGAAACAGAGATATAAAACAATAACTTTTTGACTGTAAGTGGAGGTCTCATCTGTGGTACAATTCATGCTACTGTGGGGCATACTCTTTAAAACACTATTGTAAAAACTCACCTTAGAGTGACTTTCTTCCTCCACACCAAATGAATTTAGCTTGTACCTTTAACAGTACCTTACAGACTGGCCATGTTCTCAGAGTTTGTATTTTTGCTGATTGTCATGGTTTAGCTCAAGCCATCAACCAAGCCCCACCCAGCTGCTCGTTCACTCCCTCACCAGCAGGATCGGGGAGGGAATCAGAAGGATAAAGGTTTAATAGGGAAAGCAAAAGCCATGCACACAAGCAAAGCAAAACAAGGAATTAACTCATTGCTTCCCATGGGTGGGCAGGTTTTCATCCATCTCCAGGAGAGCAGGGCCTCATTATGTGTAATGGTTACTTGGGAAGACAAAACACCATCATTCCAAACGTCCCCCACTTCTTCCATCTTCCCCTCTCTTTATATACTGACCACAATGTCATATGGTCTGGAATATCCCTTTGTTCAGTTTGGGTCACCTGTCCCAGCTGTGTCTCCTCCCAACCTCCCCTCTAAAACTTACAAAGTAAACTTATGCAACTCCTTCAGTAGCTATATGGAGTAATATTAGCCATATAATATTAGCCATATCATGTGTTTTGGGCATGTGAATTGTCCCACTGAAGTGTATATATGTCTGATAAGAAATATTTGACACTATTTGAATACCAAACTCTGTGTGTGCTTGGAATTGCAGTGATAATGGTTGAACTTTCAGGCTGTTCACAAGATTTTTGTGCCACCGAAGCCAGAAATAGCTGCCCCTTTGTAGAAGTCTGAAATATATTCTGTGTAGGGGCTAAAGCATCAACTCGTAGCATGGGTAGACAAAATTCTGAATAATCAGCTAGTACTAGAGCAAGGTATTGCATGAAAAATTCACATCCTGATTCCCAGTGTCAAAACTACTTACTGCAGAGCTTACTGATTGAACTAGTTCCTGTCAAACTATGTACCAAAGGATGGAGCTTCAGAAGAATTCGTTCACCGTTGAGTAACTCCTAATGTGTAGAAATATTTTCAGAGTAGGGGAAAAAACCTGGGAAGCTGGGGTTTAACTCTGTGCTTTTAACGTTTTGGATTCAGTCCATGTTACATTAATATTTGAGGACAAACTAAGAACTGAGAAGGCTGAACATACATCCTACCTGCAACACCAATTAAAAAAACAAAGCCACCTACACGTGGTGGAGGGAATGCTACCTTCTCACAGCAATAACCAGAAGTATTATTAGCAGTGGATGAACAGAGAAATCCTTTCTATGCTGTGACTATTCAAATAACAGAATGAGCAAGGTTTATATATTGGTGGCTGAGATTGAGACTGCAAGAGCTTGTGCTTTCAGTTTCTCTCTTGGTTAAATATCTTGTAGGCTTGTCTGTCCTGGGGGTGTTGGGAAAGTGATGGATTTAGTGCTTTGGTCTTGGGTTTCCTGGGGCTGCCAGTACTGAGAGGTGTACATTCTTTCCCCTTTTGTCTAATTTCCTCCCTTTGAAGTGAAGATCAGGCTTCCATTGAAAGCAGAGGTTGTCCAGATATGTGACATATGAACATCTGACTTTATTTGAGGGTACATGAAAGGCTTTTATTACTTTCTTTTAACATTTCTGTCTCGTAATACCACGCTAAATCACCCTATGAAATGAAATCGTAGTTACTGCCTAGATTCCTTGTGTGTTGTAGAAAACTTAATGCCTTATGTACAGGATCTGTCAAGGCCTAGCTGAGATTTCAGCTGCGTTGTCTTCCATATGTTTGGAAAAAGCCTTTCATCATCTGCATCTAATTTAGCAGAGAGCCGGAATGCCGGAAGCATATTTTTGTTCCTGGTGAAACATAACTGTGAGTACTTGGTGAGTGAAAGCATCATTTGAAGTTGTTCCCCTGTTTGTGTAAAGCAGAGAAGATTTCCAAGTTCTGGCTGCTTTTATTTATTTATTAGTTATGGTCCACATCTCTTTGGTGTGGCCTGACCCTGGAGGGCTGCAATGAGCCAGCGACGAAGTCGTCAGGTCAGCTGTGGTTCCACTTAGCTCTTGGTGTGGAATAGAGGAGCCCTGCTGCTGCTCTCTGCTCCTGCTGCAGTTATTTGTGTGATGATCTGAAGTCCTGAATGAGCCAGCTGCTCCTGCAGGTTTCTTGCAGGTCTTAACAAAAAGCACTTGGTGATATTTGATATCTAAATACCTTGTGCTTGGACTCTTCAGCAGGCCTTGATGCAGAAGGTAGGTAGATGATACTGCTCTATTACAATGCCAAGTCACAAATAGGAACTGGATTAATAATTTTCCTCTTTGTTTTGCTGAAGCATGTGGCAAATTTTGTCATCCTAAGAGGCAAAGTGCGTTGGTGCTTGTAAGCATTGGTGTGTTTTGTACGTGTTTTGTCAAAATTCCTTTACCAGATTATTGCTGGGGAAGCTCAATGCTTTCCACAAACAAAGTATGTCTGACATCTGTTAGCTGAGCTGGATTGTTTTTCTCTGTGTCAATTTGAAAATTCTATGTATAAAGATACTTTTTGTTTACTTGAAGCTTCCAGGGCATCTGACTTGTGTTGTGTTAGGAAATGCAAGGTGGAATAAATGTTTTTGATGAGTCTTACTGTTTACTCTTAACAGTTCTGAAGTGGCACCGGCAGTCTTATGTCTTCTAAAAGACCTTAGGAATAAATGAAAACAAAAAAATGAAGAATTAGAGAAGCTTTGCCAGAACTAATGTAAAAAGAGAAGTTGGTTCAGAAGTCTGTAATCAAGGCATCTGTTCTGCAAACAGAGTACAAAGTTCTTTGTGTTTTGTAGAAAACCCAACTGTTGCTGCAATGTCTATTTACACCTGCTAATCTGGTGGGGTTTTTTAAAGGTGAATTATATTTTTCCATTTGCAGAGGTTGAAATATTGTCTTGAGAACCATTATGTCTGTGGGAGAATAAGCTGACAAATCTTACTGCATTTGCATCTGTTCTAATTAAACTTGGTTCCTCAGTTTAGGTAAGTGATGAATCAAGATGATAAAACAGACAACTTTAAGCAAAAAGGGTTGATATCCGGATATTTTACCTTCCCATTCAAAAGAATAGAGTTAATTATTATTTTTCAAGAGCAGATGAAAAAGTAAGAGTGTAGTTAGGGTTGCAGATACAGAGAAAAGAGAAGTCAAGTATGAAGTTGCTAGAAAGCTAGATTAATTTAATTGCCTTACATTGTCTTTTGTGCAGTGTCTGTTCCTAGAAATTGGTTTTAAGTATGATTCCTTGGGAAAAATTGTCTGTAACTGACAGTTGTAAAACAATAAAAGTCGCAACTCTACTGAGCAGACTTGTATATGGAATAAACTGTGGTGATGATTGGTGTATTTCTCTTAGCTGTCACCCCATGTAATTCATAATTTCCAGAGTGCACCTTATTCTTCAAAAAGAAATTGTCAAACAATTTGGGCTTAGGCAAGTAAGGAGCTGCTTGAGTTTGTGAGGCACTGATTTAAACTTCATTTCGTTTCCTGTACTGATTAAAACATGTTGCTTTTGAAATGCAGGATGGTGTTGACACAGGTTATAGATAACCTGAAGGTTACAAGAGAGGCAAAAAAGGTGTTCTTTCCTTCTTTCTAAAAATAAATATTTTTGAAATTATTATTTTGACACCTGCTGTAGATCACAGAGGAGGGGAAAATAATTATTGTATGAAAGGAAATAGATTTTTGTCATGTTTTCCTTAACATATATCTACCAAAACCAAGGGAAAGATAAGAAGACTTACATATACCTTACTCAGGGCTACTGTAACTCCCAGAAGAGCAAAATTGCAGGAACATGGGAATGAACTGGTCCCTGAACAAAGTTTGAAGCTGGATGTGGTAACATCCATGTGTGAGTTGCATGAAATGCAAGAAAGGAAATAAGCAGTTCAGCTAATAATAAGAGATTAATAATATGGGTAGGAATGCTTGTAAAACAGCACTTGGGAATCCTGACATCTCTCTTCACGAGGACACCAGTGTATAGATGATGTGCTGGATATTTAAGTGCAAGGAGCTACATTGCATTGTATTCTGTTATTCTTCTCCCTAGTTTTGTCTATTCAAATCCTGGATTGGAATATGAATTACATCAGTGCAATTCTGTTTTCTGTCTTTTTAAAAATATGAATCCTTGTTCATATAATTTGATTTGTGGTCAAGCTGCTTTGATTTTTACTCTTGGGGCATTGCATAGCAGGCACATCCCTCCCAGCTTCACAGTGAGTTTGTTAGGCTGGGAAGGCCCTGTTCATTCTGATGTTGAAGTGTGGGATGGCCTTTCTGTTGTATTTCCTTCCTTACTGTATTATTCTGTGTTGCTCTCTGATTAACATTGGCTGGCTGATTTTATGTATCACAGAGATGTTGCAGTTTCTTATCTCACAATGACAATTTTTGAAGAACTGTTGTCGACAAAGGGGTGAAGCTTAAAGAACCAAAAGGAGTGACAGGGAGAAGAGTGCCTTTTTGTCAGGTTGCATGAAACTGCTTTTCCATTTGAGATGCAAAAAGAAGAGCAGTCTGCATTGAGACCAAGAATGTACTCACCTGTTAGTATGGAAAAAGCTAATCCTGTGCTACCACAGAGGCAAGTAGGGCAGGGGCCAGGGATGGGGATGACATGGTACTGTTAAGTAGCTGAACAAACTAGAAGGTAATTTGCAGAGTGCAAGATGTTTGGTCTCCAAACATCTTGATGGGTTAGCGTGATGACTGATGGCTTTTGGCAACTCCCAGAGAAATGCTTATTGTTCAAGAGTTATCTCAATGTATTTGTTTCCTGTTGATTTGGTACAGGCAGCAAATTTTTGAAAGAGTTAAAAAGAAAAAAGGCTGAAGTGTGATGAGTAACTTACATCACCACAAAAAGCAAATATGTATCTTGGAGATAACCTGACATTGTTTTCAGAGCTATTTCAGGGCATTTCAGCTATTCGGAGCATTTCAGAGAAATGCTGAAAACATTTCCAAATTAAGCGTTGTGTCTTTCTGGTAGTGCTAAAGAGATGACGCAGATCCAGGTTCTTGTATATTCCTTGTGACTTCATGCTGTAGGGAATGAGCTCAGGTAAAATGAGTGTACATGAGTAATAGACACTGAAGTAAATTTTGCGTGTTCAGGTTTGTAAAAAGAGAAGCCCTAACAATGAGGGGTTTTTTTCCCCTTTCACACACAAACTTGAGAAATCTGTTTGTGGGGCTCACGTTTCAAGGTAGTTGCAGGCTTGTGGAATCACAGCCATTTAAATGGGGAAAGACCAAAAAAATCAAGAAAGCAACAGTGCAGAGCAGTGATGTCTGTATAGTGAGATGGGATATTTTTGGGGGGAGGGTGGCAAGGTTTCTCGGATGTTTTGACTACAGTAATGTGAAATACTAAATCTGTCTGACTGTAGGTGATAACCTGCTTTCCCTTGGCAGGCTGATGCTGTGCTCTGCAGATAGTGACTTAGATAAAACACAGACTTTCTTATTGTAAAGGGAGTTAATAGAAGAAGGTAGATTTTCATGGGTAGTTCTTAACATTATTTTATGCTGTTAATGAGTTCTATCATTCATAATAGGAGGAATTTATTTTCTCACAATACCTTGCCTCTCTTAAATTAGATGCTGAATAAATTGAACTCTGTAAACATGAACCTTCTTAGCACAGTTTCAAAGTGGCTGCAGATCCAGGACCTGCCATCTTTGGATTATTTTTGTTCTGCATTTTCATCTTGTTTCTCTGAAGTGTTAGTCCTAGTAAATACAATTGTCTGGTTTTGTAGTCTGTCTAAAACCTGGAGAGTGCCTGTTGCTGCTTTGCTACTAGCTGGTGCCTTTTTTTTTTCTTTTTAAATAAACAAAACAAGGAATGTTTTCCTTAAGTTTTATGTAGGCAAGTAACATGTACATGTCTCCTGTTTCTGAATCCTTTGCTAGGTGTATACCTTAACTTGGTTTTCCCTTTATTTTTTGTCAGAAAAATATATTTATATTATTTTAACAAGCTTTAAGGTCGCTGAAGATAACCAGTTACTTGTAAAAGTGTTCTCGACTTTAGTTCTGCTCCTGCCTCAGTTCACATAGGAGACAGTTGTGAGGAGGAATGCTACCCACTGTTGAGGAATATATGTAGTGCCAGTAACTCAGTGTGCAGCTGCAGTGGGAGCTGCAGGTCGTGCCCTGGGTTGGGGGGGATGTCTGGAGCCCCAGGAAAGGGGTCGTCACCTGAAAGGGCACGGGGAACTTGTGGTTCTGGCCAGGGGTGGGCGGTCACCCAGAGACTCAGCAGGAGCTGATGAACAGCAGGAAGACCTCGGACCAAATGTCGCCATTGGAATGGACACACAGACTGTGAGGGTGTAAAAGCCCAGAGATTCCTTTGTTTGGGGGTCCCTCCCCAGAGGCACCAGCTCGACCTGGTGTTGCTGCACCACGATTCAGTTACTTAAAGGATCTTGAGGGGAAGCCATATGAGGAGCAGCTGAGGTCACTTGGTCTGTTCTGCCTTGGGGAGAGGAGACTGAGGGGAGACCTCACTGCAGTTACAACTTCCTTGTGAGGGGAAGAGGAGGGGCAGGCACTGATCTCTTCTCTGTGGTGACCAGGGACAGGACCCAAGGGAATGGCCTGAAGTTTTGGGGTGGGGTGGGGGGATGTGACTAGGTTGGGTATTAGAAAAAAGCTCTTTCTCCAGAGGGTGGTTGGGCACTGGAACAGGCTCCCCAGGGAAGTGGTCGCAGCTCCAAGGCTGACAGAGTTCAAGAAGCATTTGGACAATGCTCTCAGGCACATGGTGTGACTCCTGGGGATGGTCCTGTGCAGGGCCAGGAATTGGACTTTGTGATCCTTGTGGGTCCCTTCCAACTCGGCATATTCTGTGGTTCTGTGATTCTGACTCTGCTGTGGGATACCTGTGGTACAGCTGGTGAGGGAAACCTGTCTGACTGTGTGAGTGTGGGGTGTGTAGGGAGTCAAGCAGGGCACCCGTCAGATCACTGGAGCCACCTGCTGTGAAGGGGCTTCAGTCCCAGCAGTGACAGCCCGGGGTGGTGTGAGGGTGGCTGCCAGAGTGGCTCCTGGATGGTCAGACAGGAAAGTTTCCACAACACCCACTATGGCAGCATGTGGTTATGCTCTGTTGTACAGGTTTCAGATCCGTTTTATATAATCAACAGAAAGACACAAGTGACCACAGAATGATTTTACGGAAAGTGTATTCACCTTTTAACTGGTGGCAGAAGCCTAAAGACTGTGGATGCAACACAGTAGGTTTGGCTTGGCCTTTAATGGTTCCTTTAGTACAAGCTGTAAGAGTAGGTGTTAGCATCCATGCACAGATTGACCTGTTGAAGGATAAGGACCACATGAATTCATACTGTTCTCCATATGAACTAATTTCAGAGTCAAAAGGTAGTGTTGGTACCGGCTAAGGAATTCAGGGACAGTATTCTCTTTGCTTAGAGCTCTACTGGAAAAGGAGCTGTCACAGTGGTATTATTAATGTAGTACAACATAATTTTTCATTTACTAAAACAATTTAAATGGCATAACATACTGCTGCTTTCTGAAATATATAGGAAGGATTGTAACTCTATTTTTCTGATGCAAACTTGGTTTTAAAAAAGTGAAATGTCAGTTCCCTAAGTATGAATTACTGCTTTTCCTGGGAAGAGGATGGAAATGTCAACTACAAAGTAATTGTGCTTATTTTGAGTTGGCTTTTTCAGTGGAAAGACACACATCTGCTTTTAAAAAATTTGACTATATTGTCTCCAGTATTCTAGCACGGAAATTTATGTCAGTATGGTTAATGTTTTTAAGTGACAGAGGCAATTACTGCTTAAATAAAATGTTTCTGAACAGCAGTAAAACTACTGATTTCTGTTTAAAAGTGGGTCTATTTTAAGTTTAGGTCCTACTGGGGTTGGCACGCAGATAGGACACAAATCTTGGGTCTTGTACGAAGTTTAGTAGGAATGGAAGCAGATGCGTCTTTGAGTGTGCCGAGTTTGGGCCTTTGGTTCTGACTTGCCCATGTTTATTTGAGTTGGGACAGTGCCAAGATACTCCCTGAAGCTGGCTGGGTGCTCAGTACCCGTGTACAGTACGTGCCTACCTGCTTACCATCCTTGTACTCTTTTGGGTGGTGCATACAGTACAGGTGGCAAATGGACATGGTGATCCTGAACTTCTGTTCGGGCACGTGCTGTAATTCCGTCAGTTCCTCTGGTGTGCTGGGGCAGGATGTTCCTACACACACCAGTGATGCCATGGTCCTTCTGGTGAACACATGTGAGTGTGAGAGATGTATTTCAGAGGACTCTCTCAGCAGAATACCAAATGCTGCTGTTACTTGAACTTCTTTGAACTGAAAAGCGTAAACATTGTATTGTACGTAACAAAGCAGAAGGAAGTAATTTTGCATGAAAGGTTAGTAGCAAATATGTTCAAAATAAGCCTACAGATTTCTGTTTATCAAAAGTGAACTAATGTAAGACCTAACAGATGATTGTGGGGTCCTTTTTTTTCCCCAGGGACTTCTACAGAGGTGCCAGAGATAAGGTTCCTCCTGCTCTGAACATCTGAGTATTAGAAGAGCTGTTGCTAGCCAGTACTTACTATGTTAGTCTCTTGTTGCCAGAGGTGGCACTTTGCTGGAACTGCATTTGCTCTGAGCAAGAGAGGAATTTGAAGTGTGGTGCAGGCAGCAAATACTCCTCTTTCTTCCTCCCACTCTCCAACCACCACAAACCCTTTTTGCAGGACCTGTGTGCTCCTTTGATTTGCAAGTGTCGCAGAAGATTTGGGAGGAGGCTTTTGCTGCCGTAGACAAACTGGAATGTGTTTTTCCTGCCTGTCAGCATACTTAGTGAATGCAGCTTGTAGCATCTTAATTCTCTTGGTCAGTTTTACAAGGAATGTGGAAGGCCTGACCTACTGTTAGGACAACATGGAAAGTCCTGTTGAGTTGAGTTTCCTAAAAAAGCGTGCAGCCTTGTTCCATTCTCAGTGATTCACTGTCAGAGAGCTGCTGACATCTGTACTCAGATGTCTTCTACCACCAGTCTTTGAGAACAAAGTGTAGTGCTAGAGATTATTTTTATACTTCGAGATATGATCTATTGAGATCATGCTTGGACACAACTCTTAATCAATTCTCTTGTAAGTGAAGCCAGAATGTGCTGAAGTATTCACCACTCACATGTGGGAATTAAGTTGTTTTTGAGCTGTCCTACCAATCACTTTCTCCATGAGAAGTATGAAGCTGTAAACAGGGTTTATGTCTTTTCAGTGTCAGATATTCAGAGGCAGTGTTGCCGCTTGGTTGGGAGAGATATTTGGGAGTTGGAATATCTTTTCACTATTCCAGATTCTGCTTCTGACTTGCTCCCTGACCTTTTCACTGCTTGGTATTTTTCAGCCCCCGAGACTTGTCAACTGTTCTGCATTTCTTTGTCCATTGTGCATCACTTGACCCTTCAGTTTCCACAGGCTTGTAATTGCCCTGTCTGTAGTTTTGTATGCTTCTCCAGATAATTACAGCTGATTTTTTGCTGTATGCAATTTATCTCTAGCACTGCCAGTTTTAGAGAATGAGACACTTGAAGGGGAAGTCTGGGCAGACACCTGGAAGATGAAGGACCACTCCATTCTAATCATAGTATCATAGAATAGTTTGAGTTGGAAGGGACCTTTTAAAGGTCATCTAGCCCAACCCTCCTGCAATGAACAGGGACACTTTCACTTTTCCAATCACATGGGTAGCAGCAAACTTATCTTGCAACTGTGTGCTGCCATGTGAGGAAAAAGCTGAGGGCATATATGCATAACAGATAGCATGCAAAAGCATAACAGAGACAGTGTTATCTTTGGAAGTTGCTTCCTAAGTCTTCAAAACCCTTTCTTGTGCTGTGATGTTTTGTAGTGTCTGCTAAATCAGGCATGATATATCTGTACTTGAGAGAAGGTAACCAGACAGATTGTGTGCAAACGTCTGTCAGTCACACAAGTCTTCTGCAGGTGGATTCCATCTCCACTCAAAAAAGTATTGGGATTAGGAAGTGATGGAGAGAGCGAGGTGTCATTTCCGGCTGTCAGAAGTGCTCTTAGCTGTGCAACTGCATTATGCCTCCTGCTGCCACTGCAGTGGTGGAAAGACAAGAAAGGATTTGCCTGAATGCTGCTGCATGGATTTAAACAGAATAGGACCCAATGGCAAAGGCAGCAAAAGGTAAACCTGTGACAATTACTGAAAATGCTGATCTGACAGCATGATGCTGCAGTAACAGAGCTGCTGCAGTTGCTTTGCTTTTACAGCACTGTGCACGTGTAAGCTAAGCTAGTCACAATCACAGAAAATAAATATACACACACAGAAGCGGATGTTTTCAAAAATGCCTGACAGAATTTCACTAATTTCCATTGTAATTCACAAGAAGTTGAATACCTTGTTATGTTTTTTATAGATCCTCTAGTCCCGCTTTATTTGGGCTATTCATAGCTGCACTTGAATTTCTGTAAGGAAACAGTAGGCTTGTAAAGGTTTGGCTAGTCTAGGAATATCTGTAGGATGGTTCTGGCATGGAAATGCAAATCTGGTGCTAAAGAGTATTTGACCAAGACCTCAATTTTCTGGCAAAATTATTGGGTCTTGGTTTTCACACTGATCCCAAAATGCATTGAAAAATAATGGAAGTCTTTCCCTTAGCTTCATTGGGCAGTGGATCAGACCTTCTACAGCCTTGACTGCTGATAACACTTCTCATAGCTTTTTACTGCCTATGTAGTAATTTTTGGTCTGTAGAACTGAAATTCTTTCAAGCAAAGTATATTCAGGCTGTCCCTGACAGGACAAAAATGGGAGTGGGGAATGCAGAACAGCCAGATGATCTGTGATTAGGAATGTTACTTGCCGGTAGTACAAGAGGTTTCTCAGATGTCTTGGAAAACCTTTTGGATAGAAGTATGATGTCTTTTCTAGAAGTTTGTGGAGGAAAGCTACTGGCAAGTACACTGCTGCAGCTTTTAAAAAGAGCAGGAAAGGAATGCTGTAAAATATATCCTTGCAAGTGACGGAACTTGAAACATGCTCTCGAAATGTGCATCTTGTGAAAATGGTTGCTAAGCACTTGCAGAAAGTCAGCTCTCTTATTAAGTATTTTTTATCTCTTTGACATGTTTTTTCCTTACATGTGCAATATCCTGTTGACACAACAGATGAGTAGCAATTGATTTGAAGCACGCTGATGGTGAAAAATAGGCCAGTCTTTTGCTTCCTGCAGCAGTTGCTCAAAAATGTGTGCCTGTGTTGTAGCAGAGATTCAGGTGTCTTGAGGCACCTCACAAGCAAGGTGAATGTTGACAGGATTTTCAAATGCTAAATGGATTGATGAAGTTGTTGAAAGACTAAATCAAGAAGTATCCAAAGGAAACATGCTGGTCAGAGGCAGCACTCTGTACCTGAAGGATACTGATAACCTCAAACTCAAGCACTTATACTCTGTATAAGCTTGTGGGAAACAAGTAGAAGGGAACCCAAAATTTGACATTACTTGGAAAGTGAGTTACATCTCCTCATGTAAGTGTTGAAGTATTAATCTAATTTTATAAGTCTTTGTGTCACAATGACTTTTATGAATTTTGCATGTGTATATGTGTTTGGCAGATATATTCATCAATGACCAAGCCAGTTGTTGCTGCAAAACTGCAGCCTTTTATTGGCTATCTGTTAATGTGTCTAACATGGAGAAGTCATCTTTGTTCAGTTCCTGTTGCCTGCCCTTTTGAGAGGGCAAGGTAATTCCATGTTTTGACAGGCTGGAGGAGTACAGTCCTGTGATGGCTTCTCACATTTATCCATTTTGTGCCACACTGACATTGGGCTGCAAAGAACCTCTACAGCATTTGAGCAACGGCGAAGATGAAGAGTTACTGGAAGTGAATGCTGATGGTGTTTTGCATGCTTGAAATGTGCCATCTTGGCCATGAGAAATTTCAGTGAGCAGAAAAACACTGACTGCAAACCACCAGGGTTTCTTGCCAAACAAATCATCTTCATGCAGTCCTGTGACTATTCTTATAACTGGATTTGGTGTGCTTTAATGACCTTCTCTGACTATTTTCTGTCAAAATACTGGGATCTGGAGGAGCTGCCCAATTCCATAATTCAAGTATTGAGTGAGTGGTAGCTGAGGAGAAACACTTACCTCCTTTCCGTGCCTGCCACCAGCACAGACCTTCCTCATTGGCAAGGAGAACCTGAGTGCAGTTATTTGCCTTCTAGACAGACTAGTGAGAGGCAAATGCCATTAAGGGAGCAGAAAAAAGTTGGATTGAAGCCAGTAGTGGTAGGTGGCGAGGGTCTCCATAGACCAGGAGATGTTGATGCAGAGGCCAGCGTGTCAGGGAACATTTCTCGTGTTGTTTGCTTTGCACTCCTGATGTCCCGACAAGCCCAGGAGAACGAGCCCACAGGCAGCCCCAAATGAGTATATCGTATAGCATTTATTCAGTTCTAGTCATTACCTAAACTGGACGTTGGCCAAGTCAGTAGAGTTGACTCTGGCAGCGAGTACAAGTTGCGTTTCCCCTTCAGAAGATAAGTTTGAGGAATATGCTCTTTAGTGCTTGAAAATGCATGGCTTTCTGCCTCGTCTTATGGGACTGAGAGGACTTGGAGTATGTTGATGTAATTCCACACTTTGTCACGTGTTGTTTGCATACTGTTTGCACCTCGCTGTTCTCTGCATCAGTGCCAGCACCCTGATATTTCTGCAATTTATTTTTATGATCTTAGTGTTGAAACAGCTGTAAAAACAACTAGTGAAAGTGAGCCAGCTGCTGGAATTTCTGATTCCAAGTCTGGTTGGTAGTAGGCAGATACTGAAAGGGAAGTAGAGATGAAAAACAACAAATAAACTTAATTGCAGGACTAAATACAATTCCTTAAAAAAAAAAAAACAACAAACCACAAGTTAGGTGGCTGAACTTCTAACTGCTGAAGAGAATAAAATCACTAATGAGTGAAACAACACAACTTTTTTGTACAGAATATGTCCAAGAGTATACTACTGCTTTAAAGGACATCTTACACTGTCCTGTGAGGTCTTCAGAGCGGTAGAATTGTCATCCCTCCTACACCTCATTTGTTTTAGTATCTCAGAAGTAGTTAGATATAGATTTTACCAAAGAGATAAGAGTGTCTTAACATTTTTCCTGGCTTGATAAAATGCACCTACTTACTTTGTACACTTGTGTTGACACCAGTGAGATGTGACTTGGTGAAACAAAATTAAAAAACCCATATCCTCCAAGTAGTTAATTGGTTTTAACTTTGGTAGTTAGATTCTTGTTTGTGATCCAAGTGTAATGGGGATCCGCTGTCCTTAACACTGCAGTGATACACGTAATTACTGTATTTAAACTCTTTTGTTCCTGCCTTGCTGCTGGCCCAAGCAGCAGAGATGAACTGATCAGGTTAGCAGTTGTGGACCAAGGAGCACAGGATAGCCTGTGGGTAGTGATTTTATTCCTTGCTTTTTTCAGTTGCAGTAATTTACCTACTTTCCTTAAAATACTTGCTAATTCATTTGCTAAGGGTGTGAGTTTGGAGGGCTGCTTCTTGACATCTACTTTGGTCCAGCCAGAAAACAGCAGCATCCAAGAGATTTCTGCTTGTATTCAAAAAATTCCAATTATGAGTTGAGTGCATTTGCTTTTTTAGAGACTGATCTCATATAGCACAGGTGAGTCTGTCCTAATTTCTGAGTCGTTTTCAGCACCCATGGTGGTAGGTGGAGGTAGGGTGCAAGTCAGCTTAATAAAGCCTGCCCTTCCTGGCAAAGGGAATAAAAAATACTACAAGAGCCCCAGACCACCTTAAAATGTGAGCACATGTTTATTAACAAGGCACTGAGAAAGCAAGCTGTTAATTTTTCTAGTGGTAGCTGAATCTCCATTTTTATCTCTGGGTTGGAAGGGGGCAACGTTCAGTACAGAAACTCACTGCAACATCTAACAGCTCTGCAACCCCAGAGCTGCAGTCTGCAGAGTGTGACCACTGACGGTGTGTGTGCTCACAGAAACTCTTGATCAGTGTGGTCCCAGGGTTTATCAGCTGGATCGTTCTTGCTAGGATGGAATTGTAACCACAGGCACAAAAGAAAAAATCTTTATCTGCTCTGCAGAGAGCCAGACAAGTTTGTATGTTTTGCAGGGACACTTGACTCAAGTAAATCTAACAGTACAAGTGTTCTGGGTGACTCCAGGTGAACCCTAAAGAGGCAGGATAAAGATTTGCTTTTTCTCAGAAGAATACCGAGTGATCTAAGTTTTGATCCTGCAATTTGTACTTTGCAACAAAACCTCTTTGCTTGCATGGTGACCCATTAACCTCAGTGGCACAGGGCAGTGGAGAGTTTTAATCACAGGGATCAGATTCCAGGATCCAGCCCAAAGCAGGGACGTGACAACAGACTACGAGTGGGTATTAAAAGCAAAAGCTGTAAACACGCAGCAGAGATGGCAGCTGGAGAAGTTATTCCAAAGGAGGATGTGTGAGCAGTAAGAAGAAAGGAGCCAAAGGAAAAATGGGCTGAAAAACACTCCTGACTGGAATCTATTGATCTGTTTACCACTTCTTGGTTTATCGTATTGAAATTTATTTTACAATGATGTAACACTATCCAGATAAAGTACTAGTTTTAATTGTCAGAGGGATGGTCTCATCTGTCAGATGAATGTGTATCTCCATTTCTACTCTGCCTTAGAAGCTGAGTGCATACCGTGGCACTGCTGCTATTTACTATGTTCAGAGACTGTCATTGCAATATAGGGGACCAGAACAGGAGTGCCAGGCTTGGACTCACCAATCTACTTTGCAAAGTCAGAACACGAAGCTTCAGTCTAGGTTTTCTTAGTCAGAGATGTCCTTTTCCTGCAGCATCTAGAATATTTTATTCTTTTTCCCACCCTGATGTTTAGAAACAAGAAATACATTACCTATGAAGTTGGCTTTCCCAGACCCTAACAGCTGTGCAAGCTCCTGACTAGGCAAGAAAGGCTGCCAGTGGTAGTCTGCAAAGAAAAGAAACACGTTGTTCTTCAAGCACATAACAGACAGTGAAATTTCACCGTTGATTTTGCACACTGATGTGTCTGTGCTCATAGTCACATTTTATTCTGTTTAGGTATACACTATTTGGCACACAAAGGTCTCAGTTTGCTTTGTATTTCAGCTGGAAATATCAGAACATGCAACTCAAAATCCCAAGTTTGCTGAATTCTAGACTTAATAGAGGATCAGAGCCTTTTGACCATGAAGGTTAAGCAGTTACTACATGATTATATGTACAAAATCCATCAGGAAGAGTCGTGACTGCCCAGAAATGGTAAAAAGTATCATTTTAACAAGACCGCAATACCACGTGAAACTTTGTCAAGTTTAATTCCACAGCTCAGCTCTAGTTTTGACATAGTTCTTGAGCCTTAAATTGATGGGCCAAAATTCTCCATGATTTGCAAAATGTCTATAATAAGCACTGAAATGGACACACTCATTTCAGTCAGGGGGTTGCTTGTGTAAAGTGATATGCAGCTATTCTTGCATTTCCTGTCACCATTCCAGTAAATGGACTTCAGGAAAAAGAACCCAAAACCCCAACAAAATCTCCTTGTGTGGTGGGTTATATTAAGCCTTAGTGAAGCAGAGTCTTCTTTAATATGAACTTGGAAGCCCCAAACCTGTGCAGGAATATTAAATGGGGAGGTCCAGTAGTGATAAGCATGCTGCTTTCCTTGATCTGAAGGTGTACTGTAAGTTCATTCCTTGTTTTACTGCCTGTAATCCAGCAGAACTCACCGCAGGAAACAGCTGATGTCTTCTTCAGTGCTGGTCAGTGTCTACATGGCACTTGAACAAAACTTTTGCCCTTTTGCCTGCTTTTTAGCAGTTCATTATTATTATTGCTTTTTATAGGCGAGTAATAATTCTCTCAGCTGATGGAGTGCTAGTATGAGAATAAGCAGGCAGATGGGAAGTGCTTTCCTAACGTTTTCTTTTCTTATAGTTGAGGTGCGTTTCTTTTCCAGCTGTGTTGAAAGGAGCGAGTTACTGCCTGGATGATAATCTAATTATTTTACCTTTCCCTCTTGTTTGCTCAACAGGAGAGTTGCTCATTCCCAGTATGGAGGAACACAATGGCTCTTCAGAGACTCCCCCGCTGAGCCAAGGGCGGCACGTTGCCATTAAGTGTGGGTGGCTGCGGAAGCAAGGAGGCTTCGTCAAGACCTGGCACACACGTTGGTTTGTTCTCAAGGGGGACCAGCTTTACTATTTCAAAGATGAAGATGAAACCAAGCCCTTGGTAAGTGAAAGGAGGAGGATAGGATGGGAGGTGAGGGAGGAAAATAAGTTAATGCAAGCAGAACTGTCCGGTGTTCGAAGAACCAGATTTCTCCATCTCTTTCACTGACTCTGTACTGGATTTGGGCTTTTCATTATAGTGAACAGAACACTGAGTCAGGCCTTGGCAGTTGGTATGGTTTCTCCATCAGATTCGTTTCTAAAACTCCCTTTTCCAGGTCAGGTTTTCTCATTTCAGCATTTCAGAGGGAGTGAAGTATACATAAAGTTCAAGTAGCAGAAGTCAGTTGGATGGGCTTGATTGAGGCAGATGAATAAGCTGTATTTGAAAAAGTACTTCTTTTTTTTTTTTCCACTTACAAGGTGGAGTATCCCTCCTTTATGTCTTCCCAAATAGGAAATCCCATAAGACCGTAGCCTGAATGCATTGCCATCTGTAATACAGAAACAGACTGCTGTTTGCTGCTTGGTTCTGTTGTGGTGATTTACTGCTCCTTACTCCTCATCTATTTTCCTGTTTATTTAGCTTTTCCACCACCATGCTTTAGGGCTGCCTGTCTCTAGAATGCCATATGAGTAGAGAAAAAATGCTGCCTCTTGGGTCAGGGCAGGCCTGAGCCCCTGTGATAGTAAGTTAAGAAAGATCTTGTGCTAGCACCTACAGGAGTATGATAGTCTTAGTTTCTTAGATGCTTGTGACTTTAGAAAAAGCTCTGACATCTGTGAATTACTTCTGTGCAGATATTAAAATATAATAACCACACTCGTGTTTTTTGTGGCTACTAAATTTCTCATGGTATGTATTTATGTGGAATTTCACAGGGAGTTCTCAGAGGCATAAACCCCATCTGATCTAGTTTCCTGTATGGAACAGGTCATGACACTTGGTCGAGTTTTACAGCTTGCATTGTAGTGCACCTGTTAGAAAAAGTATTCAGTCTTGAGATAATTGTTTCCAAAGTTCGAGTTAATTACTAAGTACCAATTTCACAGCCTTGGTAGCTGTTTTCCTTAAAATTATCTCAGATAAATAACACACTGTATATTTACAAATTTTATGTTAGGATTACTAATTTGAATATGAAATAGCCAGTAACTTCTGGGAAATACAATATATCTTTCCATGTATGTATTTTGGCAATTAAGAGTGAAAAAAGCAGCCATCAAAATAAAAATGTTTGCAGGGCAGATATTGAGTTTCCAGAATATAACTCTACTTGCTAGCACTTGACATCTGGCAGTATGTTTGCATGTAAAGACTTCAGGACTTTTTGAGAGCTGGCACAATGCTGTATTGCGTGGAGCTTTCTACAGCACTGTGGAGCCCAAATTATCTTCTTGTCTGGCTCCTGCTGACCTGTGGGATGACTTCAGAAGATCCTATTGACTTTGCTACTTCCCCTTTGTGAAATGGAGGTGGTAATTCTGATCTTCTGATACCTGTGATAATTAGGTAGCAGTTGATTAAATACCTAAAAGTTTATTTGAATTTTCCACTGAAGTCTCAAGTAAGTTCGTGGAGACACCTAGAGATACCAAGAGGGGTGGGAGAAGTGCTGAGAGAAGTGTAACTTAAAATATGCCAATAGGTTTGGAAAATTAATGGGCCTGTCCAAATTAGGATCAGTCAATATCTCACCTTAGTGTATTTTTTGGAATGTTTCTGAAGAAAACTGCACAAGTGTCAGTTTCTGAAATATGTCCCAGGTTCAATGCCATATACAGAAATGGTTTTTTTCCCATTACACTGAAGGGTTTGCTGCATTAACTTTGACAAGAAAATCACTATGACCTTCTGGGAGCCCTGTTGTTCTTGCTGTGGAGAGCTAAAGCAAAGAACACCACTGATACCATGAATTTTCAATGCATAGAGATATCATTAGGAAATGGCAAGAGGTATTTTGTTATATTTACTATGTAATATTGGTTCTGTATTTATTATGAATACCTGTTTGTTCACTACTGGATTGTGCGGTCTGTATAATGTACAATAATTCTTTTAGACAAAAACATAATGGAAGAAGGTTAATGAGTTTTTGTTCCAAAATGGATTGTAGTTTTTATTTTGCTTACTGGTTGGTTGTATTTGGAAGGAGGCAGAGAGTGTTGGTTACTCTCACTGAGGAATGTTCTAATTGCACACCTTGTGTATATATTTATATTTATATAAATGGAAGGTGGAAGTACTATAGCTGGAGAGGACAAGACAAGCCAGTGGGCTTATGTTCATAGCCTTAATGTGAATTAGAGAAAAGCAGAATTCAATTTCTGGTGGAAATGCAGCAAGTGTCCTGAGCATTTGGGCTTGGGTTCTGTTTTCGGTCTGTACCAGAAATTATGCCATGATGTTTGTGTTTTTGAAAGTGAAGGAGATGTGAATAGAACCGAATTTCAGAAAAATATTGTGATCTGTCAGACTTTTTGTTCTTTAAGTGACTGTGTATAATGGGAGTAAAGAGAGGAAGGAGCATTTTGTGTCTAAACCATCTAAATGCTTTGGAATTCCTGAAGCATGCTCATTTCCTGCTAGTGATAGTGATAGCTACCACATATGCTTTAGTCAGTATGTGTACATCTCCTTGGTGTCAAGAATATTAAATTTAAAAGTCATTAACTATCAGTATGAGTGTGGGGAATTCTCTCTGCCAACCTGTGCCTTCAGGCACAGAGAGCTGGTGAAGAACAACAGAAGAAAAAAGCAGTACACAGCTGTTAGTCTCATAGTCAAGGTCAGAGAATTGTCATCGATTCTCTGTTATCATCAAACACAAGAACCTTTCCCTAGTAATGTTTTATCAGTAAGAATAGCATCTATCTTTTGCTGTGATATCCTTGAAATATCTCTGAGGATCTGGCAAAAATGGCATTTCTGTTTACTGAAGATGTGAATATGGATAGCAATAATCTAGTGAATTCCAGAAGACAAAAAAACCTAATAAATGAGCAGCAAACCACGTGAAGGAATAAAATCTGATTTCTGATAATTCTGTGTTATCTTGACTTCTTGGAAGTGATAATGGATTTACTTTGTTAATTCTTTCTACTGTTTTGTGCTGTAGAAAGCTAGTATTATGCTAGATGTGAAGGTCAGCTATCCAAGCTTGAAATGTGGGCAGCTGAAAGAAGGCAGAATTTAGCATTCCCTGTCCCACAGTACAGCTGTTGTTTAAATGCAGCCCATGAAAATGCATTTCTTGCTTTCTTCTCTCCTATGGTTAACTTCTCCAGCTGTGTCAGGGTTGACGTGGTCTTAACTGAATATGGGAGGAGGAAGTCAGTGGCATCTCAGTGAGACAGCATGCTTTTCCTGTGGTTTTGTACAGAGCAGGAAGAGGGAGCTTTGAAGCACTGTCTCCTTGTTGCAGTTTTTGCTGTCTCACTCTGCTGCTGTTACTGAGGAAGTGAGTTTATGGGAGAGAAGCTTGGTAACCTGTGCTGATGGAGAATCATTGGTATTAGGTTGTAAGTGAACAAGAATGGACAAGCTCATCCAGTCTAAATAGCATTTTTGGTTTAAGCTCCTGTTTAGTGTTGTTGTGATTCAGCTTGGCTTATGGACTTGAATTTGAGTGTGCTAAGCAGAGACATCTTGAAGAGCTCTGAACTACCCTTCAGGAAACACTTGGTGTATACCTGAAAGCAGTGATATGCTGGTATTTCAGTCTATATCCCATCCTGAACATTTTATTGTGCAGTTTTTATCTTCAAGATCTTACTTAGCTCCTAAGTGTTTGGCTTGAGTAATGCTGAACAGTATTCAGTGGCTCACAATATCTTTGTAAGACCAAAGTGGAAAAGTGTGGATCTTGAATGTGGCATTTGAATTGGTCTTTGACTGAAAGTGAGTAAGTGGCAGCTGCAAAGTTAAGTACAGGTTACTATTTGTAAGAGAAAGGCAGTCTCTGATGTACAAACAGAATATAGAAGTATTGCTTTCTGTCAAAATCATAGAACAAATCATAGAATGGGCTGGGTTGGAAGGGACCTTAAAGATGCATTTACCAGCGTTGTTTATTGGGGTGGGTACACCTTCTTTAAACTTCCTTTTCTGATTATCATACCCGTAGAAGCCCTTCTTTGTTATTCTTTTCTCTGTATCCCTTGCCAGGTTTGGTGTTTCCCATTAGATATGATTTGTATAAAAATTTAATTGACAGAGAAATCCATTTAACAGCATGAATAGGAATCTTGACAAATTACACTTGCATTTTTAAATTAAGATAAAGCTTCTAATAAATGTAAATAGAAATTATTATGATGATTGCATAATTTGAAATTTAGCCTGTCAGTAGGCAAAATCCTTCAGTATTAGTATTGACTATGATTAGAGATTGAGCATCATGGTTTTTTATGAGGTTTCTGTGTGAAGGGTGAAAACCTAATGGTCCACGCACTTCAAAACTACATCACAAGAAGTGGCAATCTCTCCTTACTGCCTAGACCATTTTCCATCAGGGAGATCAGAGTGTGCACTCTGGTACTTGTCTCTGGAAAGCAACAAGAACCAGATTTTGTGTAAATACTGAAGAGCAGCATTGCAAGTGAAACAACTCCTCAGTAGATTTTGCTATGATTTGTAAGAGCAGCTCCCTCAGTGTTTCTGGGGGAAGGAAGGATGGTAAAGCACCACATCTCTGCACACTTGGCTTTGTAAGCCTTGCTCACAACTCCACCTTTCACAAAGCAAATTCAGGGACTTGACGTGAAAACAGCAAGGAGTGTCCAAACCACTGATGATGAGGGGTTTTTTTTTCCATTTCTAGGAAAAAACTTGCTATTAATCTGGGCAGCTAGAAACAGTTTGGGATGGACATGTGCTGCTGGGTGAGCCTTTGCCTGTGCGAACCTATTGTGAACTGTAAATGAAATTATGCAGGTGTCAAAACAAATGGGAGGGGTGATAGAAAAATCAATTTTCTCAGGAATTTCGCTAGAAACTCAATATGCTAGATGAAATTAAATAGGATTTTCTTGACATCAGCAGTGATGTTTGCCAGTAATGAAAGGATTTATCTGAAAGGCTTTCAGCTGTTGGCTACTGGGTACATTTTTTGAGGGTAGTAGAAACAGAACTTCAAAAATGACCAAAAAGACTCCACACAAAAAAAAAAATCCATCAGAAAGCACACCTTAAATGCTTCATGTGAATGCAGTGGTATGGAAGGATGTCCATCTGGAGTGTCATCTCTTCTTTATTTTCTTTCCCTTCATGGCTTTTGACTTGGTGTAAGCTCACTGAAGTAAGGCACTGCTCACTGCAGTTTTGCATGTCATGCAAACTGGAAACAGATTTTGTGTTAGCCACGTGTTCCTGGTGTAATGATACTTCCTGTTTTTTGAAACGCTTAGTTAAGGAAGAGAAGCCTCTGTGTAACATACCTTTCTACTTATGACAACTGCATTTTTTTTCCTTTCCGATCATCCACTGAACTTAACGTCTCACAAGTTTTACATAGAAAATTTAACTGTTTCATTGTGTCACTGATTGAGTTTCACACGAGGTGAGAAGAGTTGTGTCTTGTCTGATTGAGAGTAGCAGAGTTTTATGCTTTTTTTCTGAGACAGAACCGGGTATGGCATGGTATGGCAACAGGAAAAGTGATCTGAAACCTGGTCTTCCTCATGCAGTGAATTGCTACAGTGGTGGCTGTTCAGTGCAGAAAGTGAAGTGAAAGCCCCAAAACTGATTTGGCCCTTTTTATGGGTTTTCAGAGAATGGCTCCTCAAGTATATGAGTATAATCAGGCTTTTGCAACTAAAGCAGTGAAGTTTTTGGAATACAGGAATGATTCTTAAGGACAGGTGTTAGCTTTTACATGCAGTAGAAAGTTCTGCTATTTTTAATACCTGCGTGCCTTTGTAAGTGTTTAAGTAATTTACTGCTGCAGGTTTCAGCAACCTTATTGATAGAGACACATTTTTTTACTTCAGTGACTTATGTGTTTTCAAGGGAGTAATACACTTTGGTCAGTGGATACCCATGGGAATTCAGTACATGAGAAATTAGTGTGATAAGGCTAAGTTTATTTGAAACCAGGGTCTTTCTAGTGCCATTATTCTGCTGCTGGGAAAGAGTTTCTCAAATTCACAGGGCTAAATTTCTCTCAGCCTGAGACGAATAGCCACAAGGTCCATTACTGAGGTACTCAACTTGGAGGTGATCAACTTCCAATTTTAATCCCCTTTTCTGCTTCTTTCAGACCAAAAATGGGAACTTGAATTTTCAGTAGTTGTTCTTTGTTTTTTGTTCCTTTGAAAAACTTCTAAGTCCTTGGGTTAAGCCCAGTAGGAGTCTTAAAAGATTTCACAGTAAGAAAAAAGGTTTCTCCTCAAGCATTCACTACCACATTAATTACAGGAGTGTCACTAAACACTGTGTAAAGCTATGGATTCTGTGCCAAAATCAGGCAGTTCTTGCTATATGCTTTGCCCCAGCTTACGCAGTTGGAAACTGTGCTCCCCTGTGAAGATGGTTTTTAGGTTTCAGTGCAATGCAAGGAGTATTCAGTGTCTGTTTTCGTCAGCTTTGCATGCAGCAGTTGTGTCATTGCTGTGACTGTACTGGCAACATCTGCAAACTGCTCTATCCTGCTATTATACCAATTTGTTTAAATCTGTGCACGCTTCATTCCCGAGGGCTTGTAGCTTTTCATTTTCCCTGAATTTGA
Organism: Corapipo altera; assembly: GCF_003945725.1. Taxonomy (NCBI): domain Eukaryota; kingdom Metazoa; phylum Chordata; class Aves; order Passeriformes; family Pipridae; genus Corapipo; species Corapipo altera. The sequence continues at coordinate 2,177,672 of NW_020884908.1, forward strand.
CTGAGTTTTCAAAACAGCTCTCAGGTGCAGTCTTTGTCCTTCATGCATTGCTGCTCTTCTTTCTTCAGATCTAGCTCTGGCCCCCACTTCCCAGGGGTCTTCTTTTCCCTCAGAATATGTTGACTGGTGAAATAGCTTCCCCTCTCCTCTCCCAGTGCCTGTAATGTTCATAATGAATCACTTGTATAGTTGTTGCTCTCTAACATAGTTCAGTGTCTCCATCCCATCTGACAACTTGGAAAATAACAGAATTAAATGGTTGCCTTCCTATTCCCCATGCCCCCAGTGGTTCCCAGGTGCCTGAGTAGATCTTCAGTTTAAACTAAAACTAAAAGTTTGTAAATGTTTTCCATAATCAGCCTCTTCAATGCATTTTGACACACACCTACCCTAAAAAAAAACCAACAGTGAGCCTTGATGCTGTGCAAATCTGAGGACAGGTCTATCCCCTCTTAAGAGAAAGCTTGAGAAAAGCAGTCCAGTCACCGAAGTTCAAAATTCACTGAGTTGAGACAGTGTGGTAGGTGGGAAATGTGAACCTTTCATGGTGTTTGAACTTGTGCATTCCACTGGTACTTTTTGTTGTTATAACTGAACTCAAAAAGTCAGGATGGTAAAGAGAAGATGATGCCTGTTCATGTGGCAGGCGGTACAGCCCCAGGTCCTCTTTCAAAGCCATTTGGGAACAATAAATACAGAAGTCTGGGAACAAGTATCTTTAATCAATCCAAACTGGGAAATCAGTTTCAGTAAATATTTTTATAATGGAACAAAGCAAAAATGCCTCGTGGCACTGGTTGAAAATGCTAGCACCACTGACCCATGTGTGCATTCAGAGCTAAAGCTCTCAAGTATGCTACCATGTGTTGTATAAACTGTGTGTATAATTATACTCAGCCAACACCTGCTGTTAGGTTGGAAAGGAGAGGTGCTCTAATAAGATGTAAACCAGCCAACAGCTTAATTTCAGTTCTTGGCAGCCAATGCATCTGCTTAGTCCAAATGTTCAGAGAACTGCCCCCACCTTTCACTTCATGAGACCAGGGAACTAGCTTGTTTGTAATAACTTGCTAACTCTGAAGTTCAACCCTTAGCATGCTTCATTGAGTTTCATGGATGAGCAGTACTTCCAAATGTAAGAGACCACTACGTGGTACAGAGTTGCTTTTCCATGATGGTGGGGCTGCCCAGTCTTTAACAGTCTTCAACCTTCTTATGCTCCTACTATCTTTCCCTCCCTTATTTCCTCTCTGTTTCTGGCTCGTGCCAGGGTTTGGGACAGGGAAGAAAGAGGATATGCTGTCTATCTTCTTTTCTCTGTTGGCTACCTGGTGGAAAGTGCATTTCTGGTGGATGATAATGAACATATGTTTAACAGGTTAATGAAGTTTTGTGGAGAGGAGTAAGGATAGTGTCAGGCTGCTGCTGGTTAAAAAATGCACCTGATATTACGTTGGATGGTTGTTATTGATTGTCTTCTTACCACCACCTTCTTGTCTGAAATGTGCTGATCTAAATTCCTAATCATGTCCGTGGTTTTGTATTATGAACTCCACTGCAGTGAAATGCCTTTTGTCATATTTAGTCAGACAGCAGTGGTCTGCTCTAGATGTTTCTTATTAGCTTTCCTTACTTAATAGCAGCAGCAGCAGCAGAGTAAATCAACTAACCTGACTACTGCTGCCCAGACATGTGAGGCTGTAAGGTGAAATTTTGTGAAAATCAATCTCCAAATGAATCGTTAAGTAAATGTAATGCTTTCTCTTTCAATATGTAGAACCTTAATAGTTCCAAAGGTTTTTTTTTTTTTCCACGCTCCCATTAATTTGGGCAGCAGAGGCTATGTGATGTTTGTTTTATTTAAGGACAAACACCAGAGGTAATGAATAGATATGGATGGGGGTTTTTTGGAGCCTGTCAGGTGAAATTCAGTAACATTTGATCAACTCATAACCTGGAGCTGCTGCTGCTAGCTTCTAGCTTAGGATATGCTATTGAGAGAATGTATGAGATGTGGAAAAGTTCATTTGGTTCTGTTATCCTGTGTAGGCCATGCTTAATGTCCCTTCATAAAGACATCGTAGGTGTGCTTGCTTATTTCCTTGCATGTTGTAAGGGACTGACTTAAAAATGTTGCTGTAAATGTAGTAGCTGAGAACTGATTCTAGCAATAATTTTTAGCAGCACTTGTGCAAGTCCACTGATTTCAGCTTGATTCAGCTGGACTGAATAAATACTCCTCTGAGTGACTTTAGGCTCCTCACATGAAAAATGACATGAATTCTATGCAAGTTCAAATACAGCAACATGGTGAAGATGTGCTACGTTAACATAAGCACTGTGGACAAAAAAAAACCCCTTCCTTGGTGTCTCAGTTGTTAGAGCCTCTGGGATGCCAACGTGTTCCCTGATGAGCTGAGCCAGACATTTCAAATCCCTTCATACAGACCAAGTTTATGAGAATGGCTTTCACAGGTGGTATTTGTGTTGGCAGCCTCAGAATGGAGGCCAAGGGTTGAACGGTAACAGAAGCAGCTAAATTAACTTCTAGTGCTGGAGGGACATCCTTTTCAGCAGGCTTGCAGCACAGAAGTTGAACTAACAAAAACTTTCTGTTACTGCTTGGACTGCAGAATAAAATCCATTAAAAGTCTACGCAGCTACCCACAAAGAGCTCCTGCTTGGAGTGAGTAATTGAAGTGTTTCCACTCTCTTACTCCCGAATAACAACCACAAGCAATTGAAGAGTACTAAGGACTTTCATAGACACAGGCATGCATTTTGGAAGCTGGTTGACATAAACTGAGCATTAGGGTAGGGATCTGGTCCTGTAGGTGACAAGAAAAAGACATAAGGCTGTGATTTAGGTATATGAGCTAATGCTTTAGCGAGGCACTATATGTGCATTTGCCAGAATGCATTAGGGATCTCACAGGAGTCTTGCACCATGGCTCAGCAGTGTAGCCTTTCCTCACCTGATCCATAGGTTTCAGCTCTGTTTTAGGACTCCTCACTTGCCCTTTTTTTTTTCCTTTTGTGTTTCCATACCTGTTGCATCAAACTAAAGTTTTCCTTTCTTCCCATAAGGAAAGGCAATATGGCAGGCATCCTTTAGATTGGAGGGATGACTCTTCAGCCCTGAAATAGTGCTAGACAGGTGAAGGATGGGGAGCAATTAAAAGCCTGCATGCCATGGTCCTGTACCTATTAATTACCGTGTTTCTGTCCTTATGCTATGAGGAACACTGAAGTCACCCTTCAGGCTGCCCACTTGTCTTTGGTGAGGACCAGCTTCTTTTTCTGCCTGTTTAATCAGAGATTTAGTCCTTTGAAAATTAATTTTAAAAAGGACAAACACTCTAGCAAGAGGGGAAAAAAAAAAGTCAACCATTTGAAAGAAATAGGGAATTATTTACATGTTTTGGAGCCCAGTGAGAACGAGAAACACTTGCAGGTTTTTTTCTTCTTCCTTCTTTGCCTTTTCCTCACTTAAAGAGCAATAAATAAAGCTCCACATCTGAAGAAGAGGTTTAGTATTTGTGTGGAAAAAGGATATTGTTAAGAACTTCAATCTGTCATCCTTGAAAGTTTTTATTTGCCACATACTGCCTAGTGTTAGGATGCCAGATTTCCCCCAGGTCTTAAAAGTGATACCTATTCCATTGTGTACCAGCAATTACTGAAAATATATTCAGCTTCTGCAAGCTGAAAGCATATTTAGCTAATAATTTATATGTTGTGTTTCTCCTGATGCTTTTTTTTGCAAATGAAGTTGTTGCTCAGTACACTTTTTTATAAAACCTTTCATTTCTAATACAGAATCACTAACCATGCTCACACCATCTCGGAGTGAGCTTCACAGATTTTCTTGGTGTCTTTTGTTTAATGCAGTATTACCTCTCCATCTGCATACTCTTAAATCCAGTGTAATGATCTACTTTCTAATAAATGAAACAGATGATGTGCTACATAAACCAGCTTTTTTTTATGTTTTATAGAAATAATCCCCTTCAACAGGCAAAATATTGCCTAGAGGGACTTTTTGGGAAAACACCTCATGAGAAATGCCAGTGTGATTGGTATTTGTTGCAGCTCCTGATAGTACATCTTTGAAGAGGATAAAGGGAAAAGGCAGACTGAGCTCAATTTGTTTTCACAATTCCTTACATAAATGTTTAAGAGCAGACAGATTGGCCATGGGAAGAGCTTGGATGAGACATACAGAGGTGTTGGAAGAGAAAAGGAGGTCTAACGATGTGAAGTTTACTGTACTGTGACCTTCTTTATGCCTCTCAAGAACGCCAGATCAGTCTCATGAGCATTAAGATGGCTTAATTTCCTTTAATGAAGTTGTGTTAAATTCCATGCAGTGTCCAAACTCTCCTGTCAGTTTTCTTTCCTGGAGTGAAAAGCTACATGGGGATGAGGCTTAGCAAGATACGTGTAATAGTGGGCTCCTGAAGGTGCATTGTTGGCATGAGAGTTCACAGATTAGTCTAGAAGAAGCTCAGTGTTAGATTTCAGTCACAGTCTAGGCTGTAAAACATACGTTGCATTTAACTACCTATGGATCAACAGGAGATCTTTTCCCTTTTGCTTCATAGGTTTGATTGTTATTCCAGGTGTGTTTCTTCATTTTCTGTCTGTATTTATATAATGTCATTTATATAACCAGCACTATCCGAGAAAAAGAAGTACAAGTCATAGCTGAAAAAAGAAAACATACAGATCCTCTGTGTCAACTTTTTTTATGTACTGAAGTTTCTGGCTTTTAATTTTCTGGCCAATCGCCTCATTTTTAAATAGGTTAACCTAAGCTGAAGTGGAGGCTACAGAGGAAAACAAATCTTCAGTATTTTATAATGTGACAAAAAGAAGTGCATAAGGTAAGTTTCTACCCTCTGGCTCATACCAAGGTGAAGTAAAGCATTTCATGAGTAATCAAGCTGTTCTGAGCCAGTTGGAGACAATGATTCATATGCATTATGTTGAAGACATGCTAGAGAGGAAATGGTGAGCTTTTTTTCCTTAAAATAGTCTCCATTTTCTAGTAAAGCACTTGTTCCAATAAAAAGGCTTCAATCTAGCAAATGTCAGTGCTATCACTGGCAGCCTTCACTGGGAAGATAAGGCCCAGTCCTTCTTGCTTCTCCTTTCCAAGCAGGAGCTTTACATTTTCCAAGGCACTTGTGAATTTTGACTGTGAAAACTCAAGACTCCATTCTAGTGTGAAATCAAGATTTTAAAACCAGTGCTATGTGACCCTTGGTTTTATGAGATGTTTCTCGCAAGACCTGTTTGTGATTGCAAGAAACAGACGGCAACCAATTTTAAAAACAACTAAGTGTGCATGCTGGTATTTATTTTAACCTCTTTAGTGTAATAGCTGGTTTAGTAAAACACAGTGATTATTTTGCTATCCCTTTGCTACACTGAAAAGAAGTATCCAATTAACTGGTGAGGAAAACTCATCTACTGCTCTGAATGCATAAAAGGCTGATTCAATTTCTCTATCTGAGAGAATTTAACATTGTAAATAAAGCTAATTAAACTGACATGAGGAAAACACAAAGTAGAACCAAGATGTGCATTCTTGGCTCACATTCACAACACAGCTGTATTCTTGGACTTTTCCAATATGATCACTCCCTACATATGTACAGTAGTTTTTCTAATGAAATGTTTAATTAAACAAAAAGAAGGTCTGCTATATTAAATTGTTGCTGCCTCTGTTGATATTCCAAAAGATGACAGTATTGAGAATTCTTATGGTTGTGTCCTGCTGAGAACACCAGTGTAAAATTCAGATTAGCTGTGTATGTGTGCTTTTGTTTGACTTGAAGCAATTTTGTACTAGCTAAAGCAGTGTTGTGTATGGAATCTGTACTACTAAGACTAAGAGAGTGTCTCTCAGTGTCTTCCACTGAAGAAGTTAAAAAAATGTCATTAGTTGGATGATGCATGTTCACTGTATTTACAATAAAAAATTTCCCCCCAGATATTCCACTATTTCTCAAATACTTTCCTTCATGAGTATATATAAAAGTATCATTTAGTACAGCCCTCAGAAGTAGGCCATGGTGGTGCAGTTGTGCGATGTTCTCTGTAATGGCAGCCATGTGACCTGCATCTAGTGCAGTGATCCACAGTTATGTGTCTCCAGTATGCTACAGGACCTCAGAAATGCAAGATGCTTTCCAGACCCTCTTCTCTTACTTGGAAAGGCTTGAGTTAACCACAGGTATTCCTTCATCAGCTTCCAGGTTACCCTAATATCCAAAAGAGTGTATTACTGTTGAAAAGAAGAGCAAGCTTGTATACTTGAGAGGGATGGAGTCTGCTAGAGAGTGTCTATTCTCTACTTTTGTTTTAATTTATATTGCTTTTTACACTGTGAACATCCACGGTGTGCTCCTCCTCCTCTTCCTCTCTGTCCTATTGCACTGTGTTTTGGGAGAGGAGCAGAGCTGGGGAAATAGGAGACAGGCAAGGTTGAAAGGCCCTTAAATATTTTTCACATTTGGCTTTCTCTGGAAGCATCCAGTATCAGGACTTAGACCATCTGCAGGGCATGGATGATGGATTTCCATAACCCCTGTCTTGCCATCTCTTTGCTGCTGGAATGGGACTACTTGTGGAGAGTCAGAGGAGATGCTGCCCAATACTGTGATACCAGCAATAAAAGTGCTTTGTGGATATAGTAGCTCAAATGTGAGCTGGTCGAGTTGACGTTTGTAGCTTGCAGAGTCTAATTTGAGCTGGCAGTGTCGAGAGGGTGCAAGCAGGGATAATTTCAGAGGGAGGTTAAATACATGCATGCAGAGCTGTGCAGTCTTTTTCAGATCAGGGGCTTGAATGTGGTGCTGTGTGAGTTTGGACATGAATGTAGCATTTGACCTTGGGAGGGAGGGTGAAGTGGTCAGAGGGGGCTGTATGAGAAAATTTAGCTGTTCTGTGTAGGCTCGAGGAATGTAACCAGAGATCAAGGGAAGAGCATGTTAAATGAGCAGCTAGAGAACTGGACCAGGGTTTCACAGCAGGTGTGGGGAGGAAGAGCTGAACTTCCAGACCTAGAGAGCTGGCAAGACTTGCATTCATTTGTTAACCACCATTCTTCACATTCTCTGTTTTCTTCAGAGCATAATTATTTGCTTGCATTATTCTGCTTGGCTCATCTTGTGAGCACAGTGTGCATCTGCAAATAGCATTAGGTTCAGTATTTGGCTTGTAGTGTTTTTCCATAAAAGGCTTCAGCCACTATTTTTTTAAAACCTTAGGCAGCTCACAGTAGAGCTCATGAAGGTATGCTCTGTGGATGATACAGGGACAAAAAAGCTTTTTTGCAGAATGATCTCTAAATCTCAGTGTGTAGACACTTTTAAATTAACATTGCACAATAGAAAATTAATGTTAAACAAACCAGACAGTAAAATGAGATTTTAGAACAATGCCTGTGCTTCTCTCAAATTGGTGGTAATGCCAGCAGTGGGACAAATGGCTGTTGGAGAATGAAACCAGCTAAAGGCAACCCCCCTGCCAATTATCCAGTGAGCTGTGTCCAGCAGGTCCCCAGTGTGTTGCAAACATTCAGGAAGAGCATAAAGGCTTTTTATGTAGGGTGACTGTGAATAATAGGTACTATGCAGAAAAGAACTGCTGCACATTGTGTAGTTTGTTAATGCATGTGTAGTCAGCAAGAAGGTTCAATGATAGATTTCTCAATTAACTGCTTACACAGTTAATAATTCAGTCACCGTGTGCCCAGCAGGAGTGAAGTGGTAGAAAGTCCCTCTGGAGAGGAAAACTGTGATGATCTGCTTTGAGAGATACAATGGTCAGGGTTGGGAGAAGAAAGAAAGAGATGTCTGCATGAGTAAGTACTGCAAGACAGCCTTCTCCCTTGGCCCAAAAGGTGATGTTGCAGTAAGGTAGGATTTGCTCTACCTGAATCATTTCGGGAAGAAATTGCCTAAAGGGTACAATTATCTGTGTGAAATCTTGGAAAATCCACATAAATTGCTGCATGTCTCTCAAATAGTAGCAGTGTCACCAGGAGCAGGAAATGCCATTATCGCCTGCCTTCTTCAGGGCAATATTGGGAGGAGAGGGGAAGGAAGGTTTCAGAAGGGGTTGCTGAGCTCAGACTGACTGTGGGTCTGGCTGGATTTCAGGCTGGGAGGAGGCAAGAAGCTGTGCAACTCCAAGAGCATAGCTAACATGTTAAAGACTGTCTGAAAGGAAAATGCTGAAGGTAGTGTTTCAATGGAAGAGTGTTGGAGATGAGTCTTTTGACATCCCATCTGAAGCGTGTTCCTGCGTGATGCTTTGAAGCTCCAAGTTTGTGTTACTTTCAAAATGAACCCAGTGTTTTTCTATGAGCTCTCTCTGAGGAAGCCAAAATTTTTGGGGCAAGCCATTTTATGTGTAGAACCTGGCAAAAAGATTAGAAATAATTTTAGAACAGAGGTTCTGGGAGCCAGGTGAGGTAAGAAGCAAGCTTTGGGCTTTAGCCTTGATTGTTTGCATAGAGGCAAAGGGAAAGACAAGCAGTGAGAGTTTTGGATAGGTACACACATGCAGAGTGAGAATCTGCATCTCACACTTGTTCTTTTCGGGGTTGAAAATTGTGCCCAGTCTATGTGATAGTGTTAAATGGATTTTAAAAGTAGGTAATTCAGTTAGCACCACTGCCTCTGTTATTGCAAGGTTTGTTGTTTTTTTTTTCAGGTATCCCAGCTTTACTTCACTGCAGACTTTTTACTCAAGCCTCGTATCCCATAATGACTCCTGTAGCCCTGGTTACCAGTGTATCTAGTTCTTTTGCAGTACTGTGGGGGGAGAAAAACTAGGGCTGATGTAATGGACATCACCATTATTTACAAAAGCAGAGACTACAATCCATTTGACAAGTGCTTTACCTGGTGTCACTTGGGGGCTTATGAATAATGTAACAGTTGGAGAGTTAAATTTACTTGGTTTTTTCTGAGATGAAACAGATGTACCTTTAATGACTCTAGATAACAGCTTCATCTGCATAAATGTTTGTTTAAACATTTAATCTTTGTTTCTTTTGCTGTCTTTCTTGGTTTAAGGCTGTTCAGGTTGCAATAGTGAAAGTAGCGTTATTGAGAAATACCTTAAATCCTGTTATAAAAGTGGATTCTGACTTTCTGCCTTATCAAAAACACCTCAACAAAAACAAAAAAAAACCCCAAAACAGCAAAAAAACTCCAAAATCCAGTAAAACCTGCTAAGTTTGGCAGTAGATTGATTCACAATAATCATTACTCTAGACTCCTGTCTGAAGTAATGGCATAAATGATTCACAATAGACCTTGACGTTACCTGCCAAGAAGGGGCACTTCCATGGGACTCCTCAGTTTAGAAGGTGGCACTGAAATAGATGCCTGGGCAAGTTTTCATTGGCACAAAACTGGAGTAAGAGCTGAAAAGACTCTTCTGGAGGGTTTTGTTTGTTTGTGGTTTTTTGTTTGCTTTGGTTTTTCTTGTTTATTAGGATGGGGAATAGTAGTTACTGCTGGAGGGGTGAAAAAACAGATTCTGTGATGGTTGAGATGACTTCCTGAGCAGCACATGGGCCAAACAGTGTCAGTTGTGGCAGGTTTTCTCTGGATTTTTGCAAATGCTTTTCTTAAAACATATTTATAGGAAGAGAATAAGTTTTATTTAAGTGATACGGAGACACAAGTAGGAGTGGGAGGGGGGAATGTCAAAATAGATCAGTACAGCTTTTTCCTGCATACCACCAAGGAGGCAGGGAGACAGTTTGCTGACACAAGCACAAGCAGCTTTGGGTGCAGGAGATACCAATTGCTTGTGAATCAGGAATGTCAGATATAAGTTACTTGCTTTTCTGGGTTAATTATTTAGACAGCTGAATTTCTTCAGCTCTGTGCTGGCGAGCTCCTTGCTCCGAGTTGGGTGAGTAGTGCAGTGCAGCTGTTGCACAAGTTCTTTTAATGACTGGGTTCTCAGGCAGCACAACCTAAAAGCATCCTGTGGACTACACCGACCTGCTGGTGGTATGGGTCTTGCACTGACTTTGAGGGGCTCAAGAGTCTTTAGTGACCAGCATTCAGGCCTGAGCACTTCACCTTTCTGCCTTGAAAGCAATTAGTTGTGACTCAAGTGTGCACACCTCCTTCTGAACTGGTGTGGTAATGAAGGAGGAATGACCACTGGAAATCTGTGTGCTTTGGGTGAGTATGAGTCCTCCGTGTGTGCCTGTATTTGTCCTCAGTGGCTGAAACTCGAATGCCTTTGTCACTTAGCTGTGGTGACAAGTCCTATTTTGCATCTTGCACTCTGATGCAAACCATGCTCAGGATGCAGTTGTGTTTTGCCGTAGTGTTACTCCAGGTAACAATGTCCTTTCACATTCTTGCCACCCCTGTGTTGGTTACGTGGAGTGGAAAGACAGAGTGCCGAAAAAAGCTTGGGGGTTGGAGGTTACTGGGAGTGTTTGTAAGGAACAAAACTGAGTCTGGTGTCTTGGGGGAGAGAAGGGCAGGAAGCCTAAGGGAGTAGACCTGAGCAAATGTTTATCCTTAAATGGCCATCTGCCCTACCTAACCTGACAGGTGTCTGAATAAACAGGAGAGTTTCTCAACTGTAGTTTCAGCAAGTGTTACCTACTGTGTGGCTTGCAAAATATAGGGAGGCTTGTGCAGTCTTATGTGGGGAGAAATCTAGTATCCCAAAATGAAAAGCCTGAGTTCGTTGTTTTCAGATATTTTCAATTATCCGCAGTTAGATAGTTTAATGAACACTTTTTAACTTAAAAACATTGCAAAATGGGAGCGAAAGCAGGTAAAGATAATATATTAATATGATTTGAAGAGAAGATTCAATTGTATTTAATAGTTTGAAAATATACAGACATCATTTGTGGAGGCTTGTAGAATATTGAAAAAAGAATTAAATGGAATTGATGATCACTAATTTAGTTTTACTTGTGGATTAAGACCACAGTAGGGTGCACACTTTTGTGCAGTGTGTGCAGCACTGATTTTTTTTCTAAGACAGAACCATGGACTCTGTCAGGGACCTGAAGTGGCATGCTAGAACTGTCTTAAATAAGGTAAGACCTTTTCAAAACTGTCAGCTGCATACATAGGAACAAACAAGTAATTTAAGTCACCACTGTTATATATAAAAATAATATATAAAAATCAGATACACTGATTTTTAACTTAGATTGAGATTGTCATTGCAGGAGCAATTGCAAATGCTAGGCTCTGTCTTTAGCAAGACAGACAAATAAACATCCCCCTTCCGTTGTTCTTTTCCAGCAGTATTTTATGGTGAGTTCTAGGAATTACATTTTTGTTGTTGTTGTTGTCTGCTCAAGGCCTGCCTTTTAGTCGAAAATAGAGAAAACATTCCTTCAGAAGAAGGAATGAAATGTTTCATGCATTTGGCTCTTGCATGCATAAGCAACCTGACCAGTCCTGTGAAAATGAGCAGAGGAGTGAGATTTTCTTTCACATGAAAGAACTTGGGGATACTGCAGAGTTAAATTCCAAGAAGAAAATTGTTCTTTAAACCCATGGAATATATTTTGTAAAGGGCAAAGAGGGTTGAGCTCCCTGCGGCTGCAGAGAATGGGGAGAGTGTGTCACACAAAGACTCCAGGAAAATGGTAACTATTCACTGCAGCCTGGCTCTTATTATCCAGGATATCACAATGGTGGAAATGGCCTTTTTTTTAAACTTGCTTAAGAACACAGAGATCTGAATGTCTGTAGAGCTTGGATGTGCTTTGCTGATGTGTTGATGTTGTGTGTTCATAAGGGGTTGGTGAAGGCACGCCAGAGCTAGGGAAAACGAGTGGGGTGAGCTGCTGCTTTGGGATAATACCCTCTTCCACAGCTTGGGGCTTGGAGGCTGTGGTGTGGCTGGGGGTATTGACAGTTCTGTGACACTCACTTATGAGGAGAGCTGTAACCATTTTAAGGATGAGTAAGAGGGCTTTTGTATTATCTCTAAATTAGCAGTACATTGGATATAAGCACAGCTGGCAGGAATCTGCAAATCTGCATTTGAAGTTTGGTAGCTGGTCCCTGGAACATTTTTCTGTGTGATGATAGTTTCTTTGGTCTGCATTACTTATTTCACTTAGCTGCAGGAGGGAACCATAAGCTTCGTGTGGGGTAAACAGAAAACTTACTGTAATGATGTAATTTCTGATTTCTTGCAAGAGACTCTAACTGCCCTGTCTTGAAATAAATGAGGAAGGGCCCTGTACCTTCAGCTGCGGGGAAGTAAAAAAGGAAGGATTTTTTATAACTTTCTGAGACCAGAAGTGATTTTTACTACAGAGTGTAATTACACTGGACCTTACACACTGTCAGGTGACTTGTAGGAAGCTGATGATACAGTGGAATAGTATGTGTATCAAGTGTTTGCATATGGGCAATTATGTTAAGTGTTTTTCTAAGAGATGACATCTGTAGGAATTGCTTAATAATGCCAGGATTAATGGAGTCACTAAGCATCAGGTGAGACCCAGGCAGCTCCAGCTGCTCTGGTTTTGCCTGCTGGGTTTTTTGGTGACTGAGTGACTGACCTCCAGCATCATATGAACTGAATGGGCTGGGAAAAATCACATGTATGTAATGGACCAGTGCCACATCGTTTTCTTTGCCAAATGTATCCAGTCATTTGTGGAAACAGGTGCCCTTCTAGTCCTTGTGGATGTTTAGTTACTGTAGATTTTCCCAGCTAGGCATGTACAGAAAATAATTAGCATTGTGCAAAAATGCCTTTCACATGGTGCTGAAGTAAAAGAGACATTGCTTTGGGATGTTAACATGTTTGGTGCAGGAATCTGCCCACCTCCTGCTTTCTTGAGACTTGTGGAAATATGCATATGGATATATGCACAGATTAGCACTTTTCATCAGAGGATTTTTCACTAGTTTTGTGTAGTGAAATACTGCTACTGGGCTATTTTATCAGATTGTGAAACTGAGGGTTGGTTTCTGCTTTGAGAGAGGAACAGGCAAAGTAACATTTAAATTTATTAACTGTTTATTCCAACCTTAAAAATCCTCATAACCTCTATGGAAATGTCATCTGTCATTTAAAATGAAAGGGAACAACAGAAATTTCACTGTTGTTTTATACTGTAGGTTTCTCAGAAATGGTTGGAGGTCACTAAAAATTTTAGTGTTTCAATGAGTAATATATGATACCCTGTTGAATTTTACAGAATCATTTTATCAAAGCTTAAACCACTGGGTTTTTTACTGACTCCTGCATGAGTTTTTTGGAAGTGTCTCCTTTGTCCTATATCATTAAAACATAGAAAATGATTGAGCAGGCCACAGCTCCCAGCAGTTTTGGATCAAGCGAATAACAGTCCCAATAAATTAGAGATGACTGTCACCATTCATCATCCTCAGGATAAAATGGAGCTCACTGGAGTAGAGGGGATGTCCTTGGTTGTGGTGATGAGGCTCATGGCAGGATTCCTAAGAAAACACAGAAGTGATGGGAAGAAAGTCTTAAAAATGAGGAGAGCATTCTTCTGTGCAAGAAGGCAGTACCAGCCATTGCCCTGGTCAGGTTACCTGAGATAAGGCTGTAGATTTCAGTTGTTGCTCACAGTTTGCACACTGTGGGGTGACTGCTGGTTTTGCCAGATAAAAATTTCAGCAGGTAACTGTTGTGTTTTAGAAGGTAATTTTGATTTTGCTCCCATTTCTAGTGCAACCAGAAGCTGATGCTGTAAGGCAATTTTGATTTTGCTCTTGTTTCTACTGCACAACAAAGTTGATTTTTTTTCTCGCAGGCTAATACTCATTTCTTACTGCATTTACACTGATTTGTGAAAGACTAACTCAGTAACTCTTGTATTTAGACTAGGAGTCAGATTGCCTTTTGCTTACTTAAAATTACTTATCTGAATGTGCAAATAAAACTTGGGATAAACTTGTGGAGGCATGGTTGATGAGTTTTCAGTGTTCAGATGGATACACTGACTATATGGAAAATGAGGCTACTTTTGGGGACAAGTTGAATGCCTAAAACTACAGTTCACTGCTTTATCATCTCAGCCTGATGTTACAGCAGATAATTAAAATACCTCAGTAAATCGTTAATGATGAAAAAAAAATCTTGATTTGAAGAAAGCACATGACCATAATTCTGTAAATTACTCTGTTTTGTAGGAAGATTATGTGAAACTGAACTAGAAAATACTCAGTGTCTGCTGAGCTGCCTGACACTTGAATTTCCTTTTTACTTTTTTCTTAATAAGATGTACATTTCTGAAAATGGGGACAGTGATCAGAATCTGAAGCCTTTGCAGGGATTTTATTATAGTTTGTTTTGGTGGAAAATTCATGGGAGCAGGAACTTGTGAAGGAGTTGAGGTGAGATGGAATGGTGGAGCATTGCTGCCTCTGGCCATCACTCTGTTCTCTGGTCTGTGCGGGCATCCTGAACAGACTCACATCTGTGTGTTGTAAACAGCCGTGAGGAAAAAAAAAAGTGGCTGAAGGATTTCAGGTGTCATGACTGAGCTAGCAGGAAACTAAATTAGGTTCAGAGAGCCACTTTGTCATGGTGGCAGAGAGAGGAGGGGCCTAGAGGGTCGCTTTGTGTTGTGTGCTTGGATGAGGAACAGCCAGACAGAGCTAGAGGGGCACAAATCAAATAGCAGAGACTTGGGAAATGGAAGTTATATTTTTATGTCAGTAGCATGAGGTGCAGCAATGAATAATAGTGTCTTAATTTTCTCTTTTCTTTTTCCTGTGTTTATTTCATGCTTTCAGTAAAGCATTATCAAGCTTTAGCAGTCGCAGAGGCCGTATCATCACTATCCAACTAAGCAAAGAATTAAATGTATTTGTTAGGCAGAAGGAATGAGAATAGAATACAGAAAGTGCATAGATGTTGACAAAATAATAGGGCTTTCTTCCTCACACGACATGGTCTCTCTTCCACCCTGCTTTCAAACATCAGCAATCACTTTCTGTCCTCCAGTGGTTAGCAACCCCCTTGTGTGTTTTTAAAGGTGTGATTGGAGGCTTGTGGCAGTCAGTCTTGAGTGGCCACAGAGGAAGATAAGGTGGATAGCCCTCACAAGGACTCATTTCACAAAGTGAAGGTGACGGGCTGTTAACAGTGGTCCTGTTCCTTGTAATCTCACGTAATCTCTTGATCTTGTCAGATAGGAGCACTTGTGCATTAGACTAATCGTGATCGGGTCAATATCGAGTGGCCTGAGAAAACCAGCATTCAAGTGTGTTCCCTCCTACGCTCGCTCTAAATGCTGTAAAAATTTCAAAACAATTAGGGATGATAAGCAGTTGTGTGATAATCGTTTCTGTCAACAGCTTGACCTTTGTGTGGGTGATGGGCATTTTGATGATCTTCCTCTTTTCCTGTTTAAAGGGAATTTCAGCACAGTAGGAGGTCTTTGTCCGTTAAAAGGGCCCCGTCACGATGACTTTCTTCTTCCTTCCTTTTATTTACTTGGATGTAGTACAAGTGCACTTGGCTCCTGAAGTAGCAAAATGAATAGCTCACAGGAGAGCCTCGTTAGTCTTGAAATTAAAATAATTGAGTTCTTTTAGCTTATTAGTGCTTAAGAATAGCCTTCTCTAAGACCATTACCTCTGGGATAAAAGCCGTATTTGCAGCTGAATAAGCAGCATGTACAACATGACTTGTTGCTAGGGAAAGAGGCTTTCTTAGTTCTCCGCCAAGCAGAGCGGCTTGCGTAGTAGGTAAAAACTGAATGACCTCAAACTGCATTCCTGAAATCCTCTTTACTCTTCAGTTGGCAGTCTGAAAATATTTCCGTAAGTGACTTTGGCTTTCTGGAGCTGCTCTCATTCCCCTTCCAGCTCACACAGTCAGCGACATGGGAAAAGCAGCCCCTATCGAGGCCAGTTCTGCGAGGACAACACTTGCTGCAGGCGCTTGTCTCATCCAAGAGAAATGCCCAGAGCCCAGTGATGTGAGGCTTGATTGAAGACTGTGAGATGTGGGCAGATGAAAAAGATGTGTATCAGTTAAAATGCAGTTTAAATTAGCAGTCTTTCCTGTTTTCGTCTCTGCAGCAAAGGGCCGACTCCGTTGCAATACAAAAGAGGAAGGCAGAATTCTGGTAGCAAAACACGTAATAACTGATCACAGGAAGTAAAATAGTTTGGAGCATCTTTGTGATTTTTTTTTTTTTTTAGTGAAACCTTATCTCTGATCTTACAGTTGCTGGGGTCTTGATGTGAAGCTGGACAGTATACCCATGGTGCTGCTCCTGGATTTGGCACCAACACCATGTGGACTAACCCAGAGTTCTTGTGTGCTGGTGGGCTTTACTTGTTTTTAATGTGTTGAACCCTGGTTTTGGTGGAGTTATTGATACTAGCCTCCATCAAGAATCATGCCAAGGTTCTTGGAATAGACCAAACAGTGTAAAAGTGTGCTGAGAGGAGCCTTGCCAGAGTACCTTTAAACAAGACATTTAACTCTTTATCAGCAACAAGGCACATGAAAAAAAAATGCTTTTTGCTCTTTAGCAACTAAGGTTTGTAACAATTGCACAGAACACAGTGCAGTAGAGAAGAAAGAGATGGTGCTGTACTGATTACTATAAGAAACTTGAATACAGCAGGTCAATGAGAGTGCCTCTTTACAGCTTGGGTATATCAGATGGGTCTTTTTTACCCCTGTGGAAATGAGGATAGTTCAGTTTTAGGAATTAAGAGTAGCAAGTTCAGGAGTTTGTACTGAATGGGTGAAAAAAAGGTAGTTAGCAGTTTTTAAAAGTATAAGTGCCAAAAAGGGCTTGGTGGTTGTTGCTCTGACATCCCCTGCCTTACAAATGTCTGTTTGTTGCAAAGACGTTGCACAGAACAGCAGGGATCAGGACAGACTGCAACTCTCTTGATACTAACGTGATATTGATATTAATAATAATGAGCGACAGAAGCTCAGAAATCCTGACAGTGTCTATAACATGAGACTGCGTCCTGACCACCCTTTGGATAGATGCTGTAAATGTCTCAGTTTAATAACAGAGGATGAGAATCCCACAGGGCTAACGATGACGGTCGTTTCTTTGACTGGCACACATATTTAAAAGGTCTCTTGGCCAGAAATGTCTAAAGTCTTGAATATGTTGTACAAAAAAGCTTTGTATCATTTAAAAGGCCCTGAAACTTGGTGACAAGGACTGTGTGCTTGAATATTGGACTAGAGTGTTTACAGGCTTTGGTACTTGCTTTGGTTTTCCTAGATCATAAACCCGTTTGTGTTTGAAAATAATTTTCCTTATCCTCAATTCTTCTCAGCACTGAAAACTTTTTCAAATCTTTGTGTAAATGGGAACAGAACTCTATCTTATACTCAGGAGGGAGGTCATTAAATTTGGGTACCAATTTGTGTTTCAAAATGAAAATCTACTCGATCCCCTAGAGTGGAATATCATCAGTTCATCTCCTCTTCTTCAAAAGGGAAAAAAAAAAGAAAAAAGAAAAGTTTTCCTGGAGCGGTCATTGATACAAACTCTTCTTAAAAAACGGAAAGGAGATCGTTTAGAGATGAGGGTTTCTGATTCAGAGTCGTGGAAAAGAGCCTTTTGTTCCTTAACACAAACCCTGCTAAAAATAGATGAGTACTGTTGGTTCAAATGAACTTGCTACTGTTTGTGTTTGAGTGACTACGATGTTTATCATCTTGCACTTCAGTGGAGCTCTCAGGCTGGAGAGCATTTTTGTTCTGTTTCACTAAGTGTATTCCTGGGGGTCCCACTTCCTGACTGGGGCTCTGACAATGAATCATAGCAGTAGAAATGATAATAAATTGCTTCATTCTGCATAGCTCCAAGCCTCACTGCAGATATCTCCCTTGATGTAGCCAGAAAATTAATCTAAAAGTCTTCTCTCTTTTAGATTTAGGCTGTCACTCAGTGGCTCTCTCCGTTGGACTGTTTTTTCATGGTATATATACTTCAATGTTTGTCAGGCTAAACAGCAAGCATTTGTGATGGGAATTGGGATTTGAGACCGTGATGTTCTTCCCCTGCAGTGTAAATGTTCAACCCAGGAGTTATGTACACCCAGTTTCCCCTGACCTGTCCCAGAGGAGGGACTTCTTTTGGGTGCTCATTGGAAAAGGTGGAAATCATACCTAGGTTTTGTGCATCTGGGCAAATGCACAAATACACAGTTTCTGAATAAAAATGGTAATCGTAGCAGCATTTTTCCTTTAGGCAAATGTTTCCCAGGACAGCTGTTCAGTGAAAAACCTTGGAATGGCTGAAATCTTGCCTTTTTGTAAGAGCAGCCCTTCATGTCACCCCCCACCTCCCCCCCATCAAACTCCCCAAATCTCCTGTGAGTCTAGATATCTCATCTTGGGTTGCTATGAGGCATATTCAGAAGCACTTTGCCTGCTGTCTGCTTTGCTCGGGGTATCTGTCCAGCTGCTTTATATGACTCAACCAGTTTGTGTTCAGTGTTTCCTTGACTATTGTAGATTTAAAATGTTTTAAAATATCAGAATTGGAATAGGAAAGCTGTTGAAGAGAGCTCTAAAGCTATAAATATGAGATGCTGTTTGTCAAAATTGATGCAAACATTTTTACAAGATAATTTGATTGATGTAGCAGTTCAAACAGCAACCTTGATCAGGATGCTTTTGTGAACAAGGTAATTTATCTCGGCAAATGCGTTCACATAAATGTTTTAAAATCGAAGGCATGATAAATCTGTCTAGAGCCTGCACACAATGGAGCTGCCAAACCTGCCACCTGTTAAAGATTTTAATGAACTGTTCTGTGTTTGACAGAAAAAGTTTAAGTAATGTTGTCACTTTCCTTTGCTGAGACTTTCCTTATCTCAGGCACTCTGAGGTATCATGTAGCAAATGCTTCTAAGTGGAGCAGCTCTGGTGTTTCAATTAGAAATGCAGCAAACTGGTGAAGAAGACCATTAAATCCTAAATGTGGCTTTTGTGCAGAACAGCGCTGAGGAAGGGCTTTTTGTTCAAAGCCACAGGGAGATGGTGTTTTGTTAGGAGCCAAAGGATGCCCTAGCCCATGTCATGTCATTAGATTAATGGGAAATTAGTTCTGGATTTTCTGAATGGAAGATGATATGGTTCTGAGAGTAAACCAGAAATGTACTAGGATGTTATGCTTCTGTGTGTGTGAGAGAGAAAACCTTTGAGTGCAGTAAGACAAGGCTTGGTGGAGGTTTTTTTTGCAGCGACAGGAAAAGGGTTCACAAGTCTCCTTTCTGCAGCCTGTTTTCAGAAGGGAATTAGGAGATGTGGAATATGTCAGGCTTGAAACATCCGCATAAGGATAAATGCCATCCTCTGAGAGTCTGCAGAAAGTGTACGTGCTGGGTTTTTTACCACTTAAAAATTGAGGGCATTGCTTAAGGGCCTTAGATTGGCAATGGTTTGGAAGACCACAACTTACTAGGATCACAGAATCATAGAGTGGTTAGGGATGGAAGGGACCTTAAAGATCATCCCCTGCCATGGTTAGGGAACCTGGAGCAGGTTACTCAGAGCCCCATCCAGCCTGGTCTTTAACACTTCCAGGGATGGGGAGTCCAAAGCCTCTCTGGCAACCTGTTCCAGTGCCTCACCACCCTCATGGTAAAGAATTTCTTCCTGCTGTCTAATCTAAACTTACCCTCCTTCAGCTTAAGGCCATACCGCCTTGTCCTACATGCCTGTGTAAAAAGTCCCTCTATACTTTCTTGTAGCCCATTTAGGTACTGGAGGGCCACTAGAAGGTCTCCTCAAAGCCTTCTCTCTCCAGGCTGAACAGCCTCAACAGGATACGTTTTCCTGTGCTCTTCAATGAATTGCCATTCTTGTTTTCCATCCAGAAGCACACCTGGATTCTCACTATGTATTTCCTTGATTGACCTTCACTTAACTGTGGATGTGGAAAACATTTCTGGCTGAGTAAACTATTCACAGCTTCTAATTAAGCTATGCAGTGACCAGACTGAAGCTCACTGAGCTTGTAGAAAGGATGTAGAAGGCAGAAAGGTGCTAGAAAAAGTAAAAGCAGTGGGTAAGGAGGTAGAATAGCAGGGGAGGAAGCTGTGAAGAGATTTGTGAGGTACATAGGCAAATTAATGAGCGTGATCAGTAATAGCCATTGGTAGCAGCACAGGGGTTGTTAAATTATATCCTTTAAAAATAGTAATGAAACCTCACTGATTATACCTTCATTGTCTATTCTGGCTTCAATAAGCTTTGAGGCAGACTGTTAAAGCAGTCTTGACCCAATGGTGCAAGTGAGTATTGGCACTCAGGAGCATTTCTGTTTTTCTTTTGGCTGAACTACATTTTTGTCCCATGGACAAAACAGAGTGATAGTTTTCACAAGTTATGAGAAATTTGAGACACATCCCCCCCTTTTTCTTGCCATGTCCTAATCGGTACCTCTGTTTCCCATGAGGATCCCAGCTTCCAGCTGTAATCAGTATGCTCTGTGTAGCTGTGAGCATGCCAGAAAATGGGGCCACTTCTGGTTCGACTCCAAAATAAACTTTTTTTACTTGCAGATTGGTGGACTGGCTGATTTGACATATTTGCCCTGTGCTTTCACATGCAATAGAAATAAACGTGCATCTAGAAGTGCTTAAAAATTCAGGAGCTGTCTCTCTTTCAGAAAAACAGATTCCAGAATGTTGACATCAGATGACTGGTATGAACTATTTTTTTCTTAATAGCTGGTAGTAAGACCCCTTTTCAACAATAACACCAGGCAGGGAGCAGTCCCATGGCCAGAATATTAGTGTGTTTGCCAGAAAACCTGGAGCTTTGTTTCTGTTCACCTGCTGTGTAAACTTTACTTGGTTTCTCCTTTTACATAAACTGCAGTTCATCCTCTGCTTTTGTAAAGGCTACTGCAGTTTCTCCCGCAGACCGTGAAGACCTTCATGGTCATTTATATTTTGATAACTCATTAAAATAGCAACATGGAATCTAAGGTATTTTTATTAATATAGTTGGAACAGAACAGCTGCTACAGTGCAGTTAATAATGTTGGCCTCCAGTCACCCTGAATCCATTTTTACCCTGGACTGTCTGGCACTCTGCAAGATACACCCTCCTCAACAGGTCTGCAGGAAACTTGTCACACTGTCTTCTGGAAAAGCATATAAATAATGGTTTGATATTTAAGTATGTAAACCTATAAAAAGCTGTAATAAACCCAAGTACACTCAGTTATTCTTGCTGTACATTTACAGAATGTTGCAAAATACCTTTGGTGTTATTCAGAGAAGTGAGTAAAAATCCAGATTACGATAGTTTTATTCACTCTCAGTGAAGTAAATGCTATTTTGAGACAGCATAATCTTGAAAAATATTAGCTATTTTTAAAAGATAACTTTAATTCAAAAGGTAAGCTTCCCTGCAGTCCCTGGTAAGGTCCAGGAGCAAGTCCTTCTGGAGTCTTTTGCATACAGAAGGAGCAGCTGTATAGCTCAGCTTCATTAAGGCTTTGGATATAGTCTCCAGTAGTGTCCTTACAGCCAAACTGCTGAGATAAAAGCTGGAAAAGTCGACCTTTTTTCTATGGTTACCTTTTGAGTATAGCCCCTTCCAGCCTGTTAACCTGTGACTGTGGTTTTTCATCATGCACCTTGTAAATTCCTCCTGGAGTAGCAAATCAGCCTCTCTGTCCTGGCTGTCAAAGGAGATAAGTACCAGAGGGATGTCGAAGGGGAAGCAATAGGTCAATTAAACTAGCAGTGAGAGGATATGTTTGTGGTGGTCCTTGAGTGGTTTTTGCATTATTCTGGGTTGGTTTTGTGATCCACATCAGTTCATGGATTTGCCGTGACTTGAAATAGCGCTGAATGCAGGTCGTGCAAGTTGAAGGTTATGAAGAAGCCAAAAAACCCTCACCCAAATGTGTGCAAGCAGAATTGCAGAAATGTGCACGTGTTCTGCATAACTGAGCTGATCTAGGGCTGTTGTGATCCATTGGTACTTGACTTGACCCAAACCAGCTCCTACTTAACCCTGCCTTGATTTTGTAGTTATTTAAACTGGGAGGTATCTGGCACCTTTTCTTACATGGCTAGTAATTTAAGCATTGCCCTCAAAAAACATGCTACTAATACAGTAATAAGACAAATAAGAAACTGCTGGATCTCATGCAAAAGCTATACAAATATGGGATTCAGATCAGTTATAAAGATGAGAAACTATGTGAGAACTCCAGTTTTAAAACGGAAACAGTATCACAGAATGAATGAAGCAAATTAAATGCGGAACTAAAAGTAAAACCTGGAAATATCTACTGTACACAAGTAGTACCACTGGAGAAATAATTTGTAGTCAGGGAATCAGAGTTTTCCAGTTGTGTTAATTGCTTAGGTGGCATCTATTTTGTGTAAATAGCACAAAAGACCCTAGTCTCCCTGAAACAGGATCAGTGTTAATCAATGTAATCCTTTAAACAAGGAACAACATAGTATCTTACTCAAATATCAGAAAGCTAAATGAGCATATTAATTTGTGTCATTGTGGTATTTGTATAGTGCAGTAGCACTTTTAAGCCGTGCTTATAAAACATTTACTATGTAGATGAAATCTAAACAATGTATAGATGTTAAAACAACAAGCAATATAGGTATTTGAAAACCTAGCAAAAAATAGATAACCTTTGCCATTAACCTCAAATTTTTTCCATGTGAAGCTACAGTTTTTTCTTCCAATAAAAAACTGCAAGATGCTAATTTGTATAAGACAGGTGGACTCCACTGGAGTATTCTTCCTAGACAAAAACTAACAAGAATATTAGTACAGGAGAAGCAGAAACAACTTCAATGGAATGGTATTCCTGTTTCCATGTCCCTCTGCCATCTTTTTTATGCTTTAAAGGTTGCACTTTATGTGTAATTTCTAGGAAATCTGCAGCAACTTCAACCTTTCCTGCATCCTGACATGGAAATTAATTGTCCGAGGTGGGATGCTTGGCCATATATAGCTTTCCTGGAGGAAAAAAAAAACTCTGCGTGTTGGGATTGGAAAGGATGTTACTTCTCAAATTCAACATGGAAGTCATAAAACAAAAAACCAAAACTGAACAAACTGATTTGAACAGACTTTTCTCAAAGCAAGAGCAGTTCTGTGTTAATTATTCCTGATAAATACTTGTCTTTATCTGTGTTTGAAGTGTTTAAGGGCTGAAGACTTCAGTCTCTCAAGGCTGTGCTCTCCAGCTGTTTAATATTTCTTCTCCTGTTCACACTGGACCTAGAGAACAAAGGTGGGTTTTGTGTATTTAAAAATTATATATTTTAATTTGGTTTTTTGATTTAAAATCCCAATATTGTCCCTTTAGTAGTCTTTATAAGAGCAGAGTAGTATGATCTGTCAAAACCAAGACAGTTGCAAGCTAAGCTGATAAGAAATGCTGAAGAGAGAGCTGGAAGGGAGGAAATATAATGATCCTAGATGAGAAACTTTGAAAGTGGCGGGTTATTTCTGATGGTCAGAAGCAGTCTGACCTTCACTTGGTATACACTTCCCTCCATAAGGAAATCTGGAGGGCATTACCAGTTCTGGTCACTCTAAATATTTGTTTTTCTGTCATGGACTGTATTCTAATCCTCTCCATCAACTGTGGGAGTTAAACCAAATAGAATGTATAAATGATATCCACTCAACTCTTGCACTGGTGTGCAGTGACCACTGGTTGCCCAGCTTTTCAAACTAAGAAAAAAAATCAAGATGAAATAAAAAGTTTAGTTTTAGAGTCTTTTTTTTTTTTGTCCCTCTGAATCTTACATTGAAACACGTTGAGTTCAGTATTTAATGACTGACTGGATTTAACCTGCTCAATCATTAACTCATTTAAGCTGGGAAAGACCTCTTAAGATCATCTAAGAGTCCAACCAAAACCTAACGCTGCCAAGTCCACCACTAAACTGTGTCCCTAAGTGCCACATTTACGTGTCTTTTAAATGGCTCCAGGGATAGTGAGTCTTTCACTTCCCTGGGCAGCCTGTTCCAATGTTTGACAACTCTTTTGGTGAAGAAATTTCTCCCAATATTCAGTATCAACTTCCTCTGGCACAACTTGAGGCCATTTCCTCTTATCTCTTTTACTAAGGAGAAGAGACCAACACTCACCTTGCTACAGCCTTTTTTCTAGTTGTAAAGAGCGATAAGGGCTCCCCTGAGCCTCCTTTTCTCCAGGATAAACAGCCCCAGCTCCCTCAGCCACTCCTCATAGGGCTTACCCTCCAGACCCTTCACCAGCTCCATTGCCCTTCTCTGGACTCGCTCCAGCACTTCAATGTCTTTCTTGTAGTGAGGTTCTAGAACTGGACAGAGCACTCGAGGTGTGGCCTCACCAGTGCTGAGGACAGGGGGACAATCACTGCCCTGGTCCTGTTGGCCAAACTGTCTTTCATACAGACCAGGATGCGAGTGGCCTTCTTGGCCACCTGGGCACACAGTGATGGCTCATGTTCAGCTGCCGTTGACCAGCACCTCCAGGTCCTTTTCTGCTGGGCAGCTTTCCAACCACTCTTCCCAGCCTGTAGCCTACCTGGGGTTGTTGTGACCCAAGGTCAGGAGCTGGCTCATGGCCTTTTGGAACCTCATACAATTGGCCTTGGCCCATCAATCCAGCTTGTCCAGATCCTTCTGCAGAGTTTTCCTACTCTCCAGCAGATCAACACCACTTGTCACTGGCTGCCGGCTGGTTTTAACTCCATTTACCACCAATCTAATCTCTGTGCTCAGCCACCCAGCCAGTTTTTTAACCCAGTGAAGTGTGCCCCTGTCCATGCCATGAACAGCCAGTTTCTCCAGGAGAATATTGTGGAAAATGGTGTCAAAGGCTTTACTAATGTCTTAGATAAATATCCACAGCCTTTTCCTTGTGCCTTGGCTGATCCAAAGAAGGGATTGAGTACCTCAGCCTTTTCCTCATCCTTTGTCACTATGTTTTGCCCCACATCCAGTAATGGATGGAGATGATTCTTAGCCCTGCAAACATTTTTACAGCAGTATCCAGATTAAGTTCTAGTTGGGCTTTGGCCCTTCTAATTTACTCCCTGCATAACCTCACCGCATCCTTGCAATCCTCCTGAGTTACCTTCCCCTTCTTTTAAAGGTCATAAAGTCTCTTTCCCTAGTTCCACCCTAAGCTCTGTCTTCAACCATGCTGGTCTTCTTGCCCACCAGCTTGTCCTTCAGCACATGGGAACAGTCTGCTCCTGCATCTTTTAAGATTTCCTTCTTGAAGAATGTCTAGCCTTTCTGCACTGCTTTGCCCTTCAGGACTGTGTCACAAGGGACTCTGTCAACCAGTCTCCTGAACAGGCTGAAGTCTCTCTCACAGTATTGCTGAATCTGTCCAGACTGTCACTGGAGAGCTTTGTATATAAATAAGAGGTCATACTTGAAGTTTTCCCCTTGTCAAATATTATCCTTTTGGGGAATAATTACATTGTTTTGACCTAGATGTTCTCAGGACTAAAAGTCAGTAAATTTCCTTTGTGAAAGGAATCTGTAAAGCAAGACTTGGTCCTTTGTGTTCTGGTGCTTTATTGGCTTTTTTTTTCCTTGGGAAAATAATTTTGGCTAATAATAAGCTGAATTTCCTATTGACCAGAGCTACTGGAAGTAAGATGTTTCTTGTAGTAAAAATCTTCTGTAGTAATTCAGTAGTGCCCAGTTCCATTGTTGTCTGTTGATCAAAATTTTATGATCATTGTGAAGGCTAATTTCATCAAAACTTCACTGTCTCCATGTAATAATGACCTAAGCTTGTATTCCTGAGTCCTTAAACTCAACGTAGTCTCCAAATTTATTTATACATCTCCTTTTTCTTTGCCTTTGGAAAATACCAGGGGTCATTCCTGTCAGCAATATGGCAATTGCAGAGTGCATTCCTCAGGAAGGCATCTTACGTTGTAGAGCTCCTGCAACATCTCCCGGCCTCTGAACCCCATGACATGTCCTGTTCTCTTAACTGACCTCAGTCCCATCATACCTGTCACACCTATCTCAGATCACAGTCCTAAATACTCCTCTGGAAGTGCTTGCGTGGGAGCAGATGCACACCATGCCTTCATGCCCCAGATAACCCTCAAGAGCGTTCCTCATGAATTGGCTCACCCCCTGTAATTATCTCCCCAGCTCCTTATATCCCATTGTGACAAAGTGGGGAAAGAAAAGCAAAATCTCTGTATGAGGAACAGTGTTTCTCACAAAAGCTGGGGATATATAATTGAATAAACTCATTCGTTAGGAAGAAGCCAGGAGAGAGTGGGTATAATAGAGATGTTAAAGCTTCTCTAGATGCCACAAAAAATCTGCTTTAGAAAGGAAAGCTGCTTCATACTAATCCAAGATCTCTCTGAAACTCTTTAAAACAGCAGGCAGAATTTAGAGGTGGGAAGAGAGCATGTTAAGTTTTACTTTCAAATGTAAGGACAAGGTCAATGCTGGAAAACAGATTCAAAAAGAGGAAAAAAAAGCTTTCAGTAACTTCAGACATTGTGTCAGACATGGTCAGGAAATGACCAGTCTTCTGTCCTGCCCTTACTAGAGAAATGAAAACCATAGGCATATATGAATCTAACCTCTGGGTTTAAGCAAACTTAATTTTTTGTGGTGTTAATAGCTCAACTTGTTAATAGCCTTTCTCTTGTGGAACAAGCAAGGGAATTTTTTCTAGTGGCTGCTCAAGCCAAGATCGCTTCATTCTCAAGGAAAGAAGTTTCTCTCAAGCATGGAGAGGCACTCAACCATTAAGTGAAATGTCCAGCAGGAGAGAAAGATAGAAAAATCTTTAAAGAAGCTGTAATCACATTGTGGTAAAACTGTCATCTCTGTCTCTCATGTCAGAATAAATGTTTTGGTACTCAGTGTCCAGCAAATGGCATATATGGTATACACCACCACACAGGTGAATTTACTTCTTTTTTTGAAACATTAAGCTATGGGGTAGGTTTGAACCTTTCTTTAGGTAAAGGAAAAAATCTCCTTTATGTTGTTGTTTGCGAAGTTTCTGAGAACTAAACAACAATTCTCATTCTTCAACAGAAACAGACTCTAGAAATGTTTTAACATAGTGGGACAAGAAAATGTCAAATGCAATAGAATTTATACCAGAAAAATGTATGCTGTGTATTGGCTTAATTTTATCCAACCGTTTTTTTTTTTTGGTGATTTCTCTGTTGTTTACTGTGTTTATTCCTGGCATGTTACATACCCCCTAAAATCTGAATGGTTGTCCCCTCCCAGCCCCCCTGTTGTTCTCTCCTCGTGCATATTGTAAAGCTGTAAATGCTGCAATAACTGCAAGACAAAGACTGTATCACCCCCTGCGGTAATTGTGCCTCTTCCAGAGCTTTGGTTCCTTAAGTGGTATAAAAATCCACTCTTAGAACAAAAATGAAAAAATCTTATTCTCTTACAATTAAAAAAAAAAATCATTATCTTATAATTATAATTTGTATTTACTTTTTAATTGTCCCACTATTGTCATGTATGCTAGAAAACCTGAAATTACATATATATAGCAGTGACAGTTCTGTAAAAGCAATAAAACTTGTCTTCATGTAGTGTTTACCAATAAGATTTTAAACCCCGAATGTACATGGGGGGTAAGAGATCTCTGGACATAAAATACTTCCTGTTTAAACTGAAGAAGAATAATTTTATAACTACTGATTATTAGTCAGAATATTGATAATGCTTCAGTTGAAGTTAAACCTTGTAGGTGTTTTAGGTCTACTTGTGGTAACCACCCTTTGCCCAGCTAGAGACAGCCAAGGCAGCTCTGCCTCAGCACTGATCCAGGGTTTGGAGCCAGCTGGTGAACTTGCTAAGGCCCCAGTTTTGAAATAC
Source organism: Corapipo altera (assembly GCF_003945725.1). Taxonomy (NCBI): domain Eukaryota; kingdom Metazoa; phylum Chordata; class Aves; order Passeriformes; family Pipridae; genus Corapipo; species Corapipo altera. The sequence goes on from NW_020884908.1 coordinate 2,205,560, forward strand.
AGATATCTCTGCATAGGCAGTTAAATGAAAGGGCTGGCTTTCAGAGTTGCTCTGCCCTTTGGCAGCACGTGATTTTACTGGGATCTTGGAAATGCATTGTAATGGTGGAAACGAATAGAAATTTTAAAAAGTTACTGCGACCAAACTGCTTTTAGTGAGCACAGTGCAGGTTTCATTATTGACCTCAGCATAAATGGATTTCTGCCTGTGCTGTAAATTTTCCTCCTCACCTCATGTCTGTAGGCTCCTGACAGTGCAAAGATCTATTTTTGTGATAGTTTAAAAGCAAAAACAATAATGTGAGGAACGAGGATTTGTTAACTGGTAACAACTGATAACAACTTGTGTATTCACTTTATCCTTCTCTGCCGTGCATCACTTGTTTATAAATTCACAGTACATGTACACAGCTCTATATACATGTAGAAATGTACTTGTATATATGTATGAGGTATATTATTTAATTTAGACTGATTAACAGACTTCTCCGTGAAATACACTGGGTGCCTTTCAGGCTGCGACCTTGTAAATACTAGTAAATACTAGTGACGTTCAGAGAATTATCCACTAAATGTGATGTTTTTCAGTTTGAGATGCCATCTGAGTTAAAGTGCACCTTTGTTCTTAAGTAGGACAATTAAGACTTTCCAGAAACAGCAACAGTGACAAAAGAAACCACAGAACACTGCTGCATTGTGTGTGGCGGTGAGTCATACAGAAGACACATGTCCCCAGAGATCCTTTCTGCCTCTTCATCCTCCCCATCAGCTGCCTCTTTCCTGGCTGATGATCTTCCTCCCTCTCTGGGAGCTGATGCTTTTTTACCCCATCCTCCCTCTCTGAACGAACCTTTTCTAAGAGCCGAGGAGGTATTTAGTCGGACACCACTGAGGGAGGGGGAGTAACAGTTGATAATGGGCTGCAGATCTTAGCACTATTTCTGGGGACTTTTTTTTTTTTCCCCCGACGGACACAGTCCAGCTGATTTGGGAACCTTTCTTGCCGAGAGGCATGAATAGCTGGGTTGTGTTTGTTCAGCGGCTGTACTTTGGCAGGGATAAAACCCTGGGAGCTGCTGCCAAACCTGCACAGCCACTTCTGTGTTGTGGTTAACCTGTTAACCAACCTCTAGTAGCAGGCATAGAGGAAGAAGCTACGTGAAGATCCTCTATGTTAATTGAAAAGTAGTAGGGAAAAAAAAAATCTTGGGAAAAGTTTTCCAGGAAACAAGAAAAACAGATACGTAAATGCAGCACCTGTCTTTGAAAGTCAAAGTAGAATTCAGTGAATGAAAGCTGGAAAGGAAAGAAGACATATAACTGCTGGTACTGTGTACTTCTAAAGTAACTTTTTAAAGGTTGGCAGGACAAACTACGAGCAAGCAAATAGACCAATTAAAGCCTTTGGGAACTGTATTAGAATAAATTGTGAAAACATTATTTTGGCAAGAAAACAGTAATTTCCTCATGTATCTATATGCTTTATGAGTAAATGCATCCAGAGATACTGAAAATCATGTATTTGACTTCGTAGTTGCCAGTCAGCATCTTCAAAGCATTTCTTGGAGAAAACCTGGTACCTCTTGGACACATGTTGTAAGACTGCTTCAGAAAATGAAGTTCAGATGAGGCTGGGAAAAGTAGTGGAGCAGAATGAGAAAGAGGCACAGGGTTGCTTCACTGTTGTGATGTGTTACACAGAGCATGCAAAACAGAAATACCATCTGTCAGCTGGTCCTCATGAGGCACTTGAGCAGTGGCCATCCTGTCTCCTCTTCTGTGCTTCCTCACAAAGTCCAGCTGCTGAATGGTGCTGAAAGTGTTTTGGGGGACCAGCATGGGATAAAACATCTATTTGAGCAAGACTGCATCATGCTGTGACTCTGACATCAATCTACTTGGATTATTCTTGCTGCACTACAGTATTTTATCAGGCACTTGGTTAACAGAGTAGTAATTTTTCTTAAGTTGAAGGCTTTTATATAAGCAGATATTTGATTTTAACAAGCATATTGTTGCTCCGCTATTTAGGTGATCTTTGGTTTGAAGCAACAGTACACTGTAGAAAAATCCATGTGTATGAGGACCTCCTTTGAAAGTGGACTTGATGCTTGGTTAGGGACAAGGCTGATGCTTCTTGAGCAACCCAAACTTCTCCTGCATGCTGAGTCATCCTGAATGCTCAGCTAGAGAAGCAGAACTGCCCTGCTAAGGACAGAAGTGTTGGAAATCAAAAAATAACTCGGGCATACCCCAGCAGGAGCTCTGCAGAGCACTGCTGACCTGGTGGAGGCACAGCCTCCAAACAGAATGGCAATGGGAGCGAGGAGGGACTTGTGTCAGGGCCACATTTTTCTCCACTTCCCTTTTTTAGGTATTCCTGTATTTCTGCCACACACTTGGCACCGTGGTGGTTTTGCTTTTTTATTTCCTTTTTTTTTGAAAGCAGAATATTAATCTGGTCTAATCTGCAGTCTTGGGTTGAGATTTTTTTTAAAATAGTTTTGAATGAGCCGTAAAGTTTGATGTGAAGCAGTGTGAAGTTTTCTTATTATGGAACATTTACATGTGCTCATGCACTGACACCTAAGTCAAAACATGCATTTCCTCTGGAAATTACCTTCCTCTCTTATATGCAAAATACTGTCTTGTTAGGTGTTTAAGGCTATATAGTTGATCTTCTCTTACTTCCCCCTGAAATTAGATATTCAGGGTGAAAAACGGGTGTTTAAATTGTTGAAGCTTTGCAGTTGATCAGCTGGTCAGATTGGATAGTCTGGACTATCTAAGCTGTAAGGACAGGCCTAATGTTGCACCTTAAGGGCCCAGAAAGGCAATAGAGCAAGGGGACTGGCAGTGATGTGGGGACTGGGGACCCCCTGTTCCCAGTATCAAATACCGAACAGCCAGGGCTGTGCCACATGAGGGGCCATGGGGATTTTTTTTACATTACAGGTGTGTGCCCTGAGCATCAGGGTGTTTTTGTGGAACATAGTGCCAGCTGCTGAGAAACTAAGCAAAGGGACACTCCACATAGCCTCAGTCCAATTACATAGACAGCCACAAAACTTAGTGAGGGGGAAGTGTTGCTGTATGGTGACAGCAGACAGATGAGTGTGAAAGCAGACAGAATGGGAAGTGAAAGAGCTGCAGTTGCTCTCTTAGGCTTTCCCCCTAGTCTGGGGAACCCAGGTGCATGTTGTACAAACAAATCTGTTTTCTTATTTTAAAAAAGCTCACAAATACAAATACATTTAAGTAGTTCACGTGCACTGGTGTTTCCAATAATAGTACTGAAAATAGACAGTAAAATAAAACTGCCACTTGAGAACATGTTTGCTTTTTAGATCACAGAAGTATTCTGTATGGTGTTACTGTCAGGATTCCCTTTGTACTAACTTAGCTGTTAGGAGTGGCTTTACGTTTTAGTGGATGAAATAGATTTCACCTATGAAATGAAGATGCTAAGGTTAAAAATATTATAATAATTTTGTTAATATTATATGTTAAAAATATTGTAACCATGTTCTCAAAAATTTGTCATTAAGACAGCTCACTGTTAATACTAAAAGGGTTTTACATCAAAGAATCAGAAAGCATCACATTGTAGTGAGACTGCAGCATGTCTGGTTGCTAATGAGCAGGCAGCAAAGTTGAGTGCAGTTTTCATTTACTGTCTCATAAATTGATTTTAGTTTACAGTGCTGTAGGCTAGGTTTCCTTAATTTTGTATTTTTGTTTAATTGGATAGCAAGACTTATAATTAACTTAAATATGTCGTATGCCTTCATTGATGTGAGTTATTGAGCCAGTGAAATTTCACTTCAGCGTGAAGAGTGATCTGCTCATCTTGTGTGCTGGGTGGAGGTTTTTTTAGGTAAAACCACCTCAATGTGAAAGTTAAAGCGGGGAAGATTATATCAGTCTTAATGGTCTATTACATGTGACAAAAATACATGTAGTTAAAAATGTTTTTTAGAGATTCTTCTTCCTGGTCTGCCATAATTCTCAGAAAAAATGTGTTCCTTATATTTGCTGGTTTTTTTCTAGGTGTTAACATGAGAAGTTGAACTAATTTGTGACTGATCTTTTACTGTTCATGTAATCATTTCTGTTTATGATATTATTCTTGCCTTCTGACAGAAGGCTTTGGAATGTGACAACTATTAACAGGTGCTGCTTGTAGCGGGAATGAAGGAAAATAGCTCCTAGTACAGCTACTGGACCAAGGCACTTAATGCTTATAATACATTTGTATATGCAGTGAGAGGGGAAATCTGCCCACAACTGCTAACACTTGCTGCTAACACCACTGCAGCAGAATGCTGTTCTGTTTCATGTGTTCAGCAACAAGTATCATGGTGTTTAATGGAGGTGATTTTGTATGATCTGACAAAATACCTTTGCACCCTGTCTTTCTGTCTTTGGCTTCTCGTGATACACCGTGCCTGCTGGCAGACAGCAGTGTACTGACAAGCTGATACAGGGCTTAGACTCCACATCAGCTGGTACAAATACTGATTTTGTGAAATGTTTGTGAGCTGTTTCTTCAGAAATAGGTTTGTAAGGTCTCCTTTGTGAGAAGAATACAGCATTCTGCTTGTCTTGACTTCCCACTAATTGTAAATGATTCTGCTCCTAATGAAGGTTACAGGGATATCTTTAGGGCTGTTCAGAGAAAGGGTCTGACAGATATTTGGAAGTAGTCTTTGGTTGAAACTACTATGGAAAATGGTATTCCATGTTGAACTCAATTATCCTTATGGGGATAAGGACCTTCCTTACTCAAGATACTCTTGTGTTTAAGCTGTGTAAATTATAGAAGTTGTTTACTTTGGAGATGGGGGCCTTGTTGTGCTGTAATTGTGGAATGTCAGTAGGTAGGTATGACCTCCCATTAACAGTGAGGGAGAGCTTGTACCTAATAGAATTCCTAGGATGCCACTCTGAAAATTTACTCCTGGATAGCCATCCCAGCATAATTTCATTACGGACTACCTGCTGACTGAGGCTGAAACAGTACTAGGAGGAGCTGTAATTTCTGAAAATGAAAAAGAGCTCTCAGAGGAAAGGGGTGGTCTGTCCATCCCATGCGTCAGTGGGACCAAAGGGGAGGGTGGGAGGGGAATAATGTCTTCAGCATAGCCCCAGAAATGTTTTGGGGGTTGCAGGGGTGGTTTTTGGTAACCAGTGTTACTAAATATGCTAAAATTCCCCACCTCCCCTCTCAAGTAGTAAAGTTGTGATAAAAGTGTTCAGTGCCCCTCACAGAGATTATCCCACACTCATCTGCCTGTAGCAAATGCATCTTTGAACAGGACTCTGGCTGATTGTGCCTACTGTAACTTAGCACCAGCAGACCAGCACATGGCAGCCAGTGGGTGGAAGTGGGATGTTTTCTCTGTACTGCTTCCCTGGGATGGTACAAAAGGACACATCAGGAACTAGTTATCGACCCCACAAACTAAGGTTACTCTTCTGTCCACATATCCTTTGGCTCTAGCCAAGAAGGAAGCCTAGTTGGTAAGCTCACCTGCCTCACGTATGCAACTTCATAGTTTTTCACTAACCCTTTCTTTTAGTCTTGATTTTTCCCTACAGCACAGTGGAATTAGTATATGTGACAAGTGCAAAAATCTGCATGGTATCAAATACCCAAGAGATTAAAAAAAACCTAAAGCTGTTATTGAATGCCTCAGTTAATTAAGGGATCTGTGATGTTGGCTTTTGGATAATCCCTCCTCAATCTCACTTTGGAAGTCAGCTGCCCAGGTGCAACATCACAAATTCATATAACCCAGTCCAAAAAGAAGAAGCAGTAGGCTATCAGAAGCACGGTAGCAGTTTTAATTCCATGTTCATTGTTATTTTTTCCTTTAGGGTGCCATCTTTCTGCCTGGCAACAGAGTAATTGAGCATCCCTGCAATGAAGAAAGTCCAGGAAAATTCCTTTTTGAAGTTGTTCCAGGTAGGATATTCTACTCCATATGAAAAGTCTTTCAAGTTTGTCCTTAGTGACAAATGGCCACATCTGTTCTGCCAGAACAGAATATGAAGGTGATTAATGATTCAATTTAAGGAAAAAAATAAATCGGTTAATTTGTTAATACATTCATTCATAATTTTTTCATTCACCCCCAGGCAGCACAGGGAAAGGATGTGTTTTTTATTTGTCAGTGTAAAGCATGATTGTTCACTGCAAGGGGCTGCACCACTGAGTGGCACAGTGACAGTTACAAGTGTGTTTTGTAATTATTTTAGATTATATTGGATGCTATGAAGTAGTGTGTCCTGTGGCAACAAAGGAATCCGTAACTTAGCATCAACAGCTTATCACTGTAAGGCCTTAATGACATCAGGACCATCACTTAAGAGTGCTGTCTGGTTGCTGTGGGTGGATAAACAGATCGTAACAACAGGAAGCATCGCTGCTTTGAAACCCTGAACTTATTTTCAGTTGTGGGGTTTTGGTTGGTTTTTACCTGGGCTAGACTTGTCTAAAGAGCATTGCCCTAGCAATCAAGTGGTGCTCTTGATTGAGTTGTATGGCTTAAGTGATTTGCTCACTGTCTTCGCTACTTTCTCTTCTGGAAGGCAGACCTTGGCCTGTTTGGGAGCCTGCTCGACAGATACATGTGAGAGGCAGTCCTGAAGGGCAAAGGAAGTGCCAGGTCCTTCCCTTGGGTCACAACAACCCCATGCAGCACTACAGGCTGGGGGCAGAGTGGCTGGAAAGCTGCCTGGCAGAAAAGGACCTGGGGGTGCTGGTCAACAGCGGCTGAACATCAGCCAGCAGTGTGCCAAGAGGGCCAATGACATCCTGTCCTGTATAAGAAATAATGTGACCAGAAGGACCAGGACAGTGATTGTCCTCCTGTACTTGGCAATGGTGAGGCCAGACCTCGAATCCTGTGTTCAGTTCTGGGCCCCTCACTACAAGAAAGACATTGAGGATGTGAAGTGCGTCCATAGAAGGGCAATGGAGCTGGTGAAGAGTCTGCAGCACAAATCTTATGAGGAGCAGTTGAGGGAACGGGGCTTGTTTAGCCTGGAGAAAAGAGGAGGCCTGGGGGGGACCTTATTGCTCTCTACAACTACCTGAAAGGAGGTTGTACCAAGGTGAGGGTTGGTCTTTTCTCCCAAGTAATAAGCAATAGGACAAGAGGAAACAGCCCCAAACTGCACTGAGGAGGTTTAGACTGGATATTAGGAAAAATCTAGTCACCTAAGGGTTGTCAAGCATTAGAAGAGACTTCTGAAAAGGAAGTAGGGGAGTCACCACACCTGGAGTTATTTCAAACGTGTAGATGTGGTACTTAGGGGCATGCTTTAGTGGTGGATGTTGCAATGTTGGTTTAGCAGTTGGACTTGATCTTAAGGGTCTTTTACAACAGGAATGATTCTGCATTTCCACATCCAGTCAGCACACTCTGTTTATTCAGTCATGGAATCATAGAATCAGCCGGGTTGGAAAGGACCTCTGAGATCATCAAGTCAAACTGTTCATTTTTTTTTTGAAAAAAAAATATATTTTTTTTTTTGAAATCCAGTCTGGGTTTTCCCCCATTCCGTACTCTGGAAAAATCCAGTCTGGGTTTTCCCCCATTCTGTACTCCAGAAAAGTCCAGTCTGGGTTTTCCCCCATTCTGTACTCTGGCCAAAATTCAGTCCAGGTTTCCCCCCATTCTGTACTCTGGAAAAATCTAGTTCGGGTTTCCCCCCATTCCGTACTCCGGCCAAAATCCAGTCTGGGTTTTTCCCCATTCCGTACTGCGACCAAAATCCAGTCCGGATTTTTCCCATACCGTACTCCGGCCAAAATCCAGTCCGGGTTTTTCCCCGTTCCATAATCCAGTTAAAATCCAGTCCGGGTTTTTCCCCATTCCGTACTCCGGCCGAAATCCATTTCGGGTTTTCCCTCACCCCCTCAAAGCGGCGCCGGGACGCCCCGACAGGTGTGAACGCCTCAAGGTGACACCAGAACAGTGTTTTATTTATTGTAACAAACACGGAGGATCATGATGCAATGAATTATTTCCAAAAAATCAGCCATAACCCTTGTAACTATACAAGGAGTAAATGCAGTATAGCAGCCTGCATCAGTAACTGGTGTCCATCTCAGAGTGGTGTGAAGCAGCCACGTTACTGTATCAGTTTCAGAATGTAACGGGGATGCAGAAACATGTGTGATGGCTTTTAAGAGAGCCCTAGAGAAGAGTTCTACAAAGGGTGGATCAGTGAAGCAGTACAGCACAAATTTATTGCTGTCATACCAGACTGCTACTCAGTCTACAGCTCAAAGATGTCGAGGAAGCTGGTTTTGTAAAGGTAGTTCCACATAAGTGTTTCATTAGCAGTACATACCTCCTCAAGACGTTGGCTAAAGGACAAATTAAACAGCAATAAGGAAGTTGTATTAGTTTAACAAGATTACAACTTAAAAATTAAGAGACTTCAGGTGGAAGTGTGGAAAAGAAACAGCTTTTTATTAACAAAATCTGAATAAATAACAAATGGTGCAGTCAAAAACTTTCAGAAGAAACAAAACAAAATCCCAATTCCCCAGATGGGGAGGAGGGGGAGAAACCCGTGGCAACCCGGGGGTTTCAAGGCAGCCTTGAAAGCAGGAATACCTCCCTCTGAAATGCGTCGGTCTCTCTCGGCCGTTCTCCACGAGGTGTCCCGTGGGGAAAAAAACTTCCTCTCAGGAAAAGAGGACGAGGCGGCCAAAAGCCGGGCTCCTGCTCTGTCCAGTCCCAGACCAAACCCCAAAAGCCCCCGAACAAAGGACTCCTCCCCAGCTGTCCCTGTGGCCACCGTACTTTCCCTCGAGAGCTCCCCATCTCCCTGCTCTGCCCCCACCCCCTCCCTGACTCCCCCCATCCCAGAAAAAATGGAAAGGGGGGGGGAGGCCTAAGGAAGAGAAAGAAAATTCCAATCTCTTTTCAAACCTATGACAGAATTCAAAACTTATTTATCTTCTAAAAGACCAGTATCTATATCCTAAATAAAACAAGTCATCTTACCAAAGGGTAGTTGAAGATTAGAGATTTGGAAACAATAATTCTGTTAATCTCCATATTGCTTTTTAATTTACCTCACATTATGGCTATTTGGAAGGGCAAATATAGATGGTAATGTCTATTGAAACTCACCTCCATGTTCTTGGTCTTAAACCATCTTGATGTTAGGGCACAAATATAGTTGTCTTCACTGATGTGTCAAGTTTTGATATTCTGTAGAAGTGTAAGAAATATGAAGTAGGTTTCAAAGCTTGTTTATGAAAGCTCTGTTACTATGCAAAGAAAACCAGTGTGGTGTCTCTGAGGTTTGCTTAACTCACCCCAGTTTGAATCAGTCAGATCTGAGAAAGTTTCTCACTGCAGTCTTTATCTGTTTTATATGTTCAAAATACTGAAAGAAGACTATTATTAGCAGTGAAGGTCTGAAGTTGACTAAAATCTTGTTTCCATTGGAAATTAAGAGAATTCTCCATACGTCCCGATCCATATGACACCTTAATCTGTCTGACAGTGTTCACCCTGGATATGCTTATTATGCCTCTGGCCTGTGTGAATTTGGCATTAAGTGTGGAATATTTACTGTAGGCTAGAGATGTGTATGGTGCAGGCACAAAAACCTTCTTGTAGAACCATGCATACAGATATATATGGCACCAGAGGGTCACTGCCTGCATGGGACCTGCCACAAGTGAGCTGCAGAAAGCTCCCTCAGATAAAGCTTCTAATTTTCCCTAACAGTAAGAAATCTGGCTGCTAACAGGATAGTAGGAAATGGTAAGGCTTAAACAGTCAAACATTGATGTTTTCAAGGCAGGCCCTTCTGTCCATGTTCAAGTACCTTCCCCAGAGAAGAGATCACTTATTTTCTGTGTATGATGCTATCCCAAACACCACTGGGGCCTGTGGGATATGTACAGCACATATGGAGGTCAGACTGTACTTTGCTGATGAGTTTGAATGCTTTTACCAAAGTACCTGACTGTTGCCTAAATTGTAGAAAGCCTTTAGAAAATGCAGTGTTTCGCCCCGGTTTTGATTTTCCAGTGTAAAGTCTCACCCACCATCTGTGTTATTTCTGCTCCCATAATTTGACCTTTCATTGCTGGTTTTCGAAGTGTCAGCACCTCTTTCTCAACTGCCTTCTAACCTGAGCCCTTACGGGCCAAGCCTCATCCCCGGGGTCATCCTTCATGCCAGAGTTAAAAAGCCATGGGCAGGGTAGCTGACAGTGAGAGTGCCAGCTGCTGAACTGATAGGCAACGCTGATGGGAGAGCACAGTCGCTCTTTGGATTTCCAAAAATGTTTGTTATGCCATCTTTCTATGCAGTGAAGTTAAAAAGCAGTTTGCAGCTAGTTTTTGGACTGTGTTGATTATTTATCTGGAACCTCCTCGAGAATCAGGGTAGACTTCTTTGTTTTGCTTTGTTTGCTTGGTTTTGGTCCAAGTATAGGGTTTTGCACGTGTTTTAGGATAGCACCAGTACATTTATTTCTCCATCCACCCTCCCAAGCCCCCCTCCCCCCATTTACAAGCATGTGGCTATAGTGACTTCATACTGGAGCAATTTTCCTTGGTGACATCTTATGCTGAGGATTCATTACCAAAAAAAGTTTTTGGGAATTCAGGGCATTTCATGCCACAGCACTGGTCTTTGGGGGATGTAACTAAAATCGAGACTAAGACTGACTGTGGAGGCATCACAGTGTAGATGTGTAGCAGTGTAGTGGAAGTGTCAACTGTATTTTATGCAGAGATGAAGTGAGCATTGCCACTATCATCATCTCACTGCTGCTTCTCAAGGCAAGTATTGTCAGCCTTTTGTAATGGAGCTGTTTGTCATCTGTATCCTCTTGGTGACTCAGTATAAAAGTCAGCTTTATGGGCTGACAGCAACAAAACTGAGCTCATCGAGTGTATTTGAGAAAAATGTATTGCAGCCAAGGTTCTGTTTAGCCTTTGTTAGCTTTTGTATGAGAAATCAACTCATAGCAACGGGATCTGTTTGCAGATTTTTAAAAGAATTTTATCTTAATACTGTGTTAAACGTACAGCGCTGAAGCTCACGCTACTCCTGTATTCTCTTTTCCCTGTATTAAAAGTTGAAGCAATTCTAGTTATAATCCCAAAAGCAATAGCGACAAGTCCTCTTTTTGTCCATCGTGTCTGTGGGCGGCCTGAAAACTTGCGTGCGTGTGTTTGTTTATTGGTAATACATGCAAATTATTTTGGGAATGTACGTGGGAGTGGATTTACACTATGAAACTAATACTCTGTACACAGCCATCTCTGAAGATGAATGAAAAAAACGTCTGTGGAGACAAGTATCTTGTAGTTTTGATGCTATAATTAAAATACAGATGCCTTTAATTTGCATTTTGAAAACATTCTGTTCATTCCTTAAGTCATTACATGATTTAGCACTTAAAATTGTTCCTTTTTTTTCATTTTGTTGTGCTGACAAAGTTAATTTGCAGGAGTGAAACTGTCTCCTATAGCACAAGAGGCCCACACCACACTTCTGTGTGGGAGTTCTCTGTACCAGAGTCAGAGTGACCACGAAGTGATTAGTGATGTCTGCAGTTATTAACCACTTCTCTTGCACTCAGAGGAATGTTTCACAGTCAACAGAAGTCAGAAGAGAGTTTAAATTAATAACCTTTTTAATGGAAAATATGCACATATAGCAAAGTTGTGTGATTAGCTTTGTTCAAGTGATTAGCAAATTCAAGCATTGAATTTGCTGATTGTTACAAGTTTTATATAGAAGATAAAATCTCATTCTGTGTATTTGTTCCTTTCTAAAGGAAACCTGAGCTTTTCATCTTGGTGTGCAGGTGTAATGGGGAAGGCATTTGTGTTCACACAGAACTGAATTGGGTGACCTAGCTGTGTTTCAGTGGACTAGGTGTCACCCAAAGGTGTGGAGGTGCAGAACAGAGGCACAACTGTAATTTGCCTGTGTGGTGGTTTGCAGAAAGAATTCCTGCTTGAGTGCAGAAAGAATTCCTGCTTGAGTTGAGTTGCTGCACCTCATTTGCACCAGGAGGAGCCAAGCACAGAGATGTGGGAAGCTCAGACTCATCTACTATTTTTCGCACAAGGCTCAAGCACCTTTTTCAGAGTTCCCTGGACTTGCCAGGCGTTGCTGCCTGAAGGCATTTTGAGCAAGGGCAGTATGAAAAGCCTTGCAGTAAGGGCCTGCAGCATTCCCAGGGATGTCTAGATGTTTTTAGGAGCTCCAAGGACTTGAAAACACCAGCAGCTCAAAATAATATGGGACTATGTAGGCAATTGACCTAGAAGAGATGATGGTTATTGAAAAGACAAAGGAATGTGCTTTATTATTGACTGGACTTTGATCCTGGAAACTAAAGTGCTCATAATGCTACCTCACCAGTTGCTGTTATTTGAGATCCTTGTGCACTGGCTGATACCCTTCTCTGTGAGTCTGATAAATGATTTTACAGCTTGGCCTCACAGGTAAGAAGCCAGATCACCACTCCAATGGTACTCCACCATTTGAATGTTATGGAATAATGTCTTTCTTTGTCCCTGTCCTGTATTACATGCAGATTTCATAAGAAACAGCACTAAAGAAAAGGGTACTTAGAGGTGCATGTTCACTAGTATGTGGCCTGTTTGTGTGCTCTAATCTAAATCATGAGTTCCCCTAGAAACACAAATAGCCCAAAGATTTCTCGGATGAGTTTTTCGGTTGCATGAGTTTGAATATTTAATTAGCACTGTTTAAACTAAAACATACCTTTCCAAATATTGATCCTCAGTATTCCTTGCTTGTAAACTTTGTACATCTGTATTTTTCACCATTGACAAAGTATCATAACTCAGCAGTCCAGCACGTGCATCTGCGTGGGTGAATTTGCAGTTTGGTAATACTGAGTTACCAAAGTCTGTTCATACCTCTAAAAGCATTCTGTGTGCAGCCCCAAGTTATGTGTCTGCAGCTGAAGTCACAGTTTCATGCTTAGAGGTCATTCACACTGTTAGGAAATAACTGTAGTATTTCAGCAAAGTCATTTGTAGTCTCTGCTGATGCTTTTTTCTGCACTTGGGTGTCTGCTGATATCTTGTGCCTATGGATCCTGGGCTATCTCCCTTCCTATCAGGGAACATGAGATCTTATCTAGAGTCATGGATGGTGGAGATGCAGAAGGCAGGAATTACCTTCAGCACTGTCCGTTTTGTTTGTTTAAGGTCAGTTTGTGAGGCCTCAGAACTGTAGTCAAGACACAAGTCCAAACATATTGCTGAGGAAAATCATACCATTTTTATTCTGATTTAGATGAGCTCTCTTTGTGCACAGTTCTGTGTGTAGATCATTTCAGAAAGCAGTTTTTCAGCGATATATGCAACAGAAGTGTTGGTTCCCTTTGTGGTACCAACTGAAAACAGACCAAATGGATTGCTGCCATGACATAACTTACTTCTGCTTCTTCAAGTAGAAGTACAAGATATAAACCAAAATATGACATGTGCTTAAAATACCTCCCCAAATGCTTGTGCTACCTCCCCAGATGCTTCTGCTGAAAAGGCTGTGATAGAAGAGCAGTTTCACTGAACTGCCATGTCTCAGGAATTGGTTTTGATACTCCAGCAGTCTTTACTTTTGCGATACTGTTCAAACATCTGGCTGCTTTTGCTTCAGAGCTTTTCTTGTAAGAATTGTTTCCAGGTAATTTAGAAGTCTGCAGTAGGTTTTGCAAATTGATGTTAGGAAAGTGTTCCCCAGTGCTGTTGTGGAGGGAGCCCTATGAAGTATTTTTCTACTATTTTTGAGAACCTGAGTTGTTGCTGTTCACAGCATGTTCGAATCTCATTCTTCTGGCATGAAATTTTTATCCTGTTCTTTCTCAGAGCACTGAGTAGTATTTCATCACGTTCCTAGGCTGACTTTATGGACTATTGAAGTCTCTGACTGCAGAGCATTTCCCAAAAACCTGTGACTTTATTAGAGAATCTCTGCAAGGGAGTGAAATATTAATTCCCATAACTTTGAAATTGTTGGAAATTCTTTTTTCATTAGTCAGAAGAAAAAAAAAAGTAGCATCCACAGACCCACAGACCTTTTTCTTTATTTCTTCATGTATTTAATTGCATACCATATGACAAATGGAATTTCTTGTGGATCAGTTGTTCTGGTAGGGAGTGTGAGGTGGATTTGAGGGTTTTGGTTTTTTAGTTTCTCTTCCATGAAAGGTTGGATAACAAACTATTTTGCTTCTACCACTGCAATAGGCTTTCACTGCTTTAAGTCAGCTTAGATTTGCCTAGCTAGGTCTGTGGACCCATGGCTGAGTGTCAGGAGGGATCTGTTTTGCATATGTGTATGTCACACTGATTTCACTGTCAGTAAACAGGCCCTTTAGCCTCCACAAATGTGTTGTGAGGTTTGAGAAGATAAAGGGCTACCAGTCCGTTGTAAAGTTACCAAAACCTCTTCAGTTCCCTGTTGATACACAGTGTTTAGCAGATTAAGCCCTTTGAGACTTTTGCCATGAGTTCTCAAACATCTAAAATAAGAAGGCCAGAGTAGGTGCTACTTCTTGTCACCTACCGATTCACAATGTCTTTAATTAAGGGCCCACGAAGGCCCAGAAAATGTGGATTTGGTAAGTTTACTTGCATTTTTTCCCTAAGGGACAAAAGTAAGACAAAACAGAAATTACAGATAAAATTTTTTGTCTAAGTAAGCAATTTTCTTTGTAGTGCTCCCATGTACTTTAACAGGTTGGATACCAGATGCTTACTGTAGCTGCTCTTTCAGTATTTGTCTCTTCTGATATCAACGCCTTTTAGTCCTATAAGTCATACTAACAGCAGGACTTCTGTGGGATGGGAAAGGTTGGACTCTCCAGTGAGGCACCAAGCAGGGCAGATGATTAGCTGACACGTTTGACTGTGACTGGTATAATTCAACATGATGTCTCAGGGATAGAAATGTTTCAGAAGATTTCGAGCCTGTTGTTTTGAGATAGAACTGTGTGTTTTCTGTAAGGATGTAGCCTTTTAAGAAATAAAGGGCAAGAGTTCCCTGCCTTATCTTCTCAGGAGTAACCGCCATGTCCTAAGTGAAGATACACTCACCTGTACAGCAAATAGCTTCCCTTGAAGACTTAGCAGAGTGTTGGGAACATAATGCACTAAGGAAATTCTCTGCTTCTTGACTTCTTGAAAATTGTTTGTGTATTAAGAGGTTTCCTACCCTGCTGCAAAAAAAAGACCTTTCCATAGCACATATGCACACGCACCTGAGCACTGAGTTCTCTTTACCTTTGCTGTCAGGCAGATTCTCTGTATTCCCTTCACCACCAGCATAGCCAGCACAAAATTTATTCTCTTTTCTCCACGATATAAACCCCAAAAATGAATTGTTAAACCAGTCAGCTGCTTTGACTCGTTCCCTGTGCTGAATTCCTCTCTCCTGGTATGACCTGGGTGGATTTAATTGGTGCTGCCATGAAGATGAATGCCTCCCCCATACGTGCTGACAGCCAGCAGTGCCTCTTCATTAGTCGTCAGGAGCACAGGACCTCAAGGGCATTGCTGATACTGCCGACTGAACTAATTGTACCTCTGATATCTTCTGGAGGAGGCAGACAGGCTGTTTAATCAAATGGGCACCAGCCTTCCTGAGCACAGATATCCCTCTGTAATTGCATATTGCGCTAAAGCAGCTTTGAGCGCTGCTCGTTCCCTATTGAAGATCTGAATCCGCTGCCATCCTTATTAACAGTGATTTCTCAAAAATGTATTTGGTAGAGAGCCACCTCTCTGCACTTGGACACATTGGCATGGGCTGTCTCATTCTCGTCCTTCAAAGGATGGTTCAAAACTGATTTTTTTTTTTTAAGTGACCCGTGGAAATGCATGGAGTCAGTGAGCCAGGGAAATGAAGCTGGCTGAAGCTTTGGTGTGCGTTTCTCATAAGGTTAATGGTGAGGGCTTAGTGGGAATGAACTCTTTTCCATCTCGAGCAGCAGCTCTTGTGATGCAGAATTGTTTGATGTGCCCATAACAATTTTGTCTCCTTCACAGTTTTCAGAAAAGCAAAACCCAAACAACCCCCAGTCTTACATCCCTGTGAAATGAGATGGCAGGCTGTGCCACCAAGCTGTTGTGCTGCCACCGTAAAATCCGCTAATGTCAAGCTCAGTTCTATACAGGTCGATGCATGTAATATCCCTTTTAACCATGTTTTTGTGCCTTTGTTGTCATGGCTATTGAACAGCCCTGAAGGAAGGCACCAAGTTCAAGATACCTGCTTTTTGTTTCGGTTCTGCAGTGACTCCTTCCATGATATTAGACCAAGTCCTACCTTTCTGTGTCCACGCATATTTAATTGAGAAGATATGTGATGCAAGCCTTGCATATTAATGATGTAAATCTGAACTAGTGATAACCTATATATTTGGGGGCTTGGGGAAGAGAGGCAAGGCTGGGATTGTGACACATACTTCCAGAGTGACATGAGTAGTTTTGCTTCCTCTCCTTCATATGGAAGATCCCCTCATGATACCAGATCTGTTTAAAGATCAAGACTGGTGTGACTCAGACTTGAGCTGCTAAAGAACTACCAGAAAATGTCCTGTTTATCCTGAAAGGGGATGAGGCATCTTTTCCCATTCAGAAGATGATGTCCCTTTTCTGGTAGAACTCAAGCACTGGTATCTAGCAAAGAAGAGCCTGCAATAGCTGATTTAAACAAAATTTCTTTAAATATCAAAAAATTCATTCATATAGTTTTTTATCAGACTAAAATTAATCTGATAGTAGAAGTTTCAGCTATCTGCTTTTAAAATGAATGAATTAAATCTAGATGCAAGAACTATTTAAGAGAAAAATAACAGAGCCCTTTCTAAATATCTTCTCTGAGATATGCAGCATGTGCTGCATAAACAAATTTATTCTCACTCGTGTGGCTTGAGTGTGTAACTTTGTACTGAATGAAACATGAACCATCACGTATTTTCATATATAAACCCCATTATCTTGAATCCTTTCTATCTTTGTGAACAAGTACAGACTAGGTTAAAAGTGTGTGTGTTTATAATAGAAGAAGTAGCAATATTGCCTACTTTCGGAATGCTATTTCCTAGATATGGTCTGTTTTGAAAATATTTGAAAGATGAAGCACTTCTGGAAACTGCTGAACACTTGTATCTTTCATTTTCTTTCATGTAAAGTAATTCCACTTAATCATCTGTTATCAGTGGCATTAATTTCATGTGGCAGGAGACTGCACAGACTCTTTAAAAATTTACCCATACTCCATAAAAATTTACCATTACTCAAACATGGTATATGAAGCTGAAGTTATTTTTCACTTTTATCTTTTGATTTAGAAGTGGACTACTTTCATTGATGCTGCTTAGCACGTGGTGCATGTGATCTGAGCTGTGTTGTGTTAGCAATATCAGTCATTTGGATGAGCTTCTCTGTGATCCAGTGGTGTCATTCTGGAGGTTATCAGCTACACAGAAGAATTTGAACATAATGGCAGTGGCATCTTTAAAAACTTACATGGCAAAAAAGCAAACTTAGTGGTTGAGTTTTTGGTAAACGTCTTCCACCACTGGCGTTCATGTCCACCAGATTTGCTCTTAATGAGGATGTAGCTCATGTCATGAAAATAACATTTAAGGACATGGGTTACTCACACCCTTTTTTAAATGCTACCAGTTGCAATCACAGCAACAATAAGTTGTTTTGTTTTTTTCTCTGCCTCAGCACTGCAGCTGACACTGGATCTTGATGATCAGTATCAATGTTGACAAATGACTTAGGTAGTGCCAGACATGCAGAGATAGTTCCCACAAAGCCAGGTGGTCTGTGGGAAGTGAGAAAGGTAACTGGAATGACAGATTGTTGCTCAGACAATTTCTGATAGTGATTAGGGGACCAAACTGGTGGTGCTGGGGGAACAACTTTTTTT
Organism: Corapipo altera; assembly: GCF_003945725.1. NCBI lineage: Eukaryota > Metazoa > Chordata > Aves > Passeriformes > Pipridae > Corapipo > Corapipo altera. Next base: position 2,223,537 of record NW_020884908.1, read on the forward strand.
GTTTTTCTGTTAAGGTGTGAGAAAATCCCTGAATTTTGATGGTGAAGACTCTCTGGGGCTGAAGATAAGTCGCACTCCAACTATGTGGCTTTTTTTCTTCTTCTTCTCCCCCCCCCCCCCCCCCCCCTTCATGTATGTCCCTCTGGTGGCAACATCAAAAAAGTCCAGCAAAGTAATAGATGTACTGTGTGGATTACCCTGTTCAGGGCTTCATTTTTTAGCTTCATTATTGCTTTCAGCAATATCCATGATATAGCATGAAGCGCAAATTGGAACTTAGAGTCTCAAATAAATTCTGTGAAGTGGGAATAAAGTACTGGGAAAAATCAGAGGCAGTGATAACTGAAGCTTTTTTGAGAAGAGATCGTCCCAAGTACCTGTACTGGTGACATTATTTTGATGAATTGCCATAATGATTATTTCGCTGTCTATCTCTGCTCACCGAATTGAGGATCTACCAGCTTTAGACAATCTGTACTTGATTACACTAAGTAATGAAAATAGCAGTGTAGGAAGAAGTCAGAGAGAAATGTTATGGAGGAAAGCTCCAAAGCACAGACATTCAAGAAGTCATTATCCAGTGGAGCATTCTGTAGTACAGATGCCTGCCAGTCTTCTGCGATACTAATACTAATAGTATTACTAATAATAATAATAAATTCCATGCTCACTGCCATTTTCAGTGAGAACATCTGCAGCTGCAAAAAGTAAATGAATTAAAACACATATACCTTCTTTGTCAAATAGCTGGTGGTATCCCACTAAAAATGGCAGGAAAGACAGAGATTAGGTGACTTCTCTGAAGCTGTCTGGGAAAGCTGGTGCTGAGTCTGAAGGCAGATCTCACCTACTTGGTAGACCAAAGAGCTTGTGGCTGCAATGTGGGAGGTGAAAGTACACAGGCAGCGAGCTTCTGAAGCCCTCTGGTCTCTGAAAGTAGTGGGAAATCCAAGTTCCACTTGGATGAAGCGATGGTTTAGCCTAACATCCTCAAAATATGGTACTTCCTAGTGCCTACGTCATCTGAAAAGAAATTGGATTACTTTCCTAAGGTTTGCAGATCTTAAGGCAGACGTGCCTCATGTTTTCTCACGTACTTGGGTGTTGCTGCCTGACCTAACCCTCCACCCTGTGGCAGTAAAAGGCTCACAAGTTCTTTGCTCTTCATCCAGCTCTTCTGGAGAATCTTTCGTCTTCCCCCTTTTTCATTACTGGTACTCAGGGAACACTGATCCTTATTTAAAACAAAGTGTCATCTTTCTTCTTTTTCAGCTTTGTATTAGAGGGCTGGGACAAAACTTTTCAAGCTCATGGTAACTGCAAGGACCTTGCTTGTCTTTGTTTCTTCAGCATGGGTGTCAAATTTAAGGCTGAAAAGCAGAATTTCTGCCTTTTATTACCCAGTTTCACAGTTATGTCATGTACTAGTATGCAGTGCTGATTTTTATTATTCAGCGTGTTAAAAGTCAAGTTAGGCTGACTCCTTCCCTTTGACAGGAAAGGAAAAACTTCCTATGGGATGTGAATGTCTCTTCCTAGGGTGGCATTGTCATCTCTCCTCATGGATAGCTTGTACTGCTACCTCTGGAGACAGAAATCTCTGCTAATTAAAATATGTATTTTATAAAGCTGATGGGCATAATGGGTTGTGAAATCATGATCTTCTGTGCTGTATTTCAAATCTCTGCTATATTCATAAATTCAGTGAGTCGTTTATTTTCTGGAAGAAATAACAGGGAAGAACGTGATTGACGTATGTTTGTGAAGAGATAGCTTCAAACTACAAGCATATGGTTGACTGTCAGGTGTTAATGAAACTGGTCTACAATTTAGGTGGTGATTAATGAAGGAATAAACTCAAGGAGCACTGCTTGATGGTCTCGTGTTGACTTCTGCTGCAGACCAAGTCTTCTGTTGTGTGGGAGGGGAAGGGCCGCTTGCTTTGGGTTGAAACAAGCCTACCTGGCAGCCAAGGTTCCCATTCCATGGTGTCCATTGCAGGCGGCACGTGTCGGGAGCAGCCTGTCCTTTATCCATGCACTGCCTGTGCGCAGCCAAGGCTGGCAGCAGGACCTGCTCCGCAAAGGGCTTCTTTCATGGTGACAGCGGAAAATGTGACAGCCTTGTCAGCCACGCAGCTGCGTGCCAGCGTGGAAAACGGAGAAGGAAAACACCCAGGGAAGGGTGATTTTTGCAGCTTGCCAACTGCGGCACTGCGGCTACACAGTCTGGGGGGAAGGTGCCATATGCCACCATTTGGCACGATGGCCACGGGAGCACAGAGCACATTATTGTCCTCGACCTTGGCGGAAGGAGCTGGCAGCGTGCCTGCTGGGATACTGTCTTCAGCAGGAGATGGGAGTGGGAGGGACGTGGTGGTAAACTAGCAAACATGCCTGTGCTTCGCGTGCCACAGTGGTGCAAGTGCCAGAGTGCCTCAGACACCACATACCCATCTCATTGTGCCATGAAAGGACATGTGTCACCAGCACTGAGGGGCCAGCAAGGGACTCCCAAACCACAGTGGAATAATGTGCCTGTCAAGAACTGTAACAACATTCAAGCTCTTAGTAATGTTAGAGTGGTAATAACAGGAGGCTTACGCAGGCTGATGAGAGGATGAGCTAGCTTGGTGGAGACCTTGCTGAAATTGGATAAACATCCCCAAACAAGATTAGATACACCAGAGGCTGGTTTTCTTCAGAAGGACATGACACCTGCAGCTTCATGCCATTCAGTTTGTGTTGTGGCTTACTGTCATCTCTTAAGTGTACACCTCATTTTCTAGAGACAGAAAGAAGAGAGTAGGGGCTTAAGGAAGAATTCCAAATAAACCACCTAAGCCACCAGATCTATCTTTGCTCAGAGAACAAAATTACTGGCATCTCAGCTATGAGAATAAAATGTCACAGAGGTGGGAGACTGTACTTTCTAGCAGCAGGCAAACCAAACAGAAAAATCCAGGTGTGAGATACAATAATGATTGGAGCTAAGAGAATGAATAATGGAATTAAGCAGTGGGCTACTAAAAATACGTATAAAGGGGAGTGTTTATATTGGAGGAACATGAAATGTTTCTGCCATACCCTTGTTATTTCCTTATCAATGAAATGTCAAGTTAAGTTATGGTAAAGGTAAAAGAACAGCCGTAGTATAAAATCTACATGCACGGCTGTTTGAGATATTGCAGAGGAGCAGTTCTGAAATGGTGAAAGAGAATTCAGGCAGGGAGGGCAGCCTCCAGTTCATTATGGGCTTGGGATGGATAAAAGCACATTTAGCTTCCATCTGTTCCATTTTGGATGATACTGATAGAAGGGTCATAGCTCTGTCAGTGATAGATATCTGAAGTCATTGCCATTTTTAGCTCTTCAAAATTTTTCCCCCCTTCTGTTTATTAGACATCTATTTTTCTTTTTGACATGTATTGCTAGATACACTGCAACCAGGTGGTGATGAGCTACAGGTGTTAGATAAAGTGAGGCTCTCCTTGCTGTCTCTCTTTTTCACTGTGCTGTATGTTGCACAGAAATGATGGGGAATGGAATAGTTAAGGATATGTTTTGGCACCTTTCAGATAATTATCATTTTACTTTCTTGAAATCATGCATAATTACCTCACAGTTTTTGAGATATTATTACAATGTGAGTGTAGCTTGAAAGTAATAAAGAACCTAGATGTTCATCTATAGCACAATACAAGAAATGGATTACCTGTCACATACTGTATTTTCTGATTACTGAAGTGTCTCATATTTTTTTTTTATATCTGTGCTGCCTTATGATAAAAAAAGGGCGTGTCTTACATAATTCCCCTTTAATTAAAAATAAAAATTTATTGTGAATATGTAAAATGGTGCACCACACCTGAATACTGAATTGTAGCATTCAGTAGTTCTTCCTGCAAAGTAGCAAGAAATCAGCATCGTGGGCATGTAAACGATCCTGGCATGCTACTTTAAAAAGTTGTCATTACGGCAGGATCTGGGCCCGTGGATAAGCAGGTATTTCCTTCAGAGAGGGTTGTTCTTTCTGTGTATCTCTAGACACAATCTGCATGGGTTGAAGAGCAGTATTTTGCCACAAATTATCGCAAATCCATTTACTGTGGTTCCATATTATTAAGCTTTGTAAATTTTTCTGATACCTAACCAGCCTTTATTGAAAATTCTGTAAGTGCTGTCTTGACTCCAAACGTGTATTTGTGACTGTCATTTAAAAGCCTTGTCAAAGGTAAGTTAGGCTCCAGTGTGCTAAAACCCATGTGAAGATTCCCCAAATGCTTTGTATATGTCAGTCTTTTTAAAACCATGTAGATTTGCAGAGAAGTGGACTCTCTCAAAGAACGTGTTGTAATAGGCGTATGTGTATATGTTGATTTATTTTGTTTTGAGTACAGCTTTGTCTACACATGCAGATGATGGGAGAAGAAAAATGTGAAAGTCATATCCCATTTGAAATCTCTTGGGCCTCCTACATTCTTCAGTGATATAACCTCAGTCCAGATAGGTTTGGCAGAGAGTGTCAGCACCGGCTCTGGGATAACTGAGGTTTATGTTCTTGGAGTACTATTAAGTACTGTTAGATCTGCAGCTGTTTTCTTAATGCATCAGTTTTCTTTTAATTCCGTGACATGTGTGACACCCCTCAAACCCTGTTAGCCCTTGGTATAGCCTTCATGTCTGAAATAATGCAGTAATGCATAATGCTTTTCCTTAGGTGTTTTGTGCTTCTTACTCTATGAGTGAATTTGAGACAAGTGTAATGTTACTGAGTTAGGTGAACTGGAACTTAAAGTTGTCATTTTAATTGGTCACCATCTGTATTCCTTGTTTTTATTTTTTGTTTGTTTGTTTTAATGTCAGTATTGTTATTATTTTTTAAAGCAGTTCATTCTTATAGTTCAGAGTCAGCCCTACTGCTCAGCAGAACTCCTAATATCTCTAACAGTAATGTGAAAATTAAGATGGTGAGATCAATATAATGTGAAGTGTGTGGCAGTTCTTCTAGTGATCACTTCACTAATTTATATACTTAAGTGATTAATCTTGGCCAGCTCTTACACAAAAAGAGGTTTGAATCTAAGATGGATTTTTTCTGCATCTGAGGCAGTGATGCACGACCTCTCTCTGTGCTCTGCAGCAATACTTTGTTCTGCAGTATGACAAAGGAACCCTCTCCTACTAAACAGGCCTACTGAATAGTTTCTCTATGCTTAAAATTAGTCTAAATACACATAGATCAGCTTTTCTAAGTTCATCTTGTATTTCTGCTGAGGTGAGTGACAAAGTAATATATAAAGACCTCTCAAATGTAAAGACCTTGTAAACAGTCTGAACTCTGCCCTGATATGGTGCCAGGCAATTAGCTGAGAGCACCACTTGTTTGCTGCAGTTTCCAATTTCCTTCAGATTTTTTATCCTGTGGCAGCAAGCAGCGGTATTGTCACCAGGCCTTTGGCTGTTCCTGTACTTGGTGACTTTTTCCAGCTCTCACTTTGTCTTGCTAAAGGAAAGAATTTGATCCCCTTTTCATCCCTGATGAGTCTTTGCTTCCTCTCTTCTACATCTTCCTGCCTTAGAAATAGCTGAGTTTCTGCCACAGCACAATTAGCTGAGTTTCTGCCCTCACTGTGATCTCTAAGACTTGGCAAACGCCAGTCCTGTTCTGGCCACTCCACATCCCACTTACCCTTTGCAAACCACTCTGGTCTTAGCGACCAAAGCTTTTGTGCAGCCTCGCAAAAAATGTTGCTCCCGAAAAATCTCACTGTGGGGCACATGGGCAGGACTGAAAGGGGTGTTGTCCCAGCTTTCATTGTCAAGGACCAGTTACAGTGTCAGCATGTACAAAATCTGATACCATTAAGAGTCCACTCCTAGTCCACTAAGAGTTTTCAGGGAGATCTTAAAGTCAAGGAAATTTTACAATCCATGCAGCCATGAGGTTAATAAAGTTCATGTTTCATTTTTATTGCCTCTGCTGTACTGGGATGGGTAATGCAAGCCAAGTGCATGGCAGTGCTGCCCTCTGCAGCCTCCCACTCTGTGGCCACAGCGGTCCAGAGGAGTTGTTTTAGGGAAGCTCTACCCAGATAAGGCTGGAAAGCTGCCCTCTCTCATCAAGAGCATCTTAATGCTCCATCCTGTCATCACCCTGCTAGTGAGCTTTTTGACAACAGGCTGCTGTACATCCCAGCCAGCCTTTCCTGGTGCTGCTAAGCAAGCTAGACTTTTCAAGTTTCAATGGGATGCTTAAGCCTTAGCCCTAGCTCCTCCCAATGTCACTGTAGACACATGCAGAACCTAGTGGGGTGAATTGATGTGTGGTGAGCAGGTACCCTCACTTGTAGTCACAGCTATATCTTGTTCCCTGTTTGTATTTGTCTCAAAGTTTGCACTTTCCGTGCCTGTTACCTGTTCTGGCAACCCATGGCAAGAAGACTTACTGCTTTATAGATGCCTTTTTTTTTTTTTTTTTGGAGTACAGTTCTTTACTTGAAAATAAAAAATATTTTTGGAAAATAGGTGCAACATCCTTAGCACAGTTTGTTTATTGGATCACCATTGGTTAATCAGTGCTCAGATCAGTTCAGCAGTTTAATTACCTAGGTAACCTCATCTCCTCGGATGGTAGGATTGACAGATAGACAACAGGTTAGCAAAGGCATACAGTGCCTTCTGAAAGCTTCATAAAAGAGTTTGGCGAAATAAACACGTGAAGAAAAGTACAAAGATCAGTGTTTACAGAGCCATAGTGCTGTCTGCTCTCTTGTATGGATCTGAATCATGGGTCATCTACTGCTACCACCTGCAACTTCCATCAACACTGTCTCCACACAATCCTAAACATCCACTGGTCAGATTATGTGACCAATACATCTGTTCTAGAACAAGCAGCAGTCACAAGTATTGAGAACACAATGTTACTGAGAACACAGCTGTGTTGGGCAGGGCACGTCTCCAGGATGAAGGACCACCGCCTCCCTAAGATCTTGCTTTATGGTGAACTTGCCACTGGCTGCCGCATGAGAGGAGCCCCAAAGAGGAGATACAAGGACTCCCTGAAGCAACATCTCAGCCTTGGCCTTATTGATCACCATAACTGGTCTACTCTGGCCTCCAATCGGGAAGCCTGGAGACACACCATCTATAATGCTGCTGTTTCCTTTGAGAACGCACACAGGATCACTCTCGAGGAGAAAAGACAACGCAGAAAAAATCGTGCCTTGCAGAATATACCACCTAAGGAGTCTTTCTGCTGTGCCTTTTGCAACTGGATGTGCCTGTCTCGTATTGGCCTTTTCAACCACCAGCGTGCTTGTAAGAAACGTGGGTAGAGCCCTTCCCAAATCTTTGTTTGCGAAGCCCAGCCATGATGATGCACTAGGATGATGTTCTGAAGAAGAGGTGGGATTTCTATGTATTTTTCACAGCAGTAATCTTGGGTGGGCTGAAGATGAGTGGTTGGAGCTGTTGAGATAGCTTTGAAAAGCCAAACAACATTTTCCTGCTCTGGTTTTGTTTCTGTATTGGATAATCAAGTCTATTTAATTCATTCAGTGGGCAAACAACAAGGTACCCTGTCACCAGATACACTTGGTCACCTCACCTGTATTTGTTGGTGTGCGTAGTTATAGTGCACATTCGTCCTCCTCAACTTAATGTGCCCCATTCAGCTACAGATGCTCTTTTTTTTAAAGAAAGTTTTGTATTTTGTCTTACTTACAGTGTCTATGTGAATTGAAGTCATCCTGCATTTTCTTCACTGTGAGAAGAGAGTTTGGCCTTGGTGCAATTAATTTAAACTTATCCCAGCAACATAGTCAACTTCCAAATAAATTATGAGAAGTCCCATAGTTGTGTGTATGATGACTTGGAAGAACTGAGCCAAGCCTTGACTTGCAAGCTGGGGAATTCAGTTTTAATCTATCCATCATCTCCTCACTGCATGTTTCTCAGCAGAAAAACATCCAGTGTTTTTTGACTTTATTGCTGTAATTTTTTTCTTGTGTGACTAGTTTATGTCCAGAAATTAAACATGAGCAATGATAATCTTTTCAGGAAACCAGTAGGGAAACTGCAGAGATATCTTAAATTTAGTAAGTTGAAATGATCAAGTCATGAACCTTGCAGAACTAATGTAGGGTGCTGAGTGCCATTTTTATGTTGACTTTATTGTTCTGTACTCACAGTTGTGAATAATGCCCAGCTGACAGAGACAGGAAAACATGTATTTTGGTAGCTAAAATAAAACCATGATGCTATGTGCTGGAAAGACAGGAAGAATTGATTCCATGTATTACTAACTGTGTCAAACTAGTGTATCTCAGCTATGCCAGCAGTTTACCAAGGGTGAATCATTCCATTAAAAAGACTTCACTCAATATGAAGTAGCCCAGACAAGTGGAGAGCTTTCATGGGCATCCTTAATTGTTATATTAGGTCCTGTAAGCAAAACTGGCAGGAAAGTGAAGGTAATGAATGCTTAATAGGATTTCCCACTAGTATAATCTCAAAGCTGACAAGTTATGACAGGCAGCAGGTGATTTCTATACTTGAGGACTATTTTCCCTTTCTCTTGACAGGCATATAGATCTGTCTTTAATTAATATATGTATTACAAGAAGAGAAAGGCAGTATATAAAGAGTTTCTTCAATCTGCATTAAAATTATAAGTTACTTTGAAATTTGAAAACCCACTGAATTGTGCAAACAAAAAGTTCTCATATATGAACGTAAGTTTAAGTTTCAGTGCGCTGCTCACTTTCTCCCCACTTGATTTATATAAAATGCTTTCCAGTTGCATTTCTGGTAGGCACTTGTAATCCAAAATGCTCTCTATGCTATTTTATAACTAATAAGATTAGCTTAGTGATACTATGCTAATGACACTGTAGGTCTCTTGTTGTCCAGGGTTACTTGAAAATTGGAGAGCATTTGAGGTAGTACAGGAGCTGCTGTAACCACTTGGCATGATGAACAATTAGGGTTTAAAAAAGCTCAGTCTGGCTGCTAGACTGAATTTTTAAAAAGTGCTGGCAGACAACAGGTATAAAGAACAATTAATTCATGTGTACAAGAAAAAAAAATCAAGTTAATTAGAAAAGGCCCACCTTCTGAAAGGTGCCAGTAGTTCAACCACACAGCAGATGGAAGTAGTTAATGGAATATAAGTAAAAACATTAAAAAATGTGCTCAATACAAAATTATAGAATCAAATGGTAAAGTGGATTCTTTAAAGTCGTGCATATAAATGCAATAAAACTGCTAAATTTGTTCAAATTATTTTTCTATATTTGTGAATGTGTTTATTTACTGAGCATATTTTGCATTGTGAACAGTAGCCAAATGGAAAATTATGCATCGTCTTCACGTTATGTTTTCATAAATTGTGATTGTCTCTTGCATCCCCTTTGGAAAGTAACTGTTGTTTCTAAAATTGGACAGGCTGTATCTCCTCTCTAGGGAACAGTTCTCTCCTGTTCTTGAAGGCTCTTGGAGATTTGAGAGAGAGCTTTAATGCTGAGGTGTTAGAAAAGTTCACCTGAGGTACAACACACTTCAGATTTTCTTTCCATCTGCAACATGTCTTGACAAGTGCTGTTTTTCTAGTGGGGTTGCTCTCCTTGTGTTGCTGCTCAACAGATGGTCTTCTGAAATTGCTCTCAGCCTCAACAGGCAGCTCTCCCACCTCTTCCTCTCCTTTTGTGATGTGTGCAGGAGAGTGTAGAGGCTTCCAAACTGTAACATAAATACTGCTTCATAACTGCCATAGAAATTCAGGCTAATGAGCTGCAGTGGGAATAGAACCAACACTGGCTCATGGCACAAAAATTGCTAAGCCAAAACAGAGTGCTAAAAAAAGACTTTTACTTTTTGCATGTGTCTTGTAGTATTTTCTACATCTGAGTCTCTGTAGGAGATCCAGGAGGATATGCTTTCTCAGCTCCCAGCCACTTCAAAGCAGCCATTCTGCTAAGTATCTCCAGAAGCAAGTTTTCTGACAAATGCCAAGTTTTTAGGCTTCTAGTGTTCTGCTCAGGCTGGCAGTGTCCTGCTCACTTCAGTGAGCCCTGGTGTGGTGCAGGGCTAGCAAGGCAAGATGCAGTGGTGACTGAGGGTCACAGCAACCAACTGCAGGAGAGAGGGTAAATCTGAAACAGTGTTTTTGACTGGATCAGAAATACCATTCTCAGTCCTGAAACATTTCTTATAGTTCACTGCCATAATCTTTCTGTTAGTGCTGGGAAAAAGGTAGACTTAATATTTTGCACAGAACTGTGCATGCTCAAGAGAGATGCTGCACGCTGTGGTCACAGCATTTCTATGGCTGATCGTACTATATGAATACAGATTTTTTTTTACCTAGGGTGTGTTCACATGCAGCTCTTACGGAAAAACCTTTCTTGAATACTTGTGTATTACATTTTTAATAATAAATAATAATTAAATGTTCTACCTTGTATTAATGTATTTCAAAACTAGCTTATGTTGAAGAGGATGATTCTCTCTTCTTTTCAAAGGGAAGTGCACCCACACAGTTAGTGAAGATTGTTGAATGTTAAGTCTTTGTTGTGACACTTGACCTTAATCTCTTTGTAGCTCTGTGAATACTTGGAAGTCTGGCCCCAAATGACCTCTGGGCACCTAGAGGGTTGTTTTGATTTTTGGTTTTTTTTTTTCCCATTCCACTATTAAACATGTAAATATTCGGTGGTTAGGATAAACATTCCAGATGCTATACTGTGGTAACAAGTATTTCACCTATTTGATGTAAGGAAAAGAAACATAACTCTTAAACTGAGGTTAATTAATCATCTTTTGCAAACATTTTACTTGTAGTTTTTGGATTTGTTATCCTGTTTTAATGTTATGGCTAATGATGCTGCCTCAGGAAAACTGGAGAATGCTGTAGTCAGGCCTGTCTCTCGCTGACCCCATCGAACAGGAAAGTTCAATTCATAACAGAAAATCCAAAGCAGAAGTGCAGACTTGGAGTGGGAGAATTTGCCTCCAGCTGCACAGCCTTGGGAGAGAGGAGAGCATGCAGATATATGGGTACAGGCATGGACTTGTCAGGAGAAGCTGGGGGTGCTGCTTCCCCTGTGCAGTGTGATGGACAGTACTTGATCTGTGTTTGGCAGGGTAAGTGGGATTGAAATCTACTTCAAACATATTACTAAAGATTAATTAAAAATAAGCAGAGCGTATGGTAGAGCTGGAGGGAGAATGACAGTTCTCTGGGGGCACTGGGATCAGATTGCAGCCTACTGTGCCAGGTCCTTGCCCTAGCTGAGCTAGAGCTATCTTCTTATTCTCTGGTGGTTTTGCAATGTAAATAAAGGTATGTGTTAGGAAGGAAAAAAGAAGTGTGTAATGTAGTGCCTTGGATAAAGAAATGTATGCACTCAGAATCAAAGGTGAGCCTGACTTGAAATTGGTTACATCCCACTTCAGGTTGCAGAGGGATGGAAATAGAGCTTGAATGAATGGGAGGGCCATGCTGTGACAATTTCTGGTCTTTGAACCACTTTTCTTTACATGTAGTTTTATTAATAAGTGGACAGATGTATAAGAGCTTGTTTTGGAAAGTCAGTATTTATGATCTGAGAAGCTGCAGCTGTGTTTGTCTGTGCTGCTACACATCATCTATCAAATACATCAAAATGTTTGGCAAAACTGGCTTTCAGTGAAAACGAATCTACATTTTTATCAAGTACTGCTAAGTTTCTGCATATTATTATTGAAATAAATTTTCCCTAAAAGGGAACAGAAATTTGTGACAAATCAGAATCCTGTCACAAAGCTGTTTAGTGGTTTAGCACCTTGCAAGAGACTATTAGGCCTGCTTGTTCTTATGTTTAGCTGGCAGTATTTTAATATTTTCATAGGAGACAATGTTATAACTAAAACGGTTTCATTAATGCCGATGGACAATAACTTAGTCAAATGCTTTTGCGTTGATCCTACTTGTGTCTGGCTCACTGATTCCAGTAATGATTTGCAAGAAGCAATCTCCCAAATACTTTAAAATTCTTATAATGTGTCTTCTCTTTTTTTGGACCCATTGGAAACATTTAATGACCTCTGTCTGGCAAACCACCACTTAGAATTTTGCAGCATTACATCTGACTCCTGATCCCAGTGGCAAAATTCCCAGCAACTTCAATATAAACAAGAAGCAGCCCAATTATGACAGGATATTATGGAAAATACCATAATAGAGTGAAATGGGAAAGAGGATTTTAGGCTGAAAACTGGTAAGTATCAAATTTTCAATTCAGCTGTAATAGCTCTATTTAAACATCTTCTCTCCCCCACTTCCCCACGTGAATGTTCTGGGGGGGTAAAATCATTGCAGGGTCTTGAATAACTGCATGTGGTCAGGAAGTCTGTTTCAGATTTCCAGATTGCATCCAAAAGCCTTATATGTAATAAGATATACTGCAGCTCTGAGAATATGTTCTTAAGTAGAAAATCAAACAGTAACATTGAAAGTTAGTCTGTTGTTCTTTGTGTATCTTTCTGCATTATAGAACCTCTCTAAGCTGTTCCTTGCCTATAATTTATTGTAATTAAAAAAAAAAAAGGATTGTGAGGTTGAGTTACCTGTGAAATGTGTTGACCTTTAAATATGAACAAAATCTAAGATTTCACTTTTGCTGGCTAGAAACCGTTTCTCTGGAATTGACTTAGAACAGAGTTTGCAAAGATCAGGTCCTGTTTCAGTGATAAGCAACCCAATTTTAATAATGAAAGAATCTACAGGGTTTATTTATACTCAGCACAAGGGATGTGTGTGTATAAATAGATGTATGTATGTATATTGGTATTGTTTGTTTATATACATGATGATATGTTTTAAAAACAAACCACTTTCTCCCTTGTGAGGTCAGAATTTATGCCTAGTATTGATAAAATCCATCTGCCTGGTGATGGTTTTCAGCAGCTTCAAACAAATGGTGCAACATTAGAATTCTTCCATTCCTGCCTCCATCTTCTATGCAGGCATCCTCCTGGGAAGCTTTTTTGTCTCTAATGAATACATACCTAACAATAGTGTAAGATTTTTATTCCATACAAAGGAACTTCTTTTTTACCTGAAAGATAAATTTTTACATAATTGTTACTATATAGAAGAACATCATATTTTAAAATGAGGAAGCAAGTGTGGTTTCATCTTTCTAAAGCATTTTTCAGTTATAGAAATGCCACTTCAAAGACAGCATGTAGCTGTTCTTTACCTTTTTTGCTTGTACCTAAAATTTGACCTCATTCTGGCTCTGGAAGAATTTTGTTTTAAGGATATGGGTGGTGGTTTGCATGTTTTCTCTTGATATTCCAGACATTTTTCAAGGGGGTTAATAAGGAAATACAGATATTTGTGCCCTATCTTGTATCTAACCAGCCAGCCCATTTGACAGTGTTCTGCATATTATGAAATCATATCAGTGTGTCCCATGAGGCTCAGCCAAAGATGAACTTTGTGTTCCTTTAATGGGAGGAAGCAGAAGAAAAAGGGCATTCACGTACAAATGCTTCCCACTCTGAACTGACTTCCCCCCCTCCTTTCCCCTCCTCAGATGATTTAGTGGTGTGACTACTTAATGACTTCAAATAGCACTAAAATAAACAGCTGCTCCCAGTACTTTCTAGCTAATATAGCCTATCAGCTCAACGATTCATGGCAGAGTGATTAGATTCACTTCATTACTGATGGAGTAACTGTGAGACTGTAGGCAAAGTGTTTCCAAGAATAGCAGGCGGCTAACATCAACCTGATGTTTCAGAAGTCCTGGATGCTTTTCCATGGATTTGTTTTGGGAATCAGAGGGAAGAAAATCTGGGAGTATTCTTAGCTTCTGAGAAGCATATACAATAAATGATGTGATGTCAGTCTAAGTTGGTACAATACTCTTTACATCTCAGTCATCTTCAGAAGCTGCTTTCTAGAGGGACTGAAGGAAGGAGACACTGTTTCAGCCATGGAAGTGTCTGGGTGAATAAGGTCTAACAGTTAAAGGGAAGGCTTCAACATCTCTCTTCTTAGTTTGCACTGCCTGGAAAACAAGATGGCTCAAGGTTTGGGAGAAAACTGGTAAAGAAATCTCTAGCAGATGCATATGCTTCTGTTCTCAGAACTCTGAATGTTGAAGCCAACACTTAGTTGGTGTAATATGGATTCTGGAAGCCTGCAAGTTGGACTTTAAATGATTTCTCTTAGATACTAAATGAGCAAAACATGCAGGTCAATAAAACAGTAGTTCTCTGCAGTCCTGGGACACTGCCCCTCACAGTGTGGCCTTTCAGCTCCCCTCCCTCAGTGTCCCCTGCTGCCTGGGATGGTGCCCCTGGGCCAGCTGTTTGCCTTGGGCCTTCTTCCTCTTGCTCTTAATTTTTGTGCTGGGAACATCAGTGTAGCTGAAGCATCACCGCTGGTGGCCATGAGGTGCTCAGCTCTTCTCCTGCAGTGTGTGCAATTGTCGTGGGTCTTACTTAAACTGCTTTCGTGCTATCAGTGAACCTTCCTGTCAGGCAGCTGCCCACCTGTGCAGCCCTTGTGGGTCTGCCTGTGCTTTCAGGCTTTCCCAGCTGAAGCACCTTGTACATGCCAAGCAGTGGAATGGCAGGTGCCTGCAAAGGTCGGTTTACACAACTGGTGGAGCACTACTGGAGGCAATACTGACAGCCAGTTTGGTTTATACATTTTTACCTGGTAGTGAGATAACCCTTGCTGTTAACAGTAACCAGCTAAAGTCTTGGTTTGAGTCGCTCAGGTGTTTCAGTGCCGTGCTATTAACTGGGACTAAAAAAAGCAGAGTTACTGTAGGCGCCAGGGTGTTGACATTGCTTACAACTATAGTTCTCCATCATCAGCAGGTGAGGAGGTTTCGATACTGTCCAGCTCCCTTTAGTTGACTTGTTTTGGTCAAACACTGCTGCCTTCTGGTGCTGAGTAGCCCTTCTGCAGCTGTGTCAGGAACACATGTCCCATTTCAGATTGCACAGGCTCACTGGAAGCAAAAGCCAACCATGGTTCTCCTTCAGGAGTGAATGTTTGCTGGAGTGAAATAGTGCTGGTCAGATAAATCTGAGAAAAACTGCTACTGCTAAGACTTCCCTCTCTGTTGTCTCCTTTTTTTTTTTCTCCTCCTTCTTCATGTGGTCATCCTCTTCCAAATGCTTGGACCTTTTCATTCGTTGCTTGTTGGTAGTGTAAATTTAACTAGTGCTGTTTGTTTCAGAAACAACACACAAAGCAAGCCCAAGCTGGTGTATTTTTGTTACACAAAAAGCTAATGCAAATGCAAAGCCCCCACTGACAAGACATGTCAAAGAGAGGGTCTCAAGTCTGCATCTGGCCTGGATGGTTATTCACTTGCTGCACTGTAGGAAATTACTTGACCTTCTAAATAATTATTAGCTCAGTTATTCAGATCTGCAAAAATGTATGACAGCAGCTGAAAAAACCTCCACCTCCAATATATTCTTCATAACATAATTAGTATTAGGCCATTGTCTGATTTTTTGGTCCTTTCAGCTGTGTCTGCTTGTTATTTCTTCCAAGGAGACAGATATTTTTTTTTCTGGGAGTAGGAATGTAGCCTAAAGATCTAGCATGGGAGAATATATTTGTCTTCAGTGCCATATAAATGTTATCTTGATCCTTTCCAAGACAAATGTTTTTTGACAAATGAAAGTAGTAATGCTTTAGTACAGCAAGTTTTCCTAAGGAAGTTTAGGTTTATGAAAACACATTTTAATTTCTAGGAGAGAAAGTCTGTATCTGCAAACTGTGGTGCCAGATGGACACTTGTGTTCCCCAAAGCTGATATTTCTGGAGGCCATTTGAAAGTTTTACATTAACTCAGAAAGTAAATAAAAGAGAAATTGAACTAGCATCACTGGAAAATAGCTGGAAAGTTAATTCCTTCTAAGTTTTATTCTCTCTTGACTGTAAGCCAAGTTGCATTCATGGGATATTTGATATACCTACAGATAATAGTTTTGTGATACAGTTAGAAACTTGGATGTTTGCATGACTGGTATTGAAGACACACAGGCAAAACAAGGCTTAGCCTTTCAGTTTTTCATTGATAAAGTAAAAGCATAGCAGTAAAAAGCTTTTATACAGGATAGATAATCCCAGTTTATGCTGCATTATTAAGACAAAAAATGTGAATAGGTTTTTATAATTTGATTTATTAATACATTTTTGCTTTTAAGACCTAAAATGTCTGAGGGATTTTATCATACTGTGTTTATTAATTCTATTCAATGAATAATTCAAAGTCATTTTACAGAGAAAATAAGGCACATGCCTTGCAGCTGCCTTTCCGTAACTCTGGACTTGTTCCTTTGAAGCCATTAAGGATTGTATATGAATGTGCATCCAGTTTTAAAGATTGTTTCCTAGAGTATTGGGCCTGGCATGAATTTTGTTATCAGAAACACTGAAATACCTATTAGAGGTATGTGGTATTTGTCAAACATGAAGTAAAGGGCAGACCCAGTGTGTGTAATTGTGTTCTCAGTGTAGCCTTGGCAGGGAGGTTGCTGTGTGCTCACATTTGGAGAAGAGAGCTGTGCCTGCTCCATTAGCACTTAAAAACTCGGTTCTATTAAACATGAAGGTCATTGGGTGTCACCAGACTGAGGCAGGGATAAATTGGTAAATAAAGCACTCTTTCTGGCTGTGAGTCATACCTTTTATGCTGCCTTATAGCAGTGGTATATGCAGTGGCCATCTAAGCCTGGTGTAAGCCTGGAATTAAATGATGTGATCCATAAGTATTTCCCTTGCTAGTAGCACGCATGCAACAAGCCCTTCCTTTCTGACACAATACTTTCCTTCAGCCCTGAAGGAAAGTATTGCCTGTGAAGCAGAAAGTATGCCCTAAGATGTTAGAATGTGAGCACTGTATGAAAGTCCTTAAGATTTGTGTACCATGCATAGGGAAGCCCCGCCACCAGCTCGGGCATTAGGTACCCTGAACAATAAAGGATTTGCCATAAGGTGTGGAAGAGAGGAAAACACGATATAAGCTGGGATTTTCCAGTCTGCTGAGCCTTGTTCTTCCAGGCTTACTCATTAAGAGACTTATTATAAAAGAGATAAAAAGATCTATTGAGGCTTTAGTAAAGATTTATTAAATGAGAGAGAAATACCCTTCATAGACACTTACTGCCTGCCTCTTCCCCTTCCCTGTGCTGGCTTTAAGGCGCTGTTGTAAATAGCTGAGTGTATGATCGAGCTGTGGTTTGAAGAAGGCCCACACTGGGCCCAAAAATGTCTGCACAGGCAATTTTAAGGCTGGAACTATGAAAGGTAGCAGATTTCTGCAGAGAGCAAGAAGGTTTGGGCTCTGGGTGCAATATGACCTTTCATTTCTACCCCACGTGGGCCTTGCCCTGCAAAGAATATGGTTGAGCCTAATGGGTAGTTGGGCAGGATTTAGTTACCGTGCCTTTAAGAGGGAAGCAATATAAGTCACGCTTCTCTTGGAAAATAACTTGGATATGCTCACTTTTGTCTTTGGGTAGGTGCCAGCACGTTACTACTTGTTGAGAAAAACGAATGGCTTTACCTATACAACATGGGAACCCTCCAAAACTGTTTCCATGTCTGTACTGGAAAATTACATAGTCATGAATTCTAGCCTGGCATCCTGGCAATTCTTTGTGATAACCTCTTATGCTCCTTATTTAAAAGGCAATTCTGTGTGGCAGATGCTATATGCATCTAACTAAATTCTAGATGTTAAAATACTTATGTTCATGGGTAGCTTCAGAATGGCTGAGAGTCAGAGCTAGATGAGAAGGAAGGAGTGAGTTGACTGACTATCTAGTTAAATGACTGGAAATCTGAAAAAGTGTTGCCTACTTGTGTCATTAGTCACAAAAGATAAGAGTGCCCCTGTGCCATTTCAAACTACTAAAACAGCTTAAATATTGTTAGATGCATACAGCTTAGGAGACTGAAATCATCATCCTGGCAGCATGTCTCAGGACGAGGTGTGTTCTTGGGAATACCTCAGGGTCACATAACCTATGCTTAGGTTTTTATGGATCCGTGTTAGGGATACATGGATGTGATGTTTGTGTGCCTAAGCCTTTCATACATTTGAAGCATGTGCCCTCTTAGACCAGAAACCTTTGAATACGTGTACCTGAACAGATACACACACTCCAGGCACCAGATGGAGACTGGAAGACAACTAGAATAGAGTTAATAAATCCGGTGGGAAAATCTGTTTGAGGAGGGTCAGCATGGAATGCGCACTTCTTCCCAGAAGAAACTAGGAAATTGCAAAAGCCAGAAAAGGCCCCACTCTTGTAAATGGAGCCCTGGGACCTAAAACTTCAGAGATAATGTAATTCATAGCTTGCTGGAGAACTCAGATTCATCACAGAGGAAGCCAGTGTGGGAGACTGAATTATCTATAAAAGTGCCTGTGCAAAATCATTTGCTTTCTGCTCCTGAAGATGTAATAAACACGTTAAAAATACAATTTTTCTTTTATTTTTGAAGCATCAGTAACTGAAACAGTATCAGTTAAAATTCCCATTAATGGGAAGACAGTACTGCCGTGGGCCTGCTATTTCGATTAGTTGAACTTGTTCTGCTCAAGAAAACAGAGAAGCCAGGAAGCTTGGGAAATAAATGGTAAGCCAGACTCCTCTTAGTTCCTGTGTAGAGAAACAGTTGCTCTTTTAGGCTATTAAAACGTCTCCAGAGAATCAACTGTCTGAAGAGATTGGCAGTTAATAACCAGTGAGCTTGAACTTAGAAGAGGCAAGGAGATAAAATTGTCCATCTGTGTTTATAGTGTTATGTCTTCTGATTTGTGTTCACAGTTCATATTTCCTGTAATGCATGAGGACAGAAGTAGTTCACATACATTTCTAAAGACATTGAAATATGCATGCAGTGGAATGCAAAGATGATTAAAATATCACGATTTGCTACTTACTATAACTAATCAGTCCACTCCACTGCATTTCTGAATCCCTCACCGACCTTTATGGAGTCCTTCTAATAAGAGTTTTAGTGAAAATGCTGAGATTGAGAATAAACATTACATATTTCAGTAATGTACATGTTTTAAAGTCAAGTTATGATCGCAAAGAGAATGAAGTACTGTGCATTTCTTTGAAAGACTGACAGAGATTTTTTTTACAATATTTTCTTAATGCCTGATACCCATTTCTGCCATTCAGTGGAGAAGGAGAAGAATTTCAAAATGTTCTTCTGTTTATCTATCCTCTCTTACTTTCCCCATTGCAACCCAAGAGGGTTGATCTGCTTCTCCTGGATGAACAACTGAGAAAACAGCATCTATCTGTTGTTTATGAAAAATTTGGGTGAGAAAATACTGATTTACACATGGTCAGATTCTTGGTGCCTGTGCTTGAGATACTGATGAAGTTAAAGGGGAAAGTAGTTTGTGTTTTCAAATTACAGACTACTTTTAATTGGCATTTGTCATTAATTTCTTATCATGGTTTTTTTTGGGGGGTTTTTTTTTTTTTTTTGGCCACTCTCTTATTTTCTTCTAGTCAGGATGGCCAAATACTTAGCAACCTGGAGTTGTCTAACACTGAAAGATGCCAGTGGTCTGAGACTTGATCATTTTCCATGTATTTAAACCATTTGTGAATGCTGTGGAAAAGGCTTGGAAGCAGTGCTGACATTCATTGGCGTTAATTTTGAAAACTTAAACTTATTCTGGGCATACTGCATTCTTGTTATGCCACCTGATTCAAAGCAGACATGAAGAGATGCAATTCAATGAACCAGTTCTGTGCAAAGGTCACAAAATCAGTGTGCACTTTCACTGCAGCCTGAAGCAGGAGAACCTGAAGCGCTGCTAAACTGCTGCCCGCCTGCACCTTTGGCATGTGGTGGTGTTGGTGTGGCTCATGTTCATTGGATATGGTTCCTGCTGGCATTTCTGCAGGTTTTGTACTGTAAACTGTCTGTCCAAGGTTACAGTTTGCCCAGGACCGCAAGCAAATGTTCTGTTTCTCTGAGCAACTACATCTCTGATGTGGTGTGTCAGTCCTTTTGCCCAAGCAGTTAACTTTGAAGGCACTACCAGTTTTCTTTTCTTTTATGGAGATTGCACTAATGCTTTAGGAAAATACAGTTATTTTTAGCTTGAAGTATTTCAAACGCACTGTGTCATTCTCTGCTTTTATATGTAGTTGAAGGTGAAAAGCTGAAGTATTATTTTCAAGAGACAAGAAACAAATTATAAAAATATATATTATTTTTTAGGAATCAGGAATGGCATGGCATTGTATAGCAAGAACCAGCAGAAATGTGGGCTATTTAGTCTGTCACAACATTTTTAAGGTCAGACAACTTCTCTGAATTCTTTTACATTAATTCCTCAGTGAGCAGTGCACGTGGGTGTTTTCCCATTGCTTTTGGAAATTAGATTAATACCACTTAAGGCAATGCTGTTGTCTACTCAGGCTGCTCAAATGAACTGTACACCAAAGTTTAGATGGAAATTCTTGCCTTTCCTCCAGTGCCAAGGGATTTCAACTGGTCATTGTAGCTTTAAAAATATTTATACAATATTGCACAACACAAAATCTCCTAAAGACTTGTGCTTCCTGGTGTGAATATACAGCCAGCCTGGCTGGTGCTGGCTGGGTGAGCGCAGTTTGGAGTCCACATGGGCATCACTCGTTCCGCTGGAGTTTCTGTGGAGCTCGGCATTTCTCACTCGAATTGGCAACTGTTGTCTGCATGAACAAATCCATCTCTCCTTTTCCCAGACCACATCCTCCTGGCATCCTGACAACAGGAAGCTAGCAAAATGAAACATTACACAGAATACCTCTTTTTCCGTGTGCTCTGAGAGTTAGGGATTTTACACAAACTCCAAATTTATATCCAGAATTATTCTTGTAGTAGAGAAACTTCAGCCCACATTTATGTCGAAGAATGCTGGCCTGGTGGACATGATGGGCAAGCAGCCCAGCGGGCATCGGCTGGATATTCTGGGACATGGGAGGCCAACTGCAACCCAGTTTGTGTTAGCGTCAGGTAAGAGAAGGGTGCCTGGTCCAAGGAAGACCCTGATGTGATAGGAGACGAGAAGCAGAGGGAGCTGGCTCTTTTTCGGCCTTGAGAGGGTGAAGAGGACTTCATATTGCTGTCTGCAACTACATGATGGAGGGAGGGTACAGAGAAGGGAACAGATATAGGAATAGACTTTTTTCACCCCCCTCTCCCTAGGTGAGCATTAATATATTGTTGACTGCTTTTACAGTAGGTTTTTTATACCATGAGTAGTAGAATAAAAGTCTTGCCTCAGAGGGATATAAGGCAAAGGAGACACACACACTATTTTTTGCACCAGTATAATTGCTAGAAGTTTATTTGAAGGCTCCCTTCAGAGCAGCCTTGAATCCTACAGTATCACAGCAGCTCAGTACCTTCCTCCCTTCCTCTACTCTTACTTACCCCTTCTGCAAAAGAGAGATAATTGCCATTTGCATGCGGGGGACAGCCCGCTCGCTCGGCTTCCGTGCTCCCAGGGATCCTTCTGGGTTTGTGCTGTAGTGCCAGCTGGGGCTAGCTAGCAACAGGCATCCACATGGGAGGAATTCGTATTGTCTGAGAGGCCTGAACACTGAAGTACTGTAAATGGTGTTTTCACACACTGCAGCTAATTCCCACAGTTTCCATTGCTTTGGGCTGTTGCTTCTGATGAAAAACAAACAGAACAGTCTGGGAGCTGAGGAATGTTGTCTGCAGCGCAGTCAGCACGCGGCCTCCGCTGGAGTGTACAATTGGAGTTGGAAAGGGATCTGTGTAATGCCTGTACAAAAGAGGGGTGTCCAAGACAGTGCTCGGCACTCCTCAATATAAGGGCTGCCATTCTTAGAGACTTTCGGAGTTTTATGGACTCAGTGGGATAATTCACTTCAGTGGCTGGATGCTTTACCCTGCCAACAAATTGAAGTGGTTCTTTGAAGACAGAGCAAGTTTCAACACAACCTGTACAGTCAGTAGAGCAGTTTTCCAGTCAGGAGTAAGTGGAAATCCTCACTATTGCAGAGTGTTTCCTGAATTTCTTAATGATGGTAGGGGAGAGGGAGTTTTTGGAAGCACATTGAAGGCGCACAGTATCGATATCACATGGCTGTATATTGTGTTAGAATGACCTCGTGTCATAATGCTGCAGCTCCTTCTTCATTCTGTTGCCTACTTTTTGCTCAGGCCCTCATATTTCTCTCGACCCTTGGTCTTTCCTACAGTGTGTTGCTTGACTGCCCCTTGCAATTTGCGTGCTGTATTTTCTCATGAAGTGAAATGGATGACAAAAGAAAGTCTGGTTTGGACTGGTGTGCATGATGGATGGTTCCAAAAGCTGATATTGGTGATTAGCACATGTTTATCACACCAGCAAATAATGCTCTGATTCTCACACTGGACAAACTCAGGCTTTTTTGAGGGTGCCCTTGCATGGCAAAATATCTTGCGGTGTACAATATCTAGGAATTTTTCCTTGGCTAATTCTGCCAGATCTGTGGAAGCGCCCTCTTTATTCTGCATTCTGTCAAACTGACTTAATTGTGGTTTAACATGAAAAGTAATTGAATAATTTTTTTCCAAGAGCTGCTGGTGAACATCAGCCAAGTCATTCTCACAAGTATCCAGTCACCTGTTGTGAAGAATTAACAGTGGGGTTTGTTTTTTGTTTGTTTGTTTGTTTTTGAGGAAAGCCTTTCATATTTTACTTAGATGCAAGAATAAGTATGTGCAGAAAGAGGTTGCAGTGCTAAAAGGACCACTTCATTCTTCCCTGTGCAAAAATGAAGATAACCAAATGAAACTTTAAAAGAGCAAATTGTATTGTTAATGGAACTTTAAACAGTGTGCATCTGCCTTTGCTTATTTGAGTGCTGGGAAATACAGGTAAATAAATATGCTTTGTTATGTCGAATATCACTCAAAGATCTTCTTTAAAGGTTTTTTTAAAAGTGAGTCATCAGTTGAGTGTTCCTGACCAGGATTGGCTGGTACCTGATCATCAGCAGCAGTGGTTTTTTGAGACCCACAGATGCCCAAAGACCTGCAGCATCTTCCTGACAGACAGTCATGTGTTTGCAGAGTCTCTCAGAATAATCCTTGTAGGTGAAAGCCACACACTTGTGCAGTTCGTAGAGCTTAATGCACGAGTCAGCCCTGGGCCTAAGAAGGAAACCGGTTTCTGGGTAATAATGTGATGAATGTTTCTGAGCTGTCTGGGAATGCCACAGCCAGCACTCTCCCTTCACTCCCTCTGGGAAATGCTGTAGCTGTGTGCGTGCATGTCTGCTGTAGAAGTCAGGAGAAAGGAGCGTGTGCAGTTTTGACTGGTTTTCCTCCTCTTTACCGCATTTTGGGAAGAGAAGAGGGGATATTTTGTTCCTATTAACCAGATGTTACAGCCTAGTATTACCAGTAGTGCTTAGGCTCTGACCTTGTGAATGTGATATGAGCTTCCAGCAGGACAGTGTGGGCTTTTATGACAAGGAATCCCTGGGGACAGGGTATTCAGTGCTCAATATGTTAAGGAATATTTCCCCTGTGACCTGTAGCACTTCTCATTTTGGCTGTGGTATTTGGAAATTTCATTTGAGGTCACAGAGGTTCCTGAGTGTTGTCTGCTTGGGATGGTTGACTTGTTTCAGGATGCAGCTGCCCTGGGCACTGAGCAATCTCTATGTAGGGCTGGCCTCCTGTCCTTTTGTAGGTAAAAACAACAGAACAAAAAATACCTTTCTCTGAGGCGGATGGAGTTTGTGCTTTATACTACACTGTCTCTGTATATGCATCTATAAAATCACATTTTAAGTAGGATGTGAATGTAAAAGGGAATTCTGAAGAGGAGTAATGCATGTGGCCAGGACATTGAGTTGGTAATAATTACAGTTCTAGAGCTGTTATGGTAAGTTCCCTCTCAGGAAAAGATGATCCTGGTTTCCAGGTCCCGGTTTCCCTTGCAGCAGCTGGCTGACCCTTGACACACCAGGCTGCAAACTTAGTACATATAAAGGGAGATCGGGGTGGAGTGTGGGGGGGTAACTAGTCTGGAAATCTGTGCTGAGAAAGTATCTGGCTGCACCACTGTATTTGAAAAGTGCACGAATCTCTCTTTGTGATGGCATTACACAGCATGAGACTGAAAGTTGGTCACCAAAAACCTGAGTACATCTTCTTGTATGTGCATGAAATAAACGTTGTAGTTTTCCCAAGTTCATGAAGACACAGTGTAGATCAGGGACAGTGGTATGCTCTCCCCTCTGGCATGTCAGTTCCTAGAACTGCTTCAGCTCTGCAGTTGTCATAGATGCAGCCATGGCAGGCCATACTAAACTGGTCCAAAAAAAGGGGAAGCTATTGGCTTGGAGACACATTTTTTCCCATAAGCCTTCAACCTTTAATCCTAATAACTGTAAACAAACCCTGACCTGGAAAAATCTTTTCATATTTTTTTTTTCCCCTTCAAGTGTGGGAAGAGAAGTCCCACTCCTTAACCTTTGCACAGTCACATATTAATCTAATTTCCTACTCATCATGACCTAGTCATTTGGAAATTGCAACTACACTTAATTTGATTTTTCTTTCTATATTTTTATGTTATGCTTTTGTTGTTTCCCCTACTCTTGTTTTTGGTTCAGCATCGGTTCATTAAACTTCGGTCACAAATATGAGCTGGAGGGCACACAGCTTGTTGTCATTTGAGCTAATCAGGCATTTATAGATTAGAAGGGGTTATTACAAATGCATGTGAAAACTAGGGCTCCTTTCTGTTGTTCCTTTCCTTTCTTGGGAGACTTTGGCCATTCCCTGTTTTTCTCTGTGTTGGCCCACCAGGGTACATACTTTTCTGAGAGGTTAGCACAGTAAGACTCTTTTTTTCCTGACGTGATTTCAAACACTGTGCCATCCTCTACTCCCCGCTGCTGCTCTTGTCCTTGCACAGTATTTTGGAAGTTAGCACAGGCATTTTAGCATGTTAGAATGTACCTTATGTTTTGCTGTACTTTCAGTCAGCAGGTACATTCCAACTATTGCATCTGATCGCTTCATTAAAAAAAAAAAATATTGTGAGAAGAAAATAGTATTTTGTATTTCTGTAAGAAATACCATAAGTTAAGCTGTAGTGGCAGTAGTTCTGAGTGATCAGTAGCTGCCACTAGCTTTGATTTAAACCATTAAGAGCAAATGTTCAGATCTCAAGAGATATTGTAACCTTCCCACAGCAGAAATGTTCCAGGAAAATCAAAAACTAATGCTGCTTTAAATTAAAAAATAATAATAAACAAATTGAATTATGGATTAGGATGGGCAGTTGATACAAATATTTTTTTAGGGGCACACACATCTCCAGAGATGGAGGGAAGGAAGTAACTTTTTTTTTTCTCAAACTTTTTTCTTTCAAGTGCTAGAGGCTTCACAAAAAATTTTTGGTTGAAGCAACATTAGCAAGATTTTGATTAGCACAATACCTCAAACTCCCTGACACTGCATAGCAAAACATCTTTTCCCATGCCTATGTTTAATTGCTGCAAATCCAGCAGTTCCCATGGCTTGTTACAAATTCTTTCCACTAAAATCGCTGAAGCTTGGAATTCAAGCTATCAAAAATTACATTTGTGAAAGTAATTAATCTTACATCAAATCCTGAGTGATCTGAGATGGCTTCCTTAACCGGTTTCCATGTTTTACCTTCTTTGCAATTTCTCTGTTTTACCTTTCTAAACTGTTTTTGTTTTAGAACCTCGCTTCTCCCATCTGCGAACAACATTCTTTTTTTCTGAAGACTTTGTCCCTTAGAATGGAAGGACGATGTCATCTCAAACTCGGTGTTTTGTTACTTTGTTTTCAACAGAAGGACACATACAAAACTTTGCATGAGTGAAAATATTTCTGTAGGCCTTTCACAAGTCATGCATACGCTTATGGAATTCCTGTGACCAGCGTGGGCAGCCCAGGTGTGCTGACAATGTGCTGTAAGGGAGCAGACTGCCTCCACTAAGCTCCAGTGGCTAAATCAGAAGAAAAGTTTAAGTGACAACAGAAATTGTAAACAGCTAAATTATATTAGAGAGGGTTTTTTTAATCATATCAGACATCATTTTTAATGGAAACAGTAACTTTGCTGGGGGCTATTTTAATGACACAATAGATGGCGATTTAGATTATCTCTTCACGTTCACATTGCAGCACACAGATACATAAATACACTGAAAATCCAGTAGCCTAGTGGCTCCCAAAAGAAATGACTGCATAATCAGATCACTGTACAGCTCAGCAGTCTCTAAACACTAAAGTTCAATAGATGTCTTGCTCCCCCAGAGCATATGTACCAGGAAAAGGAAAAACTTAGGAAAAGTAGCCTGACTTCTTTCAGAGAAATGCAGTGGTATGGGAATATGCCTCTTCTTTCTGAGAAGTAAAACAAGATGTCCCGGAGAGGTATTGATTTTTTTTTAATTTTTTTTTTCACTTAAAGTAAATAAGATCAACTTGAGCTTTCTAAAACTCTTATTGGAAATCTTCTTCCCAGAGGTGAACAAAGTGTTTGAATGAGTTTCCAATTATCAAAAAAGCTCCTTACTAATATAAATTAGTTAAGACCCACTGAAGTAGTGAAAAAAACCCTCAAATGAGTATCAGGCCTGTGAATGTATTATATTTCCTTCCCTTGTCTAGCAAAAAGCAAGTGGTATTTTTAGATGTCTTGATAACTGTAGGCTTGGCCCAGGAGTGTTCTGGAGGAAGATACAGAAGGCTTTTAGAGCAATAGGGGTATGTTAGAACCCTTTCACAAGGCATTTGCATATTCTGTACAAGATCGAAACAATACAATGAAAATTCAAGATCGTTTTACTTACAGCTACATTTGAGGAGAGCTGTATATGCTGTAACATGTGCTTCCCTACACTCACATCTTCCTTGATTATCCCCAGTTATTACACATTATCCAAAGAAATTACTGCTCATATATTTCCCAGCAAGGGTAATTTCTCTGTTAACAGACACTGATTCAGATGATTGTCCCTGTATCAAAGCTAAGACAGCTGATGCACACCTACTTAGAAGAATTATCTTTGACTCTATTATTGAACTAGCAAACAAATAATAATTTCAGAATATTTTTGAAAGAACAGACTATACAGGGAGCAAGACTAGGCACTTATTCCCCAGTGCCCATGGTACTTACCTGGCACTCTGCAAATGCATAGTTTCAAAGTGATCCATCTGCCCTTTGTGCAAACAGATACCACATTAAAATGGAGGAAGATTACATTTGTAATTGCTCAACATTTATCTTTTTCTTGAAACATTTATGGTTCATGAAACATTTATACCCATTTATGCTAAGAAGCAAGTAGAAAATAAGTGATTGCACAGGGTCTTAGTTTTCTGAGACAGAAGTACATAGATGTGTTCAGTAAACTTGAAAATGAAGGAATAATTTACCAGCCCTCTTAGAGAGATGTGGGCATCTTAGCATTACCTCATATTCTTCTGCAGAAACGTACTCCATCTTCTCTAAGAGCTGAGCATAGTTGGATTTTGTCATAACGTAGCTAAGAATAAGTGCTTAATAAAGAAGGAATTAATGCTGGTGAAATTATGCAGAGACAACAGCCAGTCCCTAATTCACCAGGGAACGTACTCCATGTTCATTCCCTTTATGTTGACCTCTAGGGCCTTACCTTTGAGCAGGAAAGAAATATATCCTGTGTATATAGGGCACAATTAGAGGATCCAGGATGGCAGAGTCACGTGATTTACGGATTCCCAGCCTATGTCAGGAACACTGACTCGGTTCCCTGTGGTGGCAGAGCAGGGTTGAACCAGCCTTTTAGTCCTGCCCTCTTACCTTTTAATCCACCTGCCTGTGAACTGCTCATTTTCAGGATCCCTCAAGATGAAGCCCTTTCCTGGGCTGAAGAGAAATTCTTTCTAGCTCCCAAAGACATCCGTTATGTTTTCCCTTGTATGAACTAACAGGTCATATTCTCTTTTGTTGTGTTGTGGGCATGGCAAACTCCACCTGCTGAAGTGAAGGCAGGCTAGGGCCAAGCCAAGGCAGCTCTGATGACTAGCAAGGTCTCGAAACCCAAATCTAAGAGAACCTCCAGAATGAAGCTGCTCATTGAGTGTAATGTATTTACGTTCTGTGTAAGTATAAGCTTAGAAAATGTCAAATGACTTGGTATTTGCTGGTTTCCAGCTAAGCATGAGCAATGGGATACTCCAAGGTGGATGTAAAAGGAAAAGAAATGTACAGTAAGTTTATAAATGGGTTTTACAAGATCAGTTATGTTAAAAGATGCTCAAGTTTCTTTTAAGGTTTTGATCCCCTTCTTTTTGCCCCTTCCCTAGTGCTGTAAAGGAAAACTTTATCTTTTCAGCTTGTGAATCATCTTAGTGCAGACCCAAGTTGTTTTTCAGCTTCTCATTACCTTTTAATATTCACCTGATCAAGTGAGTCACTTACTGCGTAATTGCTTTAATTTGCTGCTGATAAACTGAAGTGATGGTGACTGAGTTTGAAAAGCTCTCTTAGCAATTCTTATGGAAGACAGGGAATATCTCTATTATTAAACATTGCTTTCATAGACTATAGTTGTTCTAGTTGTCTTGGAACATCTTTGATTCAAAGAGCTTTTACACAGAATAACAAAAATGAGAAAACTTGCTTACACCCTGGAATGGTCTTTGTTCAAAGAGGCAAGTCTGTGGTAAGAGAGGATTGCACTCCTGCATGGTGCTTTCTCTGACAGCCCTGGCTGTTTCTTTTGAAAGCCCTTTGCCCTTGTTCATTGTGTGGCTGACCCTGCAGCATTCCTGTGTGCCTCTGGCCCTTTGAAGAGTATTTTGAGATAAAACCGTTCGCTGTGATACATTGCATATTTTAGTCTTTGGAAGTGTAACTTCCCCAGCTAGAAAAGAAAATATTACCCCATCAAAATGTACTATTTTCTTACATAATTCAGATGACCTGCTCCATAAACAAGAATGTAGGGTCACATTTGCTTTAAACAGCTGTGTTGTCCCTTTGACATTGCTGGCAATTATTTTGCCTTCACTGGTAACTGGATTGCTTTTTGTAATGCAATCATTTCAAAGGTGTTTCATTAATGTGGTTCAGTGCCTGGGGCAAAGGCTTACTGGCACCTCTGCCCTCCCCTCTGCAGATCTGCTCTGCACAGTACAGGTTGTTCACACATGGGTTGTGCCTCTGTTTGGACACCAGGGCACACAGTGAGACTTTTCTGTGCACCTGCAGGTTTAACTTTGCCATGGACACTCTTGATGCCACCAAAATGTGGATTATGATACAAGTCTTCCCTTGTACAGGATTCCCTTGGTCAGCCAAGCTGTTCTCCAAGTTCTTTTTTCCTGTCTTAACTCGTGACTGCAGTTTTTCAAGGGAATCCTGAGCAGATAAAACAAAAGAAAACATGGAAAAAGGCCTATTTAAAATAAAGGCATGCTTTCCATCATTAAAGATTTTCCCTCTGAAATCTTAAAAAAGGCTGCCTATAATCATATGATATTTTCTCCAAACTAATGACTTTCACCAAGAAACTTGGCTTATGCTGTCCTGTAGAGCAGCCAAAGGAGAGGTAATATTTAGCAGATTTGACATGAGAGATCAGTAGGAATGTAAATAGAGTAGCCCTCCAAAAGACACTACAGCCAGAGCAATCATCCTGCAGCTTTGATAAATTTGCTAACATCTGTTCTGGTGCCATTTCTGCTGTACAGACCTGCCATTAACCATGGAGATGAAAGGGCTTTAATTAAAGGAGCAGATTGACATGTTAAACTTTGATAACATCGTGCCATCTGGGTGGGTTATATTTGCAATTCTCTCTACAGCTTCTTAGATTTAGGGTATATTTCAGCACTGCCCTGCTTGTTTTTGGGAAGATGCACTGACCCCAGAGCTCTGGGGTTCCTAGGGCAAGGTGTCAGGCTCCAAGTATGTGTAACAAGATGTATATTGCAGCATCTCACTTATGAGCTGCATAATTTTTCTTTTACGGTTTAGGTTTTTCTATGAGATCTGGTTTACTAACACACCACTACCTAGTGCTAGCCACAACTGCTACTGTAGATTTCAGGTAATACAAGGCACATAAAAATTACTTATTTACCATAACTAAACCTCAGTTTGGGCCACAGATTAAGAAGCATTTGAGACGTGCCTTAACCAAGGCCACAATGCTGATGCTGTGTTGGCCGCCTACTCCCGTTCCTCAGAGTGGAAG
The DNA here is from genome assembly GCF_003945725.1 of Corapipo altera. Taxonomy (NCBI): domain Eukaryota; kingdom Metazoa; phylum Chordata; class Aves; order Passeriformes; family Pipridae; genus Corapipo; species Corapipo altera. The sequence goes on from NW_020884908.1 coordinate 2,253,842, forward strand.
AACTGTGTGGCTGGTGGAGGAGACTGCATTTTAACTGGCAGTGTAGTATGGGAGGCTGTGCTAGGAGCAGGGGACTATCCACTAGCACAGCCACTACTGGTAAAGCTTTCAGATAGACCAGAACTGCCAGGACATGGAGATCAATGGAAAACCCCACACTGTTCATCTGTTCATTCCCTGCTAGCAATCTATCACTGGGTTCATACAAAATAGGCAGCTCAAGACAAGATTGCTCATAATTAAGATGGAAATTGATAAGTAAAATTTTGCAGTGCTTTAGATGCCTAATGTGCTGAGTGTATTCAACTTACACTGTAGTTATTTGTCATCCCCTCAACTTGGAATAGATTAGAGCAGGGTGTTTAATATGATGAGATGCGGTTATAAATAAAAGGCTTTTTATAGGTTCAGAGAAAATCTTTATACAGTTTAATTGTGTAGACAGGTTCAATTCCCAGGAAGGCCAAGAGGGAAATCAATTGATAATTTTAATCCAGAATCAATTCCCTTTAAGCTTTTGAAACGTGCTGATCCAACTTTTTCACCCAGCAATCAGTTTCTGCTGAAGTAGCAGGCACATTGTGTCTGGTGTGTTACTTCCACTGGGCTCCCCCTTATACAAAGCTGAAGTAGCTGGTGAACAGATGAAGCCTTTTGGGAGCTGCTACTGCTCTACTGATCTTGACCTATTTGAGCTAATACTTACCTGTCTGCCAACATTTCTGTCTCTGAGTGAGACCATCTTCTTTCTGCTGCAATATATGAGCTGATGCTAAAAGGTATATTGCAAAGTGCTGCCTGCTTCCTGCTTTTTCAGCTGCAGGAACCTAAAGGAAAGGATTTCTCAGGACTTGAAGAAATTTAAGTGTCTGAAAAGGTCTGACCAACTGCATGGGAGGCTCTGGATAAAATCCCGTAGCCTGCATAGATTTCAGAGACTTTCTCTCCCCTGATAGTGACACTTGGAAAAATTGATAACTCTTACTTTAGTTTTTATTTAAGTTTTTTAGAGTACAAGGATTAGGAACAAAGCTGTCTTTGACCAGCGAGGCCCCTTTTATCCAAGTGGTAGCAAGTTTCCTGCAAATGCCCATGACTTGCACTGTTTTTCGTCTCTGTTTTTGTGTAATCACTGTAACCACAAAAATTTGTTGAGCTGTTTCAGTTTGTTTGAAGGAAGGATGTCAGTTAAGACAAGTGTGTTTGGAAATCCTGATGATGCCAGATTGTAGCTCATCTAGTACCTGGAAGGACACTGGGGTGTTTGTAAGTGCTGTTAGTCTGGCTGTAATGCCATGCCTGTGTACACATTTTATCTGGACAGGCTTTAAAAAGAAAGCAATATGAGCATCAAATGAAGAAGTCGTGTGCTACCAGATGTAGGTATAAAGCTAAGAAAAGGGGAGAAGAATAGAGAAAATAAGGGAAATTTATGCTTCTGATAGTGAATGCACATCGGCAGTTTGGAATATGCTGCATTTGTTGTATTAATGACAAATTCCTGTATCCTTTTGAAGTATTCTTACTCCACTTGAAATTATTTAAAGGATTTTTGCAGGACATGACATATCCTGTGGATCATACTGTGTCTGAAGGTTGCCCCTCGCTGTACAGCTGTACTAGTTGGAAACATTCTGATTATTTATCCTTCAGTAAATAGTACTGGCTGCTTCCAAATGTTATTAAATAGTTCTGTCTCCTGGTGTGATAGTGTATAGTATATGGATACATATAGAATACCTGAGCCAAGGCTTTGTGGGTGCTTGTACTTGTGGCTTGTCTGTGTGTGTCTCACCTGGGGAGAAGGATCCTGCCTTACAGAGCTGGGGCTGATTTTGCTTAGTTTCACAAAGTTCCCAGCGTGCTTGTAGTAGACACAGATGCACATAGGATATAGCAGGCTTCAGGGTGTTTAACTACTTGGTGCTCTGTAAGGATTACGTATTTGTAAAGGGAGAAGCAATTGTGCTTTATCTCCTTTGAGAAGTGTGCAGCTGAGGGAAGTACAGGAAAAGGTTATCTAAACAGTGTAAGACCATGCTGAGCTTGGAACTATATTGGATTGGTTCGGGGGTGGTGATGGCAGTATAAAAAGTCACATTTTTGTTTTCCAAAGGAGGAAGAGAAGCTGCACCTTGTGTTCCTGTCCACAGGCGTCAGGGTTGCAGTGAACCTGCCGCACAGGTCAGGGAAGCACAGCATGAGGGAAGGCTCTAATGAGCCCTGTCAAAGTAAAAAGCCCATAAATATCACTGGAACTGTGAATCTATCCCCAAGCCTCTGTTCGGGTGTAAAATAGATCCTTCATGAAGTGCTGGCAGCAAGCCTAGATGTTTTCTGACAGGGCTCTGCTCTCAGCACTGTTTGATCCTGCCCTTTGGAAGATACTCCTAACTTCTTTCTTCTCTAGGCTGGACTGGAGAAGAAATAAGGAGTTATTACTGAATAAGAAATAAGTAGCTGCTAAAAGCTATGCAGTGTGACAGCTCAGCTCCAACAGCCAGCAAAAATGGGCCGTTCAGGTAGGAGGCTCTTTGGAGTGGTAAATTCCAGGATTCCTCAGAGATGTCCACTCCATACTGCACCTGAGCAAGCCAAATTGGAAATAAAATCAGGGCTATCCCTCAGCAGAACAGAAGGTGTCTGCTGAGGACACCTCTACCCTGGGCAATTATTATTTGTTATTTTTAGTTTAGTTAGTGATGGATTGTGTAGTGGCAACAGCTAGGGAACAAATAACACTACATTTCTGCTCCTGGAGCTGCCTCTCTCAGGTGTTTTTTAGATATTTCACTGTTGCCTCATTTAATACTCAGCTCTGGGGTCCCCTCAGGAAGGACAGTGACCTGTTGGAGCAAGTCCAGAGGAGGACCCCAAGTTGATTAGAGGGATGGAGCATCTCTCCTATGAGGAAAGGCTGAAGGAATTGGGTTTGTTCAACCTGAAAAAGAGAAGGCTTCAGGGTGACCTAATTGTGGCCTTCTTATACCTGAAGGGAGCCTGCAAGAAAGATGGAGAGAGACTATCCACAAGAGCATGTAGTGACAGGACAAAGGGGAATGGATTAAAACTGAAAGAGGGTAGATTTAGATTAGATAACAAGAGATATACTGGAGTACTCGTCTTGTTTTGTGAGCGCTTCTTGACTCAAAGTTTACGTGATTGTGTAATAAAGTTTTGAATCCACATCTGAGCTTTCCGAATTCCCCATTTAATTGATAGATTTTTATTTATTCCTCTTTTTTTGTAAACCAAGGAAATAACAGCTGGTGTTTGCTTATGTCAAGTAGACAGATGCATCACACGAACACCATACTTTCCCAGCATCAAAACTGAAAGGGAGATAATGTCTGAAGGGCAATTTGTGTATACATCTGTGTTTATGAACCTGTTCATTTCAAATGCAACAAACAGATGTAAGAGGAAGGCAGAAAAGATGTTGTCCTTACAGAGTACAGCCTCACCATATTTTTTTTTCTCATGTTCTCTTCCAGACCTGCTATAACATTTCTCATATCTCGCATTCTCTTTAGCAGTAAGCTCTTTGGAAAGTAACATATTTTGACAATTTCTTCTTGTAACCTAGCTCTTGGAGAGAGTTTCTGTAAGCTGCAAGGCAGAACAGCAGCCAAAAAATGAAGTTGGACAAGTTATGTAGTGTGCAGCTGAGAGCCCCTTCCATGGCACAGCTGACAGAAGCTTCAATGAGAAGATCTCGGCATGTCATATTCAGAGTTATTTGGGCATCCCTGAGGGCTGTATGAATATAACCAATTCAAACCCCAAATGCACAAACATGCAGAGAAGGACTAATTTCTTACATATCAGCTGAACTGGATTTGGACTGCAGTGAAGTTGGAAGGAAATGGAGGAAAGCACTCTGGAAGATTTATTCCTGCTAAAATATGCAAAACCAGATGCTGCATCTGTATCCCATAGGAAATAATTTCTGTGCCTCATTCTCATTTCTGTGGTTGTAATGTCATCTTTGCAGATATGGTTGTGTGTGTGACTGACTTTTCACCTGTCCATGAGATGTGTATAGCAATTTTATCCAGCAGAGTAACTGAAAGAACAGTTCAGCTTCTCATCGGAATGTCTAATAATGCTCATCATTGTAATGCTGCTTTTAGTAATTTTGAGGAACAAGCTGACAGCTTTACTTTCAATAGAGATTATCTTATTGACAATAAGAGACTTGTTGATGATGTGGAGGGCAGATCCAAATCTGGACATCCCCATGTTTTCTAGGACCTTTTAACAAAGAACCCAAAGTGTCCTTGTCACACTAAATTCCCTAAGCAATTGGGGATTAATGGATACTTCAGAGATTCCCCTCACAGTGTTCTGTGAGTACCTACACTGCATAGCTGTCTTCCTTCATACCTCATTCTTTAATATATATGTGATGGTATTATTAAACATATGTCATAAAACACAGGGGATACGCTCGACAGTTAAATTTACGTTAGCATATGATCCTTAATTCACATTTCTGGGTGTTGCTCCCATTTTATATGGGTGTAGCCCAGCTGGCACCTCTGAAAACATTCCTGCCTTAAACTACTAAAACTGAAGGGAAGAAGAGGCTCAAATTCCATTTAAGCATGCATTATGAAAAAAAAAAAATTGCGTTCTGAAGTCATATGAAGGATTAAAAGTGATCCCAGTGAGCTCAGTTACAGTCTCTCCAGTAATGAGGGATCTTTTCATTGGGATGTGAAGCAAATGCTTTAAGTGGCAGACCCCGGATCTTAAGAGGCAGAGCAGAAATTACTAAGCAGTTGGTTTCATCAGTTCAGAAATATAATTTATTGCTGGTGATGGTACTAGGGAAAAAAGCAAAATGTCTGGCAAAGCAGTTTCCCTCATCTCTGCCAGCTGGCGGGAAAGGAAAACTTGTTGAACAGTCTGGATGAGGGAGCTGTGGTCAGGATCATGACATCTGCAGGCAGCAAAGTTGCTAAGTTTCCCATCTTGCTGTTCCTCCCCTTGTTCCCTGCCCACCTACACACACAGCTGCTCCCTGCCCGGGCAGTTCTGGTATCAACTGATGTCCAAAAACTTCAGGAACGCGGCCCCACAGTGCTGTGGCCAGTGCTGAGGCAGTCACTGAGACATGTGCTGTTTACAAATCATTCCTCTGAATATTCCTTGGTGCAACAGAGAGCAGAAGTGGGAGACAACAAAGGGAGCAGAGAGAGATTTCTTGCCTTTTCTATGAACTGCAGGAAAGGTAGGAGGTTATTTATAGCCTACTTTTTACTGAGGGAATTCAGAAGTTGAGAGCCTTATCTTTGACGTAGTGCACCTTGTGAGGCTATTGGCTTGTTTAGGTGAAAAGTGTAACTCACCTTTCGCACACAGAAATGGTGTTTATGATCTTGAATTGCTGTGCTTGATCAGAAGCCATAACTCCAGTGCTTTAGAAACTATTTTTAAAAAGGCCTGCCCTCCAAAAAGGCTAAGGTAGCCTAAGTGTAACTCACTCTTTTGCCTTTACACAGTGTGGAGACTCAAGGTCGTGGCTTGGACACTGATTAGGTTTTCAGCATTAGTTTTGCATTTGCTGGATTTTTTTTTTTCTTTTGAATTAACCAGTCCTTCAGAATATGGAATTATGTTCTGTACCATGCTTTACATTTCTCACGAGTGATTAACTCAGGTACAGTAACAGACAGGATTTGGGCTAACCCTGATTTGTGAGGAGGAATCCTACAGCACAAAGCTCTGGAAGTTTTGTCTCTATTAAAAAATGACCACTGTTTTCCAGGGCATTCTTGGGCCCAGGAGCTGGCGGTTGTTCTTGCTCATATGCTTTTGACCAAAACAGTCTTATGGGCTGGCTCCCAACCAAATTCATCTTGTAGTCTCTCCCACTACTGTATGGGACCACCATACTCTGAGGGATTTAGGTGGATGTTCAGAAGGAATTTTCTCAGGAGGACAGAGAGGTTTAACCTCAGCAGTTCAAATGATGCATACTTGCTGTGATGTGGTTCAGCTGTCTGCAGGGCGTGGCAGTAGCAATTCATTGTGAGTTCAGTAGTGAACTCTAAATCTTGGCAACTGTGGTCCAGTATTTCCACTCCTCTTTCCCTGCGTACTGTCAGCCAACATCTGACTCTTTTGAGAGTGACTGACTGTTGAATACTGACATCACTGGCTTGCTGCTAAACAGGAGAGGTGAATTAGTCTCCAAAACCACTGAAAAGTTCTCAACACCTCTTCACCTCCATCTTACCAGCACTGCTGGGCCCCAGGCTTTGGGAATAACAATCCAGGCTGGCACAAACACAGACCCACCAGTGTCAGCGGAGGAAGAGTTGGTGTGTGAACTGTTACAGAAGCTTCACCCCTACCCATCGATGGGCCCTGACAATATCTGTCCAAGGGTGTCAAGAGAGCTGGATGACGTTGTGAGGCTGCTGTCTTTGGGAAATCGTGGAGATTGGGGAACATCCGAGAAGGCTAGAAAAAGGCTAATGTCAACCCCACCTACAAGAAGGGCTTAGAGGAGAACCCAGGAAATTTGAGCTCCATCAGTAATTCCAAGTAATTTCCCAGTTCCTGGGAAAGTTACAGACCGAACCCTCCTGGGGGCTGTCACAAGAAAAATGAATCACGTGATTGGGAAAAGCCAGCACGGATTCAACAAGGGCAAATCATGCTTGGCAAACCTGATCACCTTCTATGGCAAAGGAACCTGTTTGGTCCAAGTGGGGTGAGAGGTGCACAGTGTCTACCTGGATTTCTCCAGGGCTTTGGATAGTGTTTCCCACAGCTTCCTTCTGGACCAAGGTAGGTGTTATGGTCTAGACAAGTGATTGATGTGGTGGGTGGGAGCTGTCTGGCAGGCAACACCCAGAGAGTGCTGGTAAATAGTTTCTTTTCTGACCTGTCACAAGTGGGCTCCCCTTGGGATTGATATTGGGCCCAGCACTGTTTAATATCTTCACAAGTGATGTGGATGATGGGACCAAGTGCACCCTGATGAAGTTTGCCAGTGATATCAAACTGAGTGAAGAAGTGGACACTTCAGAAGCGAGAGCCACCCTGCAGGAAGACCTGGATAGTCTGGAAGAGCGGGCTAACAAGAACCTTATGAAGTTCAACAAGGTCAAGTGTAAGGTCTTGCACTTTGGAAAACATAATCCGGAATTGCAGCACAGGCTGTGATGTGTCTAGCTGGGAGCAGATCTGTGGAAAGGGACCTGGGGGTCCTTGTAGACAGTAAGCTCAATATGAGCAAACGCTGCGCTGTTGTGGCAAAGGGAGCCAGCAGGATGGTGGGATGCCCCAACAAGGGCATCACCAGCAGGGATAAGGAATCATTATCCCCTTCTACTCTGTGCTTGTCAGGCCACACTTGGAATACTGTGTTCAGTTTTGGTCTCTGCTGTACAAAAAAGATGTGGACAGGCTGGAAGGGGTCCAGAGAAGGGCCAGAAAAATGATCAAAGGTCTGGGAAGACTGCCATATGAGGAAAGGCTGAGAGAACCTTGTTCAGCTTTGAGAAAAGGAGGCTTAGGCAACGCCTTATATCACCATTTTCCAGTGTTTAAAGGGTGGCTACAAAGACGCAGACTCTCTTTTTATAAGGAGTTGCATGGAAAAGGTAATGGTCACAAGTTACTCCTGGGAAGATTCCAATTTCTATCATCTCTCTATGAACCCAGCAGAGGAGAATCAGCTGCAGAAAGCAGGCTGCTCAGACCTGGGGGACAGGTGATGTCTGTAGCTCTCTCATTGTCCTTCTGACTGTGTAGAATTGTGAATTATTGAGAAAAACAGTGCTGAATGTGATACTTGCTTGACATAACTGCAAGAGTCTGTGACCTAGGGCTGCCTTCATATTAACAGCAGTGTTCTGTTGATTTCAGTAAGGGAAGGAGCTGCTGTGTAGTGTTGGAATATGATGTATTAGGAGAGGAATATTGCACTCCTATGGTGACTTCACTGGGTGCAGCTGGTCCTCAAAATGTGTTTTGAAGTAGTTTCTCGTTAGGATCAACTCATGGGAAGTAACAGATAGTGAAGTGAGACTAAATTAGTGAGAACTTTGTGCTCCGTTAATGCTCTTTCTCTCTATAAATAATAGCTAGGGAGTGGAGCAGGAATGAAGATGCTGTTATGTTTGTGGCTACCTCTGCTGCTATGTAGATGTTATAGGATGCCTTGCAGCATGTTTTGTCAGCAACAGAAAGGAGTAGAAGAAATTTGCCAGCCCTTTCCCAAGGGCAAAAATATTGCAGTTCTCCTGAAAAACAAATAAAATCGAAGCAAGGCTCAAAGATGTATGAGGGGAAGCAAAAATGTGGGAGACAATTTTACATTAGCAGCCAGTCTTATCGCTTTCAGCTTCTTCCCACAAAAATCAGCAAAAGAAAAAACAGCGTCTCTCCTCTGATATTCCCAGTAACTCTCCAGCTTTACTTTCATCCTAAAATTTTCCTTTAAAGTATATGTAACTAGAGATTTCTTTTTCTCTCTGTGTGTTTATGTATGTCACTAAGTATAGTCATGTAGCGACTTGGTATAGCACAGACTAAAGTCATAGATGGCCTCTGCTCATTGGTGTATATTATGTGATAGAATCTGGATTTTTAGATGCTTTTTCCTGGGTAATGTCTACTGGTGGTAGTAAGGCTTAACTCTTTATGCTTCAGACATCCTGGCTTGCTGTCAGGCATCCTTCACAGCTGAAGCAACTACCAGGAGAATCATTGTGATTTGCAGAAGGCCACAAGTGGCTGCTGCCAGCCATCATCTGCATCTTCACATTCTTTTGTGTGCCCCAGTGTGAATGTGTCTGAGTCTGATGTCCACTGACTGGAAGTCTCACATCTAAATCTGCATCTGGCATCCCAGCTTGGATATTGGCAGCAGTGCTGGCATCTTTGTCTTGAATGACATATTTTGCAACTTTGGTCTTCAGTGATTGTTTTCAGGCCACAGTAATGAAAAGCTTTGCAAAAAATAATTTCTCCTGAGGGTTTTTTTTTTCTGGACTTGTCAATCTGTGCCGTGAACTTTCATACATAGGTCCATTTTGTACACTTTTCTGCAGACCTTTTTAACTGCCCTGCAGGACAGACAGTTCTGTTAATCATCCTCTTGAGGTGTTAGGATGAAATCCTGCTCTGTTTCCCATGCCAGCACTAACTCCACAGTGGAAGCAGGTGTTCATATTATTAAAAACAAACAACACAAAGCCGAAAAACCCAACAGTGTGAAACTTTGATTTGCAGCGGGACATACGGATTTCTGAACAGCTCAGAGACTAAGGAGATATACTTCCTCCAGGGATCTTTTATCATAAAAGCAGCTTAAGTGACTCACTCTTTCCCTGAGGATATTCTTAAAACAACTCCACTCAGTTTGTCTTTTAGTGGTCAGAAAGAGGATTTATTTTGTGCTGTCTTTCAAAAAAAAAAAAAAAAAAAGAAAAGAAAAAACATCTTTTGAAGAAAGTCAATGGCCATATTTCCAGGAGGGTCTAGGCTGTGTTAAAGGTCTGTACCACTCACTAACGCATGGGCTGGCTGGCACTATCTTCACTCAAGCAAGTGCTTCAGTGAAAAATTCAGCGCTATTTTTAGTTCTCTTACAACAAACTGCTTGATTGTAAGGCCTGGGGAACTGTGACACTGTGATCGTGAGGGGTCTGCTGGAAAAGGCAGAAGGACGAGACAGGGCAGCGCGGGAGCTACGCCAAGGACTCCGGCCGATGCAGAAAAGCACACATCGCAAGCAGGTATTTTAAATCGTCTCGTAAGCCTTGATCTGCCCACGAAATGGATCTGCTGGTCAGAGCCAGGGCACGAAAGCGTTAGCTGGCTGGCTCTATCTCCTCCTGCCCTTAAAGATTTCATTCCATAAATTCCTGTCCTGACCGTCAGCTTTTAAATCGTCTCTCCTCGTTTCCTAGCCTTTTCTGGGATTTTACAGGATCTTTAAGGCAAGTTGGCAAATGGCAGTGGCGAAACAGAGATAAGTTTTCCCGAGCGAAGGCGTTCTGCTCGGCGGTGCCGGGGTGAGTAGCCTGTAGCAAAGTCCTCAGCGCCTTTCCCAGCGCAGGGCAGCGCCCGGCCGGGGGTCGGGCGGAGAGCTGGGGCTGTGTCCGAGTGTGGGCGGCCCCGCCGCCGCGGCCCCCCCGGCCCTGCCGACCCCGCCGCTTCCCGCAGCTCGGTCCGAGGCGCGGGGAGCCTGTCCCGGGAGGTTCGGGGTCCGCTACTGCGCTTCTCCCTTTCCCCCCCGCCCCGGGCGCGGTGGTAGCCATTCCAGGGCGGTGGAGTCACGGGCGGGACAGCGGCCAGCGGGGCGGGCAGGGCGCGCCGGGCTCCGGCTCCTCCTGCGGCTCCCCCGGGCCGTCCCGGCGGCGCGGGCTCCGCCGCCGGCCTGTGCCGGTCCCGGTGCCAGGTGAGCGTGGGGAGGAGGCTCCGGAGCGTTCGCTTCCCGGAGGGACCGGCAGCGCGTGCGGTGCCGCCGGAGGGGACGAGCGGCCGGATCCCGGGCAGCATCCCGCCCGCCTCCCGGCCGGTTCAAAGCGCCGGGGCTGTGTCACAGCCTCTTGCGGCGTGCTTTGTTGTAGGGACGAGGATCCCGGCCTGCTGGGGACACGGGAGCTCCTCGCGTTCGCAGGGTGCGGGAGCAGCGGCTGGGCTTTGGGCAAGGAAAGTTGAGTGTGTGTGCAGTGCCTTGGGGAGCAGGGCAGCGCTTTGCTGACTTGCGTTTGCTCCCTTTTGTTTTAACGCTTGCGAATCCCTTGCTTCAGAGTCAGACCCAGACTCCGGAGTGAGCCTTGATGCAGTTTAGCTGTACTGCTGTGTTTTAAAATAACTACTTGTGTTTCACCCTTAATGATACCATTATCTTAAAATAGCATGACGTGTTGCCTCCCTTGAGTTTCTTGGTAGAATACAAGGAAGGGGAACTGCTGAATTCCCATGAACTCTATGCTTAAAGATCCTGCCCAGCTTCCAGCAAGCTGAGCTGCTACAGCCTCCTCAGTGTACTAGAAATGGGTATTACCAAACTCTGCTCTTTGCTGTTGTCTGTGGTCGTGTGCTCTGCCTAAACTGTGCTTAAGGTGCGTTTGAGAAGACAGGTGAAGTGGCAGGTTCATAATGGGGTTTTCCATGTCCTCCTGTTGGATGTGTGTGTTTGTACATTAACAGTGCAGATGGTGCAAGCAAAGTAGCTGTAGCATGTGTTGGCTTATGTTTGCATGAACTGAGTTCACATAATTAGCTGATAATCAGTCATGTTCGTGTGAGATGAGATAGTTAAGTTTGGGGGCTTGTTTAAAAAAGAATCAAATACCCTCTTTTGTTCTCACTGATTCTGGCCAATCCAGATTTTTGTTCTCCCAAAACAGTCTTCAACACTGATTGCTGAGTTGCCAGTTTCAGCACTAGTTAAGATGCATTAGTTGACTTTTCTTCTGGGAAAGTGTAGAAGTGGATGAGATTTTATTAAAACTTCAGTGACAAATGTTTTAGAGCTGCGGCAAATAGCACTTCTTTGGGAGATGCTGTACATGTCAGTGTAGATGAAAGCTGTGTGTCTGCTTATGGTGATTAAATGCACAAATTTTAATAAACAGCTGGAAAGGTTTCCTGGATGTTTCTTAATCAGTGTTGCATCTTTCCATCCAGTTTATCCTGAGCATTTCATGGGCAGGTACCACACAAGCCATTTCTAGAAATACTCACTGGTATGTCGTAGCACTGTGTTTTTGTTTGCACAGAGGATACTTGTGCACATTACAGTCTTTTGATACCTTTGAGGTAAAGCAGTACAGGTCACGGCTGGTATGTGCTGGAATTAGCCTGGCACAGAAGACAGTCTGTGTGACTAACTGCATAATTTCATTTTTATATTCTTGTACCTCTGTACTGGAAAGACACGTAGCCCTCAAAGCAAAAGACAAATTCCATTATCTCTGAGATCCTACAGTTCTTCTCAACTACCTACAGACATTTTTCACTGCTCTGCTTGAAGGCAGCTCAAAATAGGCAGCATTTGAGTTGGTTTTAGGTAGTCTGAATATAAGAGGGAAGAGGAAGGTAGTTGTAATGCTCCCCTGAGAACTGTTATGAAGTGAGCATGTGTTTATACAATATTTGTGTATAAAATCCCTTTTTTCTCTTCCCCCAGATCCTTAAGCGTTTTAATTAGGTCAGTGGGTGAGATGCTCTGCTGGTCATCTGTCATGCCTTGAGCATAGTTGGAGAATGTGGTACTGCAGCGTTGTGTTCTAGCCCCCCAGTTCTGGAGCTGCTCATGGATATCGTAGAGCTCCTTTCCTCTTCTCTGCAGTATGACCTGCTGTTACCTCTGGGCTTCACTCTCCTAAATGGGGTTATGCTTGTACTTTAGTGTCTGTGCAGGCTCTGACATGGGGCAGAAATCTCATTTAAAGGAGGTGAAGTATTTTTCTGGCTTTATTGTTCCAGTTGGGAAGTGATGGATTGCACATAAGCAGTGCACCTGATATCTTTTGTGGGCTATAAATCCAAGCAATGCAGCTCAAAATCAAACTGTGAAGTCCAGACTGATGTTGTCATTTAAATGTCTGTTCAAAGAAACACTGGTTTCTGAACTACCAGTGAAAATGAGCAGTTGTCACATTCATTCTCATGTCCTGTAAATGCAGAGTTGTAAATCAGTTACGTAGTCTGTTTTAAAACTGCTTTCTGGGGGTTTTTTTGGTGGTTTTCTTTTCCCTGATCTTCATTAGCTAATTCAAGTAGAATTGGCTTATTAATTAAACTTCATTTTCTAATGAATCCAGCTCATTCGTTTTAAGCCAAGTCTGATACAAAACCAAACTCATTCTAATCATTAAATGAAGTCATTGACTTTTCTGTCTGCGATTGTCAGATGGTAGCAGATTACTGAAGTACTTAACCTGAATATTATCCACAGACTGCAGGTCCCTCTTCTTCCAAGACATAGTTATGAAGCACATTAATACAGTACATGTAAAAAATTGCAAGTTCTCAGTGTTCATTCGTGCTGGTAGGGCAGCAATTATAGCCTGCTCTTGGGAACAGATTTTTTTGTGAATAATGTGGGTTTTGATTTAATGATGAAAGTAAGTGTCAGACTTTGAAAACAACCTGAAACATATTGGGGTCAATCAGGTTGTCACAAGAGCTGCTCTGTATATGATACTTCTCAGAACCTTCCCCTTTTCCAAGCATGCAGGTAGATTCTGAATTCCTTATGAAAACCTGACCCCAGCTGTGGCAATGGCACTCCGGAAAACATGGCATGACTTTTACTGTCAGTGAAAGATCAGTGTATTTTTCAGGCTCCCAGAGATTTTCCTGCCTGCTAGTTGGATGCCAGAGTGCTGGGGACGGAACTGTGGGTCTCCAGACAATGTGCCATGGGCCAGGACAGAGCACCAGCTGCTGCAGTGCTCACCCTCAGGGTGCAGGTTTCCTAGCCCAGAGCTGTCCCCTCTTGTGACAGGACACTGCTTGGCCAGGACCGAGCTTGTCTCTGCAAGTAACATCCTCACAAACCCACAGGTCATCCACACAGTGCTGTCGCCAGGAGAGTGTCTGATTGCAGGAGATCCTTGAGGAGTTGATGTGACAGTTCTGATACTACACAGGTTGGACAAGACTGCAGATCAACGTTATTGGTAGTTTGTAGAGGTACCAAGCCAAACTTGGAGATACTAATATTGTTGTTATCTTTTTCCTGGTGCTCTTCTTGGCTAATACCATCTTTGCATGTAGCTGATAGGACCAGTGCACTTTTCAGCCCATTTGGCAGCAGGGTAAAGAGGTGGTCTCAGTTGTACACGAAACCAAAAAAGTCCAGTTTCTGTGGATGGGAAGGATGTCAATGAATACCTGAATTGACATTTCACACTTCGCCAGAAATAAAAGTGAAGCAGCAAGAAGCTGCAAAGATTGTTTGTTAAAAATAAGTATCATATCCTTGGAGATGGGACGGGCTTGAGCAGAAATAGAATATTTTGCTTGGAAGAGACCTACAGTGCTCATTTAATCCAACTGCCTGACCATTTCAGGGCTGACCAAAAGTTAAAGTGTATTATTAAGGACACTCTCCAAATGCATCAGTCTTGGGGCATCAACCACATCTCTAGGAAGAAAGCCTGTTCTAGTGTTTGATCACCCTCTCTGTAAAGAAATGCTTTGTGATGTCCAGTCTAATTCTCCCCTGGTGAAGCTTTGAACCATTACCATGAGGAAAATATAGGTGATACTCATCTGTGTACTAAGAATGCTTCCTGAAAATGTATGGAAGAGCTAACAACATCCAGCAGTTGATTCAGCTTCCTTGTTTGCATTCTGCTTCAGGCTTCGTTTGGTTCCCTTTATTCTCCCCATGGGATATCTCCATTGCAAACAAGCTGGATTTGTTATGAGGAAGTACTAGGTTTCCCATATTAAGTGAACAAAACCCCAAAATGTTTTCTTTAACAGTAAAAATCCACCATGCTTGTCTGTGGATTTTGAACATGTGCCACTTAGGGAGCTGATGGATGGTGTGGTGTTGCCAGAGGAAAGAGTATATTTTGGCACCATTTATTCATGTTGTCCCCTGGCCTACCATTGAGATTTTTGTTTCAGTATAGAAGAAAAGGAGGCTTAGTGGCTTTGGAGATCCGTTACTAGCATGAAAACTAATGAAGTGGTAGGTTGAAGGTGTAAAATGTAGGCCCAGAGTGACTTAAAATGTGGGAGAGATGGCCACGCAGTTGGAGCCTGCAATAAATGGTCAAAGATAAAATGGAAACATCTCTCCTTATTAAATGTGGTATGTGCAATATATTTATTTAGGCACTTAGAATCAGGAGAGCTGTGGCTGCTTTGAATAAGAAATGTATTCTCAGGAAATACTTTTTTTTCATTTAAACTTAATTTGAGGAGGTTTGAAAGTAGGATTCATTCTTGTGGAATTGGATTATGCCTTGGTTGTTATATTTTCCTCTTCTACATCATCTTGTCTTTCTAAGATCCACAAATAGCTTTTTCATCATGGTTGCTATTGGCAAAAGCCTGTAAATTGGATTTTTGGACACATACGAGTGAATCAGAAATGCTGTGGCTGGAAGTTTCAGAGTCATTAGAAGGAGGTGCTGAAGGGATACAAGGTCAGTTGGCCAGATTTAAGCAAACTGAAAGTTTTTTTTCAGAAACAGCATGGTAATGGTGATGACTTAGTGCCAGCAACCTCACTGCTGAATCACAGCATGATCTGCCTTTCTGCAGCCTATGTTAAGCTGTACCTCACGTGCTCTTTCTGCAGAAGTGAGCTTGTACACCTTACCCAGATCACACTGGATTCTCCAGTGACCACTGCTGGCAGGAGTGAACCTGGAACGACAACCAGGTGCATTTACTGACATCATGAAGAGAACAAATGAACATGGGCTTATTTTTGTCTTTTTTTCTCCTTCCAAAAGATGGCACAGTATAAAGGCATCTCACTTTGCCTTTCCCTGGGGGTACCCTGATACGTAGCAGAGCCTGTGTCTTGTGCTTGGGAGAGGTGAAGGGTAGGCCATTGCCTAAGAACAGAGGAGGCTAATGGAAGCAGTAGAGCAATGGAAAGAAGATGCTGAGATCCTTCATCGTAGAAGTTCTTACATTAAGCAGTCATTTGTCTGGTCCTAAAAGGATGTGAGGCCACTGCTGGCATCTGTCTGCTTTATAAAGGGCTTCGAATACCCTGAGCAGTATGTTGTTCACCAGGTAAAACAGAACGAACAGCTGTGTAAGTGCTTTGTCCCTACTCCTTGTACTCCTTCCAACCATAGGAAACCTGACATAACATCCTGAGGTTCACACGTGGTATAGAGAGAACTATTAGGGGAAAGAAACAGTGCTGTGGGGATTTGGGGCAGAGAAGATGACAAACTGCATAAACTTCTGGTAGCTTCAAGGGCACCCAAATGAACTGTCAGAAGTACTTGCCAGGCCAGCTTTCAAGCAGGACTACAAGTGCTCGCTTGGCTGTTGTTTACTTATCAAAGCATAAGGTACCCAGGCTCTCCTGGGAGTGTCACCCTCACCTGCCAGCCCTCCCTCTCTGGTCAAGTTGTGGTCCCCGCTGCATTTGCATCTTTCTGCTTAGCAAAAGGATCCAGAGCAACAGTGAGCACTTGTGAAATGGTGCAGGCATTGCTATGTAATCATTACATCAAGGACTCTAAAGTATTTGCCCTGATCCGTGACTTGACTTGTGATGCTGGCTGGACCAGCTAGCAGCTGGCAAATTTTTAAGCTGGTGCGTGGTATCTTGCTTTACAGCGGTATGTGTGAAATGCCCTGGGGGCAAAATCTACAGCTAACCCTGCAGTTTGCTGTGGTGGAAGCAGCAGCCTGTCCCCTGCCCTTGCACACATCTTCTCCCGTCCCTGTCTGCCTGTTGTTCACTCCCTGCAGCTCTGGAGATCTTGTCCTTCAACCCTGTAAGAACCCAGTCACTTGTAGCTTTCAGGTTCTGTACTGAAAGGAGCTGATTTCTTTTTCTAACACCAAAACTTGCAGGAGGCTTTAACTTAAAGCTAGTGATAAGTAGTAACGAGAGACATTTTTGCTTGAGCTCGTGTGGGCCCTCACTCTGTCTTTTTAAAGCGAATAATACACCAACTTTTATAGTTAGTAGTTTCTGCCAGGTATTGCTGATTGCAAATTGCCTTTAAATAGATTCCTTCCAGTTCACCGAGTAGCCTGTGAAAGTATTACCTTTCTGATGACAGTCCTGTAAAATCTCAGTTAAGGTACAGTGGGAAAGTATGTTGTAGCTATTTAAATTACAACTTTTTTTCTTTAAACGGGATCTTTATTTGACACACTTCACTTCAGATACGAACTTTGTGTCTCTGCTGGGTTGTTTTCTGAGTTTATGATGCACTTCGCATTCCTGTAAAGCCTTTCACTGGGTGTTCTTAAAGTCTTTGCAAGCTTTAATTAACTGAAAGTACTGTGTCTCCCCTGTGAGGTCCGTAAATATTCTTAATTGCTTTTTGCAGAAAGAGGAAAATGTGGTAGAGAAATTTTAAAGGAATTCACTAGTGCTGGCTGAAAAGCTACTGAGGAGGCAGGAGCAGAGGCTGTGATTCCTGAACCCTCTTTGGTGTGCACCATTTCTCTTTATTGCATAAGCATGCACAGGAATGGTGTAACCTAGTAGAGGGAGGCAAAGATGTAGGTCAGGTTTCCTTTGTCGGTACATCTTCTGCTTTTCAACCTGTGAGTTGCTGAAAGCAACAAAAGCCTATGGATGAGGGAGTCTTTTCAAAACTGGTCAAAAAAGCAACAAGCAACCCCTGAAAGCCACAATCCCCTCTGAAGAGCTATTTTTAGGAAGCTAAATCAAAGAAGAATGCCCTGGAGGGATCCGTACACAAAGTTTCCGTCTGGCTGCCTTTGGATAGCTTAAAGTTTTAATGCACTTGTCAGGCTGTTGCTGTTTGTGCGTGGTGAAAAACAGGGACCAGAGTGAGTGGACTGTGCTGATGGCACAGCATAGCTGCTGTGTGGTGTCCTGCCACACAGGGAGGGGACAGATCCTGCTTCAAGGCTGCTCGTGCCAAGCCCAGTAACTGGAGGTTTTGGAAAGAGGCAACGTGCAGTGTTAAGATGACTTTCCAGCCCATTTTGATCCAAGGATGTTGTTCCTTCTGTCCTGAGTAAAAGGGAAAAGAGATTTCAGCTGTGTTGTTGCTGACTATCAGAAAAATGGCAGCGTGTAGAACATGAGCAGGAAGTACCATATGTATTGGTAGCAATATGTGATATCAGCCCAGTTTTAAGGACCACCAAGGAAGGAGATTTAATGGGGCATCACTGTTGTCCTTCCACAGCTGTGAAAATCGGTTAGCTGTGTCTGTCCTGTCCTCTACACCGTGTGGAAGTTCTTTTTTACCCTTGAGTACCTGATTGTTTACTTTTGCTGAAGGTAGAATGACTCTAATCACAATGTTGGAAGGACTTCGAGGCTTTATTCTGCATTTGAAGGTCCTGAATGCAGCATGTTGTCACCCTGTTTGGGGCAGGAGGGGACAGCACAAGCTGCTTTGTTGTTGAGAGAAAAGGGAAGAAAGCATTGGCACTGATGTGAGTCACAGTGCAGAAGTGCCATGGGAAGACAGTCCTTGCTGCTGGTGCTCTGAAACACTTCGCTGGGAGCTGAAGCACTACTGGCTTTGTACAAAGCAGGCTCTTAACTGTGAGAGTTGAAAGGAAGCAGAAAGCAGCTGAGGCGAGGAAGGCAAAATCTTCATTTTCTGAAGCCCTTGTCAGTGGTTATACCATTTTCTTTTACCAGGCACATGTTAAATAGATATAACAGTAAGTGCAGTCATGCAACAACAAATTGGGTGAGTTGATTTAGGTGAAATGAGAATCGATGAGGAGTTAACTCTAGATTTATTATTGCTTTGACATTTGCAGCTCACTTTTTTTTTTCCTAGAAAATAAATCACCTTTTTTTTTTTTACGGGGACACTAGAATGGAGGCTTAGATACAGCTGATGTTTATTTCAGCTCAACAGATCAGGAATAAAAGCATGTTCCTGTCATGAGAGCAGAGCTACTTCTCCCCAAGAAAGCTTATTTAAAGCAGGGAAAGCTGGAGACATTACAGCCACGGATTCCTGTGGCCTTGAACTGTGCTGCCACAGGGTAGTTGTTGAAACAACAGTTATCATCTTAAAATTGCTTTGAATTCCTGCCTTGAGACTTTAATTGGGGAGTTGATATAGAATTGGCTGATAGAGAAGAACTCTGATAGATCATGGGATGACTTAAGACACATAAACAAGAGCAGGTGCTGGTAATACTCATTTTAAACCAGAACACAATAAAGAGGGGCAGGCCCACCATCTGGTATGTAAATGCTGAACCACTTTATTAGCAAACAGACCACGCCAGTCAGCCATCTGAACTGAAGGGAGGCTTGAATGGGGAGTATATTACCTATGGCATGGGAAAGTACTGCAAGGTGAAGCTTTCAGCCTCAATTCCCAGGTACCAGGACATAGGTTGGGTAGGTATTTTTTTGTGTAAGAAATCAGTGTGGTGATTTTGCATTAAGGATGCTCTGCCTTATCTCCTGTGGCTATTGCTGTTAAATTTGGAATGTGAGAGTGATTTAGATGGTTAAATGATACTTAAACTGATACACTGAAGTGATTTGTTGCTTCATGTAAGATTGTGCATCCGTAGTTATCTGTTGATTTGTAAATCTAAAAGATGATTCGTAAACAGAAAAGATTGTTTCGCAGCGTATTTTAGGGGCTCGTTGTTGTGTGCATTTTGGATACTCAGTACTTCTGGGTAAGTTGCAGTTCAGTGTTTAAAACTTGTAATAACAGTTTTTATGCAGCTTCTAACAGATACAGGCAGCAGCGCTGTGCTCATGAATCCACATTGACGTTCCCTGCCCGTTCCAGAGTGCTGACATGGCATTCCCTGAGGACACAGGTGCCTGGCAGCAGCCTGGCATGGCAGGTTGGCACCTCTCCTCGTGTGACAGGGAGCTGTGCATGGCCATGGCGGCTGCCTGCCCCTGCTCAGCCTCCGGGTCACAGCAAACCCAAAAGGGGACCCTGCTGCAACCAGGGAGCAGGATAAGGCATTTGCAAGCTGGGGCCTCATACCTGGCCATGCCTTCACAGGGTGTTAAGCCTATAGGAAATAATTTACTGATAGCAGGCTAGATGCCTAGGTGTTTGTCATACAGTTCCAAGTACTGAATATTTTAAAAAGAGTGGAAAGTTTGAAATTTCCTTAATTGTGACAGCAAGAAATTGCTAATACAGGCAAGGGACTTCAGTGTTAGAAGTATTCCAGCTTGGAAGAACTTGTTTTCTCTTGGCAGATGGGGAAAGCCCCACAAACTCTTTCGCTTCTTATCCCTTTTTCCTGTTGTCTGCCTGTGTCGTGTTTGCCGTGTTGCAGATGGTACCAATGTTTCTCTTGCATCTTATTATGAACTAGTGAAAGTCTGTTCACGTAAACAGCCGGGAACTAAGGCCAGGACAGAGTGGACCTGGCCTTTAGTTTTGACAGCCTGTCTTCAGACAGTTCATGGTAGGATTCCCAGTGGTGGAGCACCTACATGGGGAAGAGAATTTTTCCTTTTATAATTTTTTTCATTTTTTCTCTAATTAATGTGACTAAAATCATCATCTAACAGCCAAAGACAGGCTGGATCAGGAAGGACTTCTTGGTCATAAGCAGACAAAATGCAGGATTGTATAGATGAATAATTACTGGATCTGGAAGAAGAAATGCTGAGATGTCACTGCTTAAAATTTTCTTTGTTAGCTTTCAGTTTAGGGAAAACTGACAGGCTTGAGGATAAAAATGTAGCTTTAGTCTGGAAAATGTAATTTACTGAAAACACCCTGTTGGTGGTAGGTATGTGAGCATTAGCAGTAGTGAGATCCAAGCAGTGCAAAACTGGATGACAGGCATGTTGTTATTCCGTAATCTGTAGGATCAACTTCAGTTATGATAAAATCACTGCCGTGCTGTTCATCACTTTTTTTTTTTTACACACTCCCTTGGGTTTTGTAGCTATTTTCTACTTCAGCACCTACCATCTTATTGAAGTATTGGATCAGAATTTTGGCTAATTCCGAGTGTATTGCATTCATTCAGAACACTCAGTATATTCTTCTAGTGCAGCTGAAACCACGCTGTGATCTGAATTGCATGACTAAACTGAAAGAATCTGCTTAGATTCATTGTTTGCACTTAATATCTAGAGAAGATGGTTGTTGTGTATTCTTATACCACAAAAGAAATAAGGATATCTGGACCTGCATAACACCGTGGATTTAAGTAGTCTGCCATCCCCTCTTGCAGGCCACTTTTACATCTGGCAAATCAAAGCTGTGTTTTCTGAAGTGAAATTTTTAAAAACCTTGAACAGCATCCCCAAAGGAAAGCCTGTTCTCCAGTGGCTCGCAGCTGGCTGACTGGGAGGCAGCCCCCTGCCCACTTCAGGGCACAAGGTAGAGTGGAGCAGCTTCATGCTGCTGCAGACAGGACAGGCATTAACAAGGAACAGCTCTTCCGTGTAGAAACCGCTGTGGCAGCGTAATCTTTGTCCAGGGCTGTTTAGGCAGCAGTCTGAGCTTCCCTAATGGGAATAAAACATACATTGGACCAGTGGTGGAGAACTGCACGGATATGGCCTGTTAGCAGCTGAAGGTGGGGGGCTGAGCCAGCACAAAGCAGCGTATCTGTGCTATCTGAAAAACTGGAAAAGAAGTTCGGACTGGAAAGGAGCAGCTGTAAGGAGCAGAGGTACCCTGTGTGCTCTTTGGTTTTGTACTGGGCGAGTAAAAGGAGCAACAATGACTAAAGGGACATGGTGTTTGTGGTGAAGTGCAAAAGTCCCTTTTACCCTGGAAGTTACAAGTTGTCCCAGGGTAAATATCACCAGGTGAAGTTCGTTGTATTTCTGATTGAATGTGTTTGCAAGCACTATGGTCTGTAATCATGTAAAGACATTTACATCTCTGCAGCATATACTGGATTCTGTTTGCAAGAGCTTGCATCTGTTGAAAGTTATCTGTAATGTGGAAATTTTAACTTCAGTCAGTTCCTTGGAATGAGCATATAGGACCTGTGGCTATAATGCACCTCCAGCTGAAGGGCAGAGCAGTGATTTCTGATGAGAGATTTCTACTGTGTCTGTTCTGGAAAAGGCTGCGTGTATGTCATCATGTGCTATGAATAATTCCCAGCGCTCCTGACAGAAGAGAAGTCTTGTTTAGGAATTTCACATATTTTAGGTAGTAGAAATAGAAATTATTTTTCTTTCTTGGAGAGAATCATTTCAGTAAGTCCTACTGCAAGGCAGGCTTACTTATGGGTGTGTTTGGTTTTGGTTTTTTTCTCATCAAAAATGAATCGTAATGTTAAGGAAAAAACCTCTGGACTTCCCAAAATAAGATCAGAATTAGAACAAATGAAGAATGTGTTAAATCTGTGCTGCAGACATGCTGTAGCTATTAGAGATCACAGTGGCACAGAATTGTGGTAGGTTGGAAAGTTGCCAGCAAACAGCAAAATTAATTTTAGTCTTATACCATGTTCTCGTGTCAGAGACTTCATAAAAATCAGTACTTTTTTACCATAAGCCTGCTGTGAGAGAGATTTTAATGCAGCAGAAATAGAGATGCTCAGATTTAGAACTGAATGGAGTGAAAAAGAATAATAGGGTAAAGTGCTTTTCTTGTAAATAGGCAGGGGAAATAACATCCTGAAGTATGTTAGTATTCCAGGGTGTTCTGTTATACAGCTCTGAGGAAAAAGCTGGTAATGTAACTCAAGAAAGAAATTTGGATTTATTGTGATTGTCTCTCAGAGGCAATTTTCAGATGACCTGTGAAGTACTGGAAGGTTTATTTGTGGCACCTTTTCCTTCCAGTGCTATACTTCAGCTGTCAACCTTTTTATGTGAATAGAGTAGCTGGTGAGATGGGAGCTGTTAGAGAGGAAGGAGGGAAGAATAACCTGGAAGGAATGGCTGCAGCTGTATCACCTCCATACCTGGCTGTACCAAAGGTCAGGAGAGGTCAGTTGCCCCAGATGCAGGAGTTGCCCAAAGCAGAGCTCCAGAGGCTGGGCAAGGGCTAAATGTGACAGGGTAATAATTTGCAGAGATTGCAGATGTGGTATTTTGTATCATCTCAGCAAAATTTACAAGCTGCTGGCAGGATGGAATTAGAGGTAGTACTCATTCGATATTTGGTAGTAACTTTTTACATCTGGATAGAAAATACTCCTTGCTCTGATAATTAAATTCCTTATTTTTTTTCCCCTCTCAAGTTTCAGTCTTCCTTCTGCTGGCTTTGGTATTACACTACATGTAAGTTTTTTTTCATGCTCTTTTGCTACCGCCGAGTTGGAACTGACTCCTTCAGTTTATTCAGCCAACTGTGTTCATAAAGGACTTTGCTTCTAACCCAGATGCCGAGGAAAGCACTTTTGTTCATGGGTCAGCTCCCTCAGCACAGTAGTGTACTGGGACTTGCCTGGATAACTCCTTTGGTATCTCATGCTTGAGTTGTCTCCTGTTCAGGGGCTGGGCTCATATCAGTGCATGCAGGGAAAAGGCAGTAGCATCTCACACCTGCCCTCTCCTTAGCACTCCTGGTGCACCTACATTGAGGTTAGTTACACGGGGATCTGGATCAGCTGAGGCCTGTCCCTCTGGAGAAAGCAGGATTCCAAAGTGTGTAGAAGTCATTCAAGCACAGATAACCTGAATGCCTTCTTAGCACAGGTTTCTGCTCTTTGTTATATGGTGTGGTGCAGTTCAGTTGCAAGGCTTAGTTCACAAGGATGGGGTCTAAAATATTTTCTAACTGTTTTGAGGCTCAACTTGAATGCACGTGGTGGTGGAGGCAAGAAATGCCATGTTTTGCTGAACCGTTCACAACAGTGTATTTATCTTTCTATTTATTAGGCCTTTCAAGCTTTAGTATCATATAAACCACATGTCTACCAAATCTAATAGTAATTGCTCATTGTCATGGTGTCATGCCTTGCTAGCACAATACGGGGAACATGCAGGATGCCTGGGACAAAAGAGGTCCCTTATGGCACCTGCACATTTTACTTTTCCTGCCCCTTTCCAAGCACCTGCAGGTTTTTGTCCTTAGTTCATGTTGGTTTCACTGTGAACAGAGGCTCATATTCAGGAACTTGCTGTTCAGCACAGCTTTCCAGGAGAAATGTGAACGTGATGAGCGTCCGTGACCTTTTTGTCCTTGGCCGTAAAATCTTTCCATTGTATGCAGCCTCATGTACAGCAGGTTGGCATTTGCCTCCTTGAAACGTGTTAGGGATTAACCTTTTGCAAAAGCAAATTGCAGAAGGCAAAACCTGCCTGCCAGTGCAGGCTGTCACCTCTCTCCTTACTGGAGTGTACATCTGCCCCTGGCTTGGGGCTCCATTTGGTTTTTGGCAAATAAAAACATCTGCCTTGTGTCAGTGAAAGGAGCATTTTTAATGAGGTTCTTGGGAGACCTTGTGCACTTTCCCCTGAAATGTAAATTTACCCAGGGATGGAGATTATTTTGGAAGAGCAGGAGCAAAAAAGTGATCCCTTTGTTGTGAAGATGGAGAAAGCAGCCTGGTGGCAGTGTTAAAATGCCTGTGCCTTTAATTAATGTTGACTGAGTCTGCTCAGAAGAGAATGGTTATATTATGTGCTGTGGCTGAGGGGATGTTGAAATACAGGCAGGAATAATCAGGCAGGTTTCAGTCAGGGCTGTCATCACTGTTGTGTTTCTTTTTGGCTTTTAAATCCTTTCCCTGCTTGCTAAAAGAGCAATTCACAGAACCCCCCTCCTTGTGGAAGCTTGTTTTATAGTCTTAGCTTTCCATTCCCAGATGAAGAAAGTTGGGAAAATACAAGAGATGGAAGACTGCGAGAGTAACAAAGTGTAAATTAGTTGGAAATAAATATTTTGCAATATGTTAAATACCATCTGTGGACTAGGACATACATAGTCTCCTTGTGGTGGAGAGTGATGGAAGCATTCTTGAGAAAAAGAGGACTAGGTTTCTATGGGGGAATGAGTGGAAGAGAGGGAGAGGAGAAATGAGACCAGGAGAGGCTGCTACTGCCCAAAAGTGCCTTGAGCAGGCAAGTGTGGATGGTGGGGGAGAGCAGAGGGGAAAGGGACCATGCTCTGGATTGCCTGCATTAGCTTTGGGGGTCAGATCTGAAGGCCAGAATCGAGGGCCCAGGTACTGCAGTTTTGGTTCCTGTGGCTGAAGGTGGCCTCCAAGAAATTCCCCTCAGAGGCACAGCATGGGCATGCTGGCCCCAGGAGCTCAGCTAGCAAGAGATACCAAAGGAAAGGTTAGAGTAAGGGAATGATGTTGCTGTTTGCTAAGTTGACAGATAGTAATTTTTCTGCCTTTTCCATATAACTTTCTAAGACTAACTCAACACATGGATCAGATGTGCTTTGTACTTCCTCCAGCATAAGGAAACCAGGGATAACAGTGTTACAGATGGGGTGACTCAGGACAAGGCAGGAAGTGCCAGAGGTTGGGATCAAAACATCTGGGGCAGGGCTGCCCCACTGAGTACCCCAGAAAAAGGAGAGGTCTTTGCACAGGAATGTTGCTCTGTGGCAGAAGCCAAGTGAAGGGCTGACACTGCTGACTGGCAGCATGCAAAGGAGTGAATAGATTACAGTGTGGGTGACATCTCGGAACATACATTACTTGTTTTCTAAATGTATTTCCTCAATGTAGCAAGGAAATTGTGTGGTTGAAAGGTGAGTGCAACTGGGTATCAGATAGATAGTGGAGAGGCACTAACTCAGAAGTATCCCAGTATAAGACTTCCAACCAGAGGACTCCAGTTTGGGATATTAAACAGTCCTTTGCTGTTACTTCCACTTCAGTGATTATGCATTTCTTTTCAGTTTGGCTATTGAACATACATTGAGATCAAAGCTGGGAGGGCAGAAACATTTGTTTGCATTTATGAACAAAAGGATTTTAAATCATCGTTTGGAAACATGAGAATTCAGATCAGCTTTCATACTGACAGGCAGCTGCTTGACACAGGTCAAGAAACTGGGCTCCATTTCATGGGCTTCAGCCCAGACTGGACCTGCTGGCCCAGGGAGTCCCATGCCCTTCTTGCTGCTGGGATTCTTCTGTTAAACCAGACAACACAAACACATCTGTCTGGTTCTGTACAGTGACAGACCAGAGAAATTGCTGCTGCTCTTTGTGCCTTATATTTAATTCCCCATATCGTGTATTTAATTGCCCATCTTAATGGTTTGTTACTAGAATTACAAAATGTCACCTTGCTCATAAAATAAGCAAAATACCACGGTTGGCAGCTGGATCCCAGGTAGTGCGTTGCCATGGTATCAAAACAACTTGGCAGCAGTCACTGTGCCCATGGACGAGGTATCAGTGTGATAATGAATGTTTAAGTGTTTACACTCATTTTACTCTAGGCAGGTGAACGTGGAGGAGAGCAGAGAGGAACTGAGGAACGGAACAGATGGTGGCTGGAGGCGGTGCTTGGTGCCTTAGGGAGCTGTGCTTAGGCCATGGGTGCTGCCTGCAGCCATGAAGAGGCTTGTGCATTGCCCTGACCTCACAGTCTCTGCAAGCAGTGTTTCATTTATTCAAAACCAAATTTCCAAGACTAGAAAAAGTTATTTTGTGTTAACCAACGCTGGGGTGCTCTAGTAAGAGAGGGCTGGAAGGCTTGCTTGATATTCCTGTGCGACTGAAGCTATCCATGAAGTTCATTTGAATTCACCAAATGGGTCAGGTAAAAAAATATGAGTAGATTTTCAACAAATAATGAGAAGCTTTTGAAAAAAACCTTACCTTCCAAAATTACCAAGATTGCTGTTAAAATATAGCATCAAACGAAAGTAAATGCTTTCATATTGCATTACTGTGTATTTTTATTGCTCTGAAATGGGCATGTGCAGTTTTGTTATACCAAGGAAGCCAAAAGTCGTTTTCCATCAAGGAAGTGACTGTTTGACTGTCTTTGGCCAGCACTCCACAAACTTACTTATTCACATAGCTATAAATATCTTAATATTTTCATATCTACACATTTTGATTTATAACAGCAGCAGCTAAAGAAAATAACTGCTTTCCCAGTCTCCAGTAAACTGCTGAAAAATATTCTCACATATGCGTCTTTTCCTTTTTTTCCTGAGTTACACACATTACAGAAGAAACCTGATGATATGAAAATGTGTGTTGCCTT
The DNA here is from genome assembly GCF_003945725.1 of Corapipo altera. NCBI lineage: Eukaryota > Metazoa > Chordata > Aves > Passeriformes > Pipridae > Corapipo > Corapipo altera. The sequence continues at coordinate 2,280,630 of NW_020884908.1, forward strand.
TGGGCCACAGCCTGTGATGGATATACAAAAAAAAGATTTATGTGGGGATCAAAGGTATTGTTGAGAGAGATTTTCATAAACAACAGTGACAAAGGCAGAGGTCCCTCAGAGTGCCCAGTGACACAGAGCACACTGGATTCCAAGCTGTGGGGTGAGCTAAGGAAACACTGACTTTCAGTTAAAAGCCGACCTGATTTCTGGAGCTGTCTGAACCATGTTTTCCTTCACCCTTCTGCTCCTTGCTATGCAGATGTGTATGTGTGTGTGAGGGACACAGCCTGAGGGACAAGAGAGCCTGTCCTCTCCCTTATATTGCTTTTCTAGGCAGGGTGTTGCAGGAATCTCAATGACTTTGTTTACCCTCCTGCCTCACTCCCTCATCCACTCACATCCCCGTGCCTCTTGATTTTTGCTGGCTGGACTGCAAACACATTTAAAAAAATAAAAACATAATACTCGTGTGTCAAAGGTCACATTGTTCCTGTGGAGGGTTAATTCACAGAGCCTGGGGCAGGCTGTTGATACCTGGCTGGAGAGAGGATGGGGAAAAAGGCTTGGTCATGCTGCTAAGTGTAATCAGTAGAGCAGAGAGCTTTGCTTGGGATGGAGCCCTTTGTTTTCTTTCTGGTTGTTTTTTTGTTTGTTTGTTTTTGTTTTGTTTGTGTTGTTTGGGGGTTTTTTTTTAGATAAGCAGAGGTTTGTATCTTGACTGAAATAGCAGGTGATACAGTTTGATGAAAATAAAGTGGCAGTGTTTCAAGGACAACACAGATGTGATGTATTCTTTTAATCTTTGCAGCCCTAGAGGGAATGAACCTGGGTGGGTGCAAGGCTGGCTGGACAGTGCTGCTGCCAGGCAAAGGCTTCTGCCATTCAGACAGAGCTGTGGCTGCTTCTGGCACATCCCTTCCCATTGGCTCCAAGAGAGCCAGGCCTGAAGGCATCTTTTGAGGCTATTTGTTGTTTAAGCCCTGACTCTGATTTCCTCTTTATGGGGCCATTAGCAATTTGGCATCTGCTAGCAGCTAGAGTCTTCACTTTCTCATAACTGGCTTTTATTATCCTTCCAGTTATAAAGGCCTCTTGTAAAGGGGAGCTCCCCATGTGCATTACAAAAAGGCATAGCTGAGGGCCAGAGCTATGCAGAGGTAGTAGTCCTCATTCTGAGAGCTGAGAGTTAAGTCCCCCATTCTCTTCTCCTCTGTGCTGATCCCAGCACACAGCCTATACTGGGTGTTACATGAAAAATAGCACGTACTGAAGGCACAAAGTCCTGATTCAGATCTCACCTCTACCAGAATGTTTCTAGGGGAAGGGGCTCAGGTGCTGTGTTCTGGTCCAGGGCAATCCCTAATGAGAAAGCTTCACTCGGGTAGTTACTGCATTTCTGTCTCTGTGATTTCGTCTGCCTTGATGCTCTGTTGTTGTCTGGGTTGCTATGGCTGTGCCAGCATGAGGTTGGCTCCCCTGCAAGGAATCATGAAAAGAAGTGGCTGCCTTTCTGCTCTCTTATCAAAATATGCCACTGGTGCTCAGCAACCTGGAAGGCCCCTGTTTGTTAATAAATCCATGTCTGTAGTAGCCAGTTGTTCAGCACCTCTCCATGCCTTTCCGCTGTACTCATTGTGGTGGTTACGAATGCCTTTTGCAGGTGCTGAGAATATAGTTGAGCTGCTGTTGTTCAGCCCTTTAGAAATAAACCCTGTATGAGGCAGCCTGGGCTATTAACCCTGTTTTAGGGGTCTTGATTTAGGAAAAATGCCTCCAGTGAAAGCCCATCAAGCTGCAGAAAACAGCATTGCTGATGGCAGGCAGCAGCCTGCCTGCTTCGCTTCTCACTAGATGTATTTCTTTGGGGTGTCACCTGCAGCACAAGGTGCCATTAGACCTGGCTTTATGGAGAGATGAGAATATCTGCTTCCCGCAAAAGCTGTTGCCATAGCAGCTATGTGCTTTAAGAATTGCTTCCTAATGTAATCTGGGTATTTAAAGTGTACTCTAAGGGTTAAATGCAGTACATAACAATCAGTTTAAGAGCCAGCATGGTCGGGCCTTATGCTAAGCCATGAGCATAACTGGAATCAAGCTTTTGAGGCCAACTGTCCTTAGCCAAGCATCTCCACAGCCGTGACATCAGCAGTACGTAGGCATGTCACGTTCAGAATTGCCTTCTGTAAGCTGACTTATCTAGCTGTGTTAAAATAATACCACAGGTTACTTTTACTGCAGCCTGGGAGAGTGTGCAAGTCTGCATGTTTTCCATGACTAGGCAGATTTTAACCGTAACGAGAACTTAAAAAGTTTCAACGATGCAACTAGACCAAGTTTAAGAAAGAGCCACCCGAGTCTGGGGAAGACAGAGACTGGTTTGTGTGTTTTTCCACTGCACATATATGAAAAGACATACTCTGAGAGAAATGAGGCTTGAGCTGCAAATGCAAGCTCCAGCATGGTTAAATTCCTGACTGGCTTTTTTTTTTTTTTAATGCTGTCATGTATGATCGATCTCTAATTTCTGCCTTCTGGGAAAAGGAATTTCGGTGTAAACTGTGTTTTCATTCTCCCCTTGCCACATTAGCATGGAAAATGGTAAAATGTCATTTGTTTGTATAAATATTTTACATTTCCATTTTTCATTCGTGTTGTCTTAAATCAAAATTTCTTGGAATTGTAATAGTCTAATTTCATTGAGGCCCTTTTGTGAATTTATAATGAGAGGTTAAATGAACAGAGAAGAGGGGAAATGAGCATTTTGTCGGATTCTTGCACAAAATAGGAGTTCAGGACCATAAATCCCACTGGTATTTCATTGCATTTGGAGTCCAAGGGCTGCATGCAGTGCAGGGTTACATTCTGACTAAAATCTTTGTCAAATTAGAAACGTCATCCGTAGCTGACTAATGGACTATAGTGCTCCTTTGTGTGCCTGGTCTAGCTTTGAGCTGAGGACCCACGAGCACCATCTCCTGTTAAGCTTCGTTGTCATGAACAGGACCAAACATCACCCTGCGCATGCACATATTTCTTCCCCTGGTTTCTGTGCTGTAGTCAGTAGGTTTTGGAGGCCTTTTTCAGTAATCAGTCCTAACTGTGGTCATTGAAACCCACAAGTGAAACAGGACCGGGTCAGAAATGTGCCATAGTGGGCCATGCATGGAGGTCCCCTGGTGCCCATGGCGCAGGGTGGACAGGCAGCATTCTGTGAACCTGTTCAGAGCAGATGAACTCCCACCAGAGCAGGTTATTACCTGCAAAGTGTTTGCTTAGCCCTGAGACAGGTTTCTGCATGGTATCTGCACTAAGCCACAGCCTGCTGCTCCCCCACAGCTCTGTACTGTCTTTAGGGGACCCATCTGTAATCTTTATGGCTGCACATAATTATCCAAATACTTTAAAGCACCTGGTAGAAATTGCAGTTTCCAGTTAATGTTTGTCTGCAATATCTTGAATTCAGAAAACTAGGAAAACACCCTTCTCCTTCCTCTCCCTGCCATTAATTTTAGCTTTGCAGGTATCATCCATTGTGTCCCAGAAGAAGAGTTGGTGCACGAGGGCCCATGGCCAGTCCTGCACTGGTCACCTGCAAATAAACTGCTCTGCCACCGTGACCACTGGGTGACTTGGAGCCAGAGGAGTCCCCACATGCCTCTGTAGCCTGTCCACTCCAGCTTAGTTTGCAAAGACCACTTGCAAGTTTGGACTAGGAGACGATGTACATTATTACATTTCCAGCCTGAGGCTTACAATCTCTACTTTTTGATCTCACAGTTTACTAACTATATATTTTTTTCAAATATATCAGAGTAAAATAAATTTATCATTAATTCTGTCTCATTTTTCTTAACTATACCAGTGTATGCTCCAGGTTATATATTACCAAGCTGAATTACAGACACAGTATGTTGAGTTGGAAATATCATCCTCAATAGATATTGCAGTCACTGTGCAGTAATAACATACCTGTCACATCAATATGTAGGGAGCCCTAACAGCATGGTTTAAAACCTTTTTAATTGTACTCTTTGTACTGGAACTTACTGTGACAATTCTGTGAATCAAAACTAAGGTAAAATGTCTATTACTGTAAAGCCTGGAAGACAATTGTACTTGAAATGCCATCTTGGTGTATTTTAACATGTGCTTCACATGAACTGAAGAACTGGAATTGTATCTGAAAGAATGAGTTCTGAAGGAGTGTAAGAGGCAAGCTCCTTTTTAATAAATGATAGCCAGAACTCTGATTTCTTCCCTTCAGAGCTTTGGATGTTAATGCTGTCTTCATAGCTGGATCCCTGCTGCCCTCTAGGAATTTTTATAATGAAATATTGTCAGCAGTACCATCATACCTGTATCACAAGCTGGGAATTCCTTTATTAATGCTCAGTAATAATGTTATTGAAAATACTTTAGATTTCTGCAGGGAATGCTGAATTATATTTTTTGTAAGACCTTCAGAAGTTCTGCAAAGCCTCTCCATTACTGCAGTGTTCCTTAAGGCACTGGCAAAGAAAGCAGAAAGTTACTTGTAATTTAAATAAATGAATAATTAAATCATCTTTTTCATTTAGGTTTACCCTTGCCTGTCAGCAGAGTAGAGGTTATAGCACTGAACAACACTCAGTTTCAGATTTCCAGTAGAGAGATGGTGTGCAGCAAATCTAATAGAAATGTAATCATCTATCATTAGAGAGGTTTTCTACTCTAAATAGCCCTTAGCAGGATATTTAGCAGGCGATGGGCATAACAGCTCCATATGTTATAATGAGGGGTAGATTGAAAGCAAATACCAAACTGTGAAGGAAGTTTAATTGCAAACTGGCATTTGGTACCTCTGACAATTAGGATCAATCTTGATGCCTCATCATCCTTTCTCCTTTCATAGGAAAGAATAAGAGGTGTGACAACATTGTGTGGGTTCTGACCCCTGTTATGAAAATGGTGGATTAAGTAATTGTCTGCGGTTAATGAATGCAGTTTGGTTAGTTAGGATTAGTCCAGAGAGAAATGCAATGAAAACACTTAACCCTGAACAACTGAGTATCCTGAAAGGAATCCTTTTTAAAGGATTACAAATTTCAGTTTAAATTGAGAAATATTAGAATGTGTTTCAGGATAGATACTCAACTGGTTGTTTTAGAAAATATTTTAATTAATATTTAAGAAGCGGGAGAAACTCCACCACACACGGTTGATATGAGCATGTACTATCCTTAACTGTGTCACAGTGTTCACTGGGCTGTTGGTTTTTTTACCTGAATAGTTTACCTTAAAAAATTTGTTTGAAGGCATTGTTAGGTAGTAAAATTCACTTTTACAGGTGATGAAAAAGATAAATCCATTCATGTTTTTTGAAGACCAAATGAAAAAGACTCCGGTGTTTTCCATAAAATTGAAAATGAAAGATTTTTGGAGTAATGTTTTTGGCTCCAGTATATTCAGCTGTGTGTTCTTAATTACCATTGGTATCAGTAGATGTTTGAGAAAGAAACAGGAGAAAGATACACATTTTTATCATTAGTTAAAAATCAGTTTGCAAAAGCCTGCTGCTAATAAGTTTGGACCAGTTTAACCCTTTTGTTCTCAGTGGAAATACTCCACACTTGAACCTTATGTTGGGGGTTAGAATTGGCTGGTTGCTTGTTGTGTAGTGCCATGATAAATCGGTCATCCTCTGCGATACAGAAAAAGTCCTGATCCAGAAACACATGTTTCTATTTATATGTTGTAATAAATGAAACAGTGATGTCTGAGGTGAAATAAGCAGTTTAGAGTCAAGGCTGGTGGAAGCTAATACAAATCCCTGTAGTGAAATTAGGGATTTAATTTGCTATAGACTGATTTACGTGAGGGAAAATACTGTTACCTTCCCAGAGTTGGTAAACACATAATGAATTTATGCTTATTGCTGTTAATGAATGCCCTGAAAGCTGTTTGTCTTGCCTCTGACTTCGGTCTGCCAATGCAGTCTAGCACGGGAGCTTGTTACAGAGCAGGAATTTGTTTGTTCAGGAGCAGATTAATCCCCAGCACCTTTTTGAGCAGCTGGGACAAACTCTCAGCAAGTCTTTAATCGAAGAGGAGTAACCTGGGCAGCCTTTGTGGGCAGAGCTGTGAGGGGAATGGGTCACAGGGTCACTGCAGCCACTCACCATCTTGTAGTGGTGAGGTCTGTGCCCCACTGGTGGCTGGTATCGTTTCTGTATAATGCTTTGGGATTTCCAGCCCCAGTTCCCCCCATTGCAGTGCAGCATTGCTGCAGTTTCTGATTCTTGGGGTTGTGGCTGTGTGTATCTCTGTCTCTTTCCTTCCCCCCCCCCCCCTTGAAATAACCCCAGCATGTGGCACTTCACACAGCTCAGTGGTTCTCATACAGGTTCCTTGTGCCCAGCTTCCTGTTCACAGACTTCACATGCCAGCATTACTTGGGACCTGCCCTCCCTTTCCATTTGAATCTGTGGATGGTGCTGCCACATCTCACTCGTGTTCCGTGATTTTGAAAACCTCATGTGCCTCCTGAGCCCTCTCACTGCTGTGTTTCACTCACAGTTGTGTTTTCAAGGCGAGTGCAAGGACCTAGGTCTGGTTAAGGGCAAAGGAGCAAGGCTCAGTCCACTGCTGCTCGGCAGGTACAGCCTGCTGGAGTCCTCAAGTCTGTCCTTCAGGAAGCACTGGGGTCTAAATGCCGTTTATTCCCGGTGCATAAGGAGACAGATGCTTATCTTCTTGTGGCACATACCTGAGGCTTTTGTTCTCACAGAAGTTAATGCTGCTCCTGATAAGTTGTTCCCTGCTGTTGTGTGGCTGGTGCACCCCACCAGCCAGGGAGGAGACTGGAGGCACAGAGGGCACAGCCACTGTTGATTCAGTAGCGCCAGCTTTCCTGTTGAAACTGGATCCTGGAGCTGGAAATGGAATAGAGGTTCCCACTGAGCAACTGAGCTTGAAATGCCCACTGTTAACTGTTCAGCAGGCTCAGGGAGACAGAGAACTGCTGAGTTGGTTCTCTGGGTGATTTGCAATTATTTTTATGACTCTCTAATTGCATTCATTTCTCTGATGGAGAAGTTATGTTTTGGGTTTACTTGGGGTTCCTGTTGTAGTTTGAGATGTTGTGTTTCTATTTTTATGAGTAAAATACTTGATTTTTCACTTCCAAGTACAGACTGTTTGTGTACGGTGTGTTTGCAGCATTTTCAGCAGAGGGTTTAATCTGAGAAAAGCTCTATGACTACATGCAATTCATTCAGAAGGCAGCTTTTTTCATATCAATAACCATCATATGTGCCTTGAAAACTGGTGTGTCAGTAAATTTCTGTTCTTGTGGTAAGCCAGTGAAAAGTCTATGCTTACTTGACAAGGCTAAATTCTGTTAGTTTCTCTCTCTCTTAACCTCACAGACTAGTCATGGAGCTTACTTTGATCAGGAGTTGAAGTAGCTCCTTGGACTGTAAGTCATCACAACCCCTGAAATATTCGAAGACCTTTTCATTAAGTATCTCTGATTATCTTTGACCACTTTCAGATCACATGATAGAAGAAGTGCTGAAATTGTGTGCAACAGTAGATAAAGGTCTGACCATCAGCATATGTTGCAGATCTTTGCAGCAGCCCTGTTTTTCTATTGCACTGAACTTTTGGTTGTGCCACTGGGAAAAACTGTCCTACACACAGCAGTGTGTACATGCAGAGTTCAGAACGGACAGCATATGTCTGGGGTAGACATACCCAAATGTCACCACCTGGTGTACAGGATGGTGATATACTTGCTATTTATTAATTACTGTTTCCAGATACATTGTCATCTGAAATTTTATTAATCTAATTTTCTGTGTTTTGATGAGTCTTTCAAAACTTTCTTATGCAGTGTAGCTACCACATCTTGGCCTTTGCAAATGACCAAGTAAATTACTTGTTCTCAAAACCTGTCTGTGAGACTTGGCAATTTCTCTGGTATCTCTGCCAGAAATGGCTTTCGGAATGTTATTTGGTTTATGGAGTCCATGGTCAGGATCAGCAGCTCCTTTACCCTTAAATTAACATCTCAGGAACTAAAGACAGAGGAAGTGGGCTGGAGTATAGGAAACAGGTTGGCTAATTTGTTTGCTTGTTTTTTAAATAAAGCCTCTCTACACTTGCCCAGGTGGGAAAATGCAAGGTTTTGTTTCAGAACTTGAGTGTTCTTCCTCCCTTCCCCGAATGCAGCCTGGGAATGATTTCATTGTGGTTTGTCCTCAAAGTGGATTTGCTTATTTAAATGGTTGGCTGCTGCAAATCCCACAGTGTCTTTCAACTTGTTCCGTTTTACTACAGAACTTTTAGCTTATACCTGCTACTGCAGGCATTGGGATGACTTCTGTGGACAGTGTTTCATTCCTTTAAAAAAACTCAAGATGCACACACAAACAAAATACCCAGCAAAGATGGTTTTAGATGACAGCTACATTTCACTTCCCAGACCTACATCTTAACCCCAAAATGAAGTTCCTCATTTCACTCAGCTGAACTGCTGCTTCACCTCACCCTCTTGATGCAGAGAATGTTCTACCAATATAGTTTGTGATGCAAATGACACAAACCTGCCAATTTCTTTTCTAACCCTGTCTGTTGAATAGGATTAGCAGTTTATCCCAAGTGTAGTCTCTCAGCCTAACTCTTCTCTAATGGAATTTCATATTACTAGTCCAGCACTTGAATCAGTGTCCACCCCCTTTAGCTTCCACTGTGATTCCCACACCTCCATGCACACATCAGAAACCTTCTTTAACCCTTGAGAAATACCTTCATCCATTCCATCTTTCCTAATTCTTATCCAAGGAATAACTGTTTTCAAGGCTAACAATACCTTTAAAATTAATTTATATGTAAGGATACTGAATTCTAAGGCTGGAATGGCAAGTGACCCTAGTGATGGGATGGCATCCAGACAGCTGATTTTGAGGAATGAGCCAACTTCTTTCATCAATTAACTGTTACAAATTTACTCTTGTGACTTTACTATTGGATTGGGTTTTTGTATGCAGGCAAGATTTTCCTGTGTGCAGTGAAGGTACTTCTTTCTCTCTGTGTTAAGTGTCCTTCCAGCTAATCAGATACCTATGCTGGGAGTGAGATAAGATGTAATTTTGTTTTGACTGCTTCCAAGGTCAGAGCTGTTGTTTGCATGGCTTCGAGCAGATTTGGTAGGCTGCTGATATCCATGTCTGTCTTCTTTTGATGATAAGCCTCCTTTGTCCCTTGCAGGGACGGGAGAGGCCAGCTGGAAAAAACACGGGCCTTGTAAGACACTATAGGTGAATTCTATGGATATGGGAGCAAAAAGCTGTGAGCTGGCTGGAAGGTTGCTTATGACCTGAGCTGCAGGCAACATAAATAGTAGTGCATTTTGAGCAGCATTTCCCTGTTATTACTTGTAAAATAGCCATGGTGTCTCTGAGAAGTACACAGCTAGATTGGACAAGAGCAAGGGCTGAGGTGAGCTGGTTTGCAGGGTATACAAAGCTTCTGGTGGTGACCGTGTGAGGTTGTGGTAAGCCATGTTGTGATGGTGATGGGAAGTGGTCGGAGCAGCCCATCTTTTGGACAGAGAAAGTTCAATTAGGGACCCTGACAAGTGACAACAGGGAATCTGTCCCATTGGTGAACTAGCACAGGTGACACATATCTCTGGCCTCTGTAGTGGTGTGGTCAGCAGTAAAAGGGCTCTCTTGGCACATACTGGTACTAATTACCAAAAGAATACATTAACTGAGGTGGGTGAGCACAGCCTGTTCTAGGATGGCTCTGCAGTGAAGTGCTCTGCAAAAGTCCTGTACAGTAACTTCCTTTCCAGTGCCTTTAGAGAGACCACCTGCAGGAAAGTCAGCTGAGAATTACCATCTCCTGAAGGTGTGAGGCCAGCACCTTCCTACAGCAGTCTCTGAGGGAAGTCACAGTCATCAGCCTCTTGACACAACAGGCTTGGTGCCTGGCTGTGGATTTTCCACAGTTGTATGCTCAAATACTAATAGCCTCAAGTGGTTCTGTTGCCATCTCTGAGAGTAGGTGTTCTGTCTGGGAGGTTCAGTTTTGTTTGGTAGTGTCCCAGAGAAAACAAAAACAAAGTCTTGTTCATACATTTTACTGAGGCAGGGTGCAGCTGCTTCCACAGGCTTAAAGCCTCATTTTCAAGCTTAGGAAAAGAAAATAGACGTACGTGTTGGTCAGACATGGCAGTGTTGCAGCTGTCCCACGCCAGCAGACAGTGAGGTGGAATACTTCATGCAATATACATACAAGCCTGGCCTTTGGATAAGCATTTTTGGTACTTGGGGCCCAGTCAAGATGGGTTAGGAGGGGTGGTGGGGTAACAAAGCAGTGGGACTCCGGAATTAAGAGTCTGTTTGTCCAAAATGTAGAGAAAAGAGCAGCTGGAACAAGATGTGTTTACTTTCTATCTACACCTCATTAGAATATAACTATTTTCAATTGCCCTATTTACAAAATTCATCCAACACCTGGTTATTTCAGGAAGGGGGTCACTGTAATGAGCTCTGCATGGTGCTAAATCTGAAGACCACTCATAACCTGAAACTGGTGCAAGAGGCTATGATTTGCTTATTAAGCAGAGTTGGATGAAGGCAGCTTGACCCCGTAGCACTTTGGGATGTGCAGTGGCAGAGTGCTGGTGTGTAGGTGATATAGTTGTACCTTTTACAGTGAGGGTGTAAGTGATGATGAGATCTTTTCCTGTGCTAGTCTGTTTTAGGGAGCTGTAAGGGTGGTCTTCTGTGCCGTTGTAGAACAGGATTGCCAGGAGGAGAGAGTCTTCTGCAGTTGCAGTGTGGTGCCTCTCCTGATGCAGCATGAATGGGCTGTGTGGATCTGAGACGTGGTGCTTTCGTCATGTGATGGGAGGATTACTGAAAGTCATGTGCTGCAGTTGGTGGTCAGATTTCAGCGTGCTTCTTTTAGCCTGGGAAAAGTAATACAGTAGCAAAGTTAAATGAAGAGATTATTGCAAATGGTTGGGTTTATGGGGTACCTGAGTTAAAGTAATGGGGCAAAGCCAGTTTATTGTTAGTTGACTGTTCACATGAGGTCATATATGTATCTGGAGAGTTGATCCAGAGTCATCCTGAAGGACAGGTTTGCTGGATTGAGAATCCCAGAGGTGTCTGGAGCCTAGACAGAAAGCATTGAAGTACTGCTGTCACCCTCCTCTCCTTTGGCTTTTCCAGAGTGTGTGTCCTTGTCCAGTAACTCCTCCGTGGAGCTGAAACTTGTACCCCCATTATCCCATCCCCAGAGGTCACTCCTGAGGTCCTGTCTTAGCACAAAACAGAGCCTTTTGTGGCCTCCCTGCATAGGTAATAGCTTTGCAGTTTATTCTTCAGACCTGTGAGATCAGAAGAATTAATCACATTTGGAAAAAAGAAAAGGTGGCTAGACCTTGTATGGAGTTTCTAAGCACACAATTGTGCTTACCTAGGGATAAAACACACAAGATTGCAAATCATCTGAAATCAGTAGCATTCTTAACTGTATTGGGTTTTGTTTAGTCTGTCCTTCACGTACAAACTGCCTGCACGCCAGCGTCTAGGATGCCAGGTGGGCAGGTCGCTCGGGGTGAACCTTCTCTGCCTCTGGCAGAGGTGAGAGCTGCTCTTTGCTGTCTGGGACTGTCCCTGCTGGCACCACTTTCCCTCTTGCCTGAAGGTATGTTCCTGCATCTCTCTCAGACAATTCCTGAAACCTTAGTTTGTTACTCATCTGTGTCATGTGGATGTAGCTTTTCCTTCCTCTTCATTTTTGCATGTTCCACCTTCACAAGGGTGGGAAATACTTTCTTCTTGCTTGAGCAAACGTTGTCCAAGGATATTCCAAGGAAGCAGCAGTGGCTGAATGTAATGACTCATGTAAAGAATGTAATGACTTATGGTCATTTTTGGTCTGGCATGGACGAGTCCCACTTCTGGCAATCTTGAGTAGATACACAAATAGAGGCATTTATGAGAAAACAGTATTCAGACTAGCTATTCATTTCCCAGACAGATTTCAGGAAGTCCACCAGTGGATTTCACAGCTCATCACTGTAGGTGTATGTGGTGTGTGGACCTACTCTTGGGAAGTAAAACAAGGCAGGACAATGAATAAAAGAAAAACAGGAATGAAGGATCAGGGCTATATGGCTTGGGACACTGAAGGAAACAGAAAAAATAGGGAGAAAATAAGGAGTTAAATAGGAGATAAAATGAGGGTTTGATTATGTTTATCTGCCACAAGATTAACATTGTTTGATGAGCCCTAGCTGTTGTCTTAGCTTCTTATTAAAGTAAGCATTAATTTGTGTATCTTTTTTAAAACTATTTGCAAAATCAACTGTAGCAAGTTAGTATTTCATGAATAATTTATCTGCAGTTCTTATCACCCGTACGTAAATACTGAATTAAAACGAGTTGAGCACCTGTCCTTTATTTTCTCATCATCTGGCATTCCTTGGCAGAGTCTTAGGACCCTTCATGCTGTAAAACTGAGTCAGCCCTTTGCTTGCAGCAGAGGATTGCAGGCAAGGACAGAGCCCTGTGCTATAGCTACATGAAGGCTGAGACTGCCAAACTGTGCCGGAGTAGGGACTTGGTAGTTCCAAGGGAGAGCCCCAAGCTCACCATTCTTCTGAGCTGTGTGTCAGGATGCCTTGTAGCTGCATCATCAAAGGGAAAAAACACCCCACCCTTTAGAATGTGTCTTCTCCATCAGATTGTTCGGATTCAAATAAATAATTGTTTTATGTTATAGCTAAAAATATTTTCTAAATGTGATTCCCCATTTTAACTAAGAGTTTAATTTTTTAATGAGGACTTAGGCTGCAAGAGCACCATACGGAAGGAGACCTTTTCTTATTAATGGGAATCTTTGCTTTGGAAGACTCGTTTTTATGTCTAGGAGGGTGTGTTAGGATTTCACCCCAGAAAAAGGATTCCATTCCTATCCACCCATTCATGTGTAAACAAACACCTTCATTTTATCACTGCATACTGGAGCAGAGCTGTTGGACATGATACCTGAGTCTTACTGAGAAGCAGTTACTGAAAGAATTAACCTATCAGTGACCCAGCCTCTGTGGCAACAAATCTGTGTCCCAGACCCAGGAGCGTGGTGTGTATTTTAGTGCAGTCATGGAAATTGCCCTAGAAGGTCAAGAGCAGAGATCTGTAAGCTTAGTTACATGGATAAGCAAAATCTATTTTAGGGAGAAAAGCTATTAAACTGCAGAAATCTTATTAGCAGTCCTAAATGGTAGACTTTGCTATTAGTTTTTTGAATTGCAATCTTGGTATGTTTGAATTCTTCAGAGTTATTTGAGGCATTCTTCTGAGAATTATGTCTACATGGTAGAGAATGCATAGTGACATTTAGTTTAATAAATTGATTCATTACCTCTAGATTTGTTTACCACTTTAATTGTATCATTATATTTCCACTATCGTTTTGAATTAACTTACACTGTCCCCTTAGATCCTGCTGCCATTTTCGTTTTCTCTTCCATGGGATGTTGTCTCATTTATAATTATTTTATCAACATTTAAACAGTGTTTCATGTCAGAATAATAAGCAGAGTTAAGGCACAAGCATTTGTCCCTATTTTACTAATAGAGTATCTGAAGGTCAGGAAAATGGCACGACTTCTCCGAGATTCCTGAGTAAATCAGTAGCAAAGAGCTCTGTGACTATGGAAAACAGGTTTTTCTCCTCTCTCCTGTGCCTGATTATTGGAAAATTTACATGGCAATGAAGGCATACACAGTGGAACTACTGCAGTAACTGGAGAAAAGGACCAACCTGGTCACTGGGGCACAGGGCTAAGTCTGTGAGCCTTTGGGACTGTGTTAATCCATTTGTTGATCTGTCAGTGTACTGTCAGCTGGAACAGAAGTTATTTCTGTAAGTAGTTGAGGCCCCTAAGAAGGAAGGCTCATGGATTACTGCTGCCAGATGCCTTTCATGGCACTGACAGTTAATCCTTCATTAGAGGAGAAATCATAATGTTCTTTTATGTAAATTAAATTTATTTACTCTGTGCATATCAGTTATAGAACAGATAAATCTGAATATCGAAAGGGGCATTTCACCACTCAGAGGTCTCTATCCAAGGACTAAAACCTAATTCTCTGGGAGTGATTCTGCATGAAAAGTGAGGCTAGTCAGAGACTGTAAAGAGGGAGAGGTTGTGGCAGAAAACACACTGCCCTGGCACTGCAGACTCGGGCACAAACTTTACACTACAGCAGGTCAGCGAAGCATTCCTCAGAGGTTGAGTAGCATGACTTTTTCCTGAAGTCCTGTGCCCAGAGTGTCACATAGGTGTACCCAGGTGAGATTTTACTTGGCCACAGCCAGTACAGTTCTCATTACAGCCTGGTTCTTGTATTTTGGACCCTGGTTCCCAGGTGGGGATTTTTAGCCTGGTTTGAGTTGCTTTCTCCCATTGTCAGGTCACTTCTTTCTCCATGTGTGGGTACTGTAGCAGCTCTGGGTGGAGTAACGTGGCTTTTTGTCTTTTGGGCAGGATATCCTGTTGTCATTTAGCTCACTTCTCATGGCATTCATTTTGAACAAATCTTTCCTGCTCAAAAAATCCCCAGCTACTGGGCTGCCAAGCATGAGTCTCTCCACCTCAGTGTTGTGAAGTTACAGAGTAATTTGAAATGCTGGGCATCAGCTGATGTTATATTTAATATATAAGGAACCTGGTGAGATTAACTGGATTTTACCATCTGTTGATCTGCAAAAATTAAGTTGTAGTAAGTTTTAGTGTCTTTCCCTATTTAATTAGCTATAATCAACTTGAGTTTTTCTTTCTGTAAGATTTTATTATGGAATAGAAAGTTACCGTGTAGTTCTTCCATGAAAATTTGTGCTTATAACTTCAGAATGTAGCATGTGTTATGGGAAATGTGTTCCTGTTCACCTTGTGATCAATAAATGTTTTTACAGTAGAATAATCACAGAAGAAAACACAGAGAACACAGTTCCAGGGAATTTGCTTAAATACTTGAACATTCAAAGTGAGTTTGTATCCAGTTTATTTTCTTGATGGTTTGCAAAGTGACAGGGGAAGTATGCTTTCAAAGGATCACAGCGATGTTTTGAAGATTAATTCTTTGAAAGGAAATGAAAATTGCACTGCAAGGGCAGCACATGGTTGTGTCTCATCTTTCAAGTCTTTTCCTTTGCACTTTTCATTTTTTCATTTTGAAAACCTAAGGAGATACTGGTACACAGAAAAGCACTTCTGCATCTCCTGGACAAGCAGCCCTTCAGAGAAGGGTTTGATGTGAACTGGTTGCATCCTACTGGATCTCCATGTAGGAGCAGGGGGTCCCTCAAACTGCAGCCATTCCCACAGACTGTTCTAAGGCTGCTGTTGTTCTTGGCCCTGGGCAAGTTAGCAAACTTAGACTTTAGCTCTGTGTGAGTGCATAAGCCAGAGCCAAAGCGAGTGTTTCATTCACCATGTAGCCATGCGGGCGTCGGTCTCTTCTCCCAGGCAACCAGCAGTAGGACGAGAGGGCATGGTCTTAAGCTCTGCCAGGGGAGGTTTAGGTTGGATGTTAGGAAGAAATTTTTTACAGAGAGAGTAACCAGACATTGGAATGGGCTGCCCAGGGAGGTGGTGGATTCACCATCCCTGGAGGTTTTTAAGATGTGGCACTCAGTGCCATGGTCTGGTAACCATGGCAATGTTGGATCAAGGGTTGGACTTGATGATCTCAGAGGTCTTTTCCAACCCAGTTGATTTTATGATTTTGGAGAGAAAACTCCAAGGGAGGACATGATTTCAAACTGGGGTCTTAATCACGTTGTGTCTGACCACAGCATCCAGTAAAATTTGAGGTGGTTCTGAGGCACATGGGAGAAGTGACTCCACTTTCAGTAATAAGGGAAATTTCTCTTTGTCTGGCCGCTGCTAGCTATACCATAAAGTACTTGAAGAAGTAATTTAAAGTGCCGTGTCAGGCTTACCTGGGATTTCTGCTCAGCTTCTTGGGAGTGCAGCTCTGCCTCTACTCAGGGCATGCTTCCTAAAAACAGTCTGCTCTTGAGGGCAGCCTCTCTCTCTCCCCACGGTAAGTGCCTCGGCACACTTCAGAGGGCCTCAGCAGTTCAGCTTGGATAAGCATCAGAATTTATGTCCCTATAAGAAGACCTTATGTGGGAAACCTTACAAGAGCTGGTTCTCTCACAAACTTTCTGATACTTGCCAGTTCAAGCTGTGCCACTGATACTGAGAGACTTTCTAAGACACCAGAGTCACCTTTCCAAAAAGTCTCTCAGGGTTTGACAACTACCATGTACAACCTGATATGGGATCCTGTAGATGCCTTTGTATTTTGAATAGGTGATGAATCTTGGTGATGCATTTAGTAATCTTACTGGTAAGTATTTATCTTTTACTGACTTCTGTATTACATTTTTTTTTGTTCCTGTTCTTATAAAAATATCTTCTGCCATCTATGCTGCATGGTGTAGGGACAGTTGCTTGCTGTGTCTTTCTTCAGCACACTTGAAAAAGTATTCCATACCCTCCATATGGGAATAACATCCTTCATGAATAGTAACCTGTCACTGAATGAGTTACCATTCTGTTGAATTTAGAAACTTAGTCTAGTTATAAGACAGAATTTTAAAGAATCCATCAAAAGATCATAACTTACTATTGAATAATTTCTCAGCTTTCAACGTAGCTAGAGGATCTTGTTAAACTTCAGTGAAATCTTTTTGTCTGACTTCCAACTAACATTAACACGCTCTTCTATTGTTTTGTGAGGACATCAGAAAATTGTACCAACTTCTTTATAGTGGCCTCAGTTTACAGTGCACGTAGTGATTATGAACAGTAAGTTTTTCAAAGGAACCGATGACAGTTAAATTCTTGTCTCCTGTTTTGTCAGCACAAGGTATTTGTATGTCATCATTAGGTCCTTATCCCAAGCTTATAACTTTTTCCTAGTTCAGGCCTTGTGTTTCTTGAGAGAGTCAATGATTACCTGAAGGACAGATGCTGTCTCTTCAGTATTAGCTGGTGTCTGCTGAGTGCATGGCTTTGATGTTGCCCAGGTTGTCATGGATGCATTTTTGTTGCCTTCCCCATTGTCAGATTTTGAATCCTTTCACTGATGTAAAGAAATTTGCCAGTAATCCTGTGCCAAAATCAGAAATGCCAACTGGTTGCCTCTCAGGTTTATCATGCACCGCCATGACTTTACTATATGAAGTTTTTCTTTCTTTCCTAGTAGGAAAAGCAAGTATCTTGAGTAACTTCTTCTGCTTAATTGCAGTTTATTTACTTTGTAGATTTACTGATACTTCTTAATAAGTAAATGATTTATAGATGCTTCAGGGATATATTACATGGCCAGCAGCCATGTAAGAAATGCTAATACTTCTTTAAGTCCTCACCTGTGCATGCCTGACAGCTGGCATGCAGTCCAGAGCAGCCCAGGGAACAAGGTGTGAACATTAGAAATGGACCCTTAAAACTTCTTTGTACACACACAGACTCACATGCAATGTCCATAAACTGTCAAAGAAAGCCAATGCAAGTGTGTCTACCTGAACACTCAGAAGAGAAGTGGTATCTCTGCAGCTGAATCATCTCACCCTAGGACAGGCTGGAACAGTAGCTCACATGAATCACACTCTGGCAGTTCTTCTTTGCCATAAAAGGAGTGGACTAGTTACATTTAACTATCATCTCCTTCCTCAAAAGTGTATTTTAGGAGCACATCTGTGAATTGTTCTCAGATGGAATAAGGAGCTGGTATGAGTTGAAGTTCCACTGGTTCAGAGTAGCCCTGAAACCACTTAAGCCTATGGCTGGCCTCAGATCTTTCGTGGGCTCTCTCTGACTAGCCCAGTGGTGTACTTGTGAGTGAGAAGATGTAAGAAACAATAAACAAATTTCCTTTAAGCTAAACAGTTACTGTTGGAGTTCCATGTCATATTATCCCCCCCTTGCCCGCTTGCTTGCATCTGGGCATCTGTTTTCTCATTCATACCGATGGCATCAGTCCACAGGTGTTATTTAAATTTTGGAATTGAAAAATTGTTGGTATTTCTTCTAAAAAGTAATGGACCCACGAAGAGCATTCCCCATGTTGTGCATGCTGCTGCTGTGCCTGCTGTTCCCAGACAGTTTTTGACTTTGTTATGTGTGTCATGGTTTCTGTGGATTTCTTCTGTGTGAGAAGTTGAATAAGTCTAAGCATAGAGGGAAGGAGGGGCAATCCTCACCTATCAAAGACAGGTCTGTGGCTGGCAGGAGTCTCACTTCATCAACAGTCCTCTTCCAGTGTTTCAAACAAATGGCAAGTAGACACAAGACAGTCTTTCCTTTGTATGAGTTTGAGCTGTGAAAATGTATGAATATTACACATTTTACATTTTTTCTGTATGGTGAATCAAGTTAGCATTTCATCCCATATATGTCCTTTAAACAGCAGTACTTCCAAATATACTGGGTTTCTCCTTGCAAGCACTTTGTGTTAGCATACACTGCCAGAAATGAGACCCAAATGATCTCTGTGGGAAAAAGACATCCTGTGATATATAGGCTCCAGCTGTCAAGGTGAAGGTAAAGGCCCACCCAGATTAGAAGTAAATTCACTCTGGGGTCATTCTGAGCTCATGAATGAGAAGGGAAATGCAGACCATATTATCATCATCTATCTTTCTGTGTCATAAATACAACAAAACAAAGCTAAAATGAGGTTTCTGTTCATTCTGCTCTGTGGCAGGGTATGGAGATGTACTAAGCTCTGTTTGTGCTTTTCAGATAACTCGTGTTTGATGGCTATTTCCACATGAAAGCTGTGTTTGAATTAGACATTTCATAGACTGAAATGTCCAAAGGACTGGAGAGTTGAGCTGATAATTCCTTAAGTGGCACATTTTTGTTCGAGTTAATATTGCATTCATATCCCAAAATAGTGCTAAGAGGCACAGTGTTCCTGGAGATGGTTGATTTTAGATGAGCTGTGGAACAAATGTCCTGAACTGACAACTACAATCTCCTGCTACTTCAGATAAGCAAGATTGTCTTATGCTGAGACTTAACACTGTATGAGGTAGTTGTCTTCTGCATATGTCTATTGGCCCACATTTTAGTTAATAACTTATTCTTGATTTAGTTACTTAACTGCTAAAACATGTCTTTGCATTATTAAATGTTACAGTGAAATTATGTGAAAGCATAATATGTATATGCTCATTTAGGGTATTTGCATCCTTTTGGTTTTGGTGTGCCACAAAGAGCTATTATTTTTATCTGTGATCAAATTTAAAGTCAGATGTGAGCTAAAATAACTGACTGCTCTCTGGAGAAATGAAATATTTGTGTTTGGGCCTAACCTAGTGCAGAGTGGAAAGCACCATGTCCAGAAGTAGGGAGGAGTATGATCAGTTCCTGATGGAGAAGGGAAACTGCTTTTCTTGGAAGCTGTTGGAAACACATTATCTTTTCTGTGTACAAAATAATTGTCTGTAAAATTAGAAGGCATACAACCTTTTCTGTGTTTGGCAGATCACTGTACTTGTCAGTAGTGGCCATAGGCCACTGTATGAGACAGAATTTAAAAGACTGTCTGAAGTTATGGCTTAGCCACAATTCACTGTCCTGGGATACTGAATAGTTACCTCCCGATCAAAGTTCTTTCTGGCTGGCCTCCCTAAAGAAATACCACATGAATTTAGCTGTTTTGTACTGAGTTAATTCCATACCCTGTGTTGTGCACACAAGAGCATGTTTAGACTGATAAAAGAGCATCTTGATTTGTACCTGCTGAAGGCTCGGGATATTCCATATTCATGAGGAACAGAGAGCTTAATGAGTAGATGCTGAGAGCTGAAGTGAGCCTGTGCTTTGAATGTCATTCTTGTTAGTCTCTGAGGACAACCTTGGTCTGACATATTGGCATGCTGGCTTTTCAGCCTAAAGTTCACATGCCAGTGTATATAGGTAAGTCCTCCCAGTCCCTGGGTGAATTTACACTGGAGGACTTCCATTCAGGTATTGATCCTTCTATTCTTAAAATCATCAGAAGTTTTAAATTCCTGCTAGATCAAATGCCATACAAATATGTGTTGTGGAAGTGACCTTTCAAAAAAATCCATTTGAAGTTGAGTGTTTGCACTTCAGTGCAATTCATGATGAGAGGCTGAAAAGCAAAGAAAGCATTTAGTAGCACAGGGCAGCTGTTTCTCCAGCAGCAATAGCTCCAGGATCTTGCTTTTTGCCAAAACAGAGTACTCGCAGTCAAATTCTTCTAAAGAATGGCTGACTGTTTCTACACCAGCAACTGCTTGGGGCTTTTTCCCTTCTCTCCCCAGAAGTGGAGATGGATCTACATTTGCAGGGATTTACTCTAAAATGAACTTGGAGATGAGCCAAATTTCAAGTAACATGGTCATTTTCGTGTCCAATTTGAGACACTTCAGAGAAGGTTCTTACTCTTAAATGACAGTAATTTATCTTTAAGGTGTGTCAGATATGACAGAGAAAACATGTTTGCTATAATAATTTGTATTTATGCTTTTCTCTTAGACTAAATTAGTTACAACAGGTAACAGTGAAGTCGTCCACTAATTCTCGCACTGCCACTAACGTTTGACCTTATGTCATCCTCAGACTCCTTCCTTCACAGGTCACTGAAAAACTCATGTTCTTCTCTCTATGTTGTTTGTTTTAGGAGTTCTGCTGTCTGTAAGGAAAGAAGCTGTACTTAAGAAAGCAAATCTGTCTTGTCTCTGTCCCCAGGAAACAAGCCTTGACAATTTGGTATCATCTGTGTGTACAAGTTTTAACTAAAAAAGCTGCAGTATGTTTTTAATGGTTTATGGCATTAGGCAAGACTCTGCTTGATTTTTACTTTCTTGGACTCATAATTTCAGTGGAAAGTTCTTTATAGTTGAAGTTGTGAAAATAGGGCACTGTAATAGCGCTGTACATGTATATAGACAGGTGTGGCATGCAGTGTTTTTTTCTATAACTGGATCAATATTTTGTATGTCTCACATTGTAGTTATGAAGGACATAGAGGAGTAGATTTCTTATGGCCAATCTCTGGGGTTTTTTGTTTATTTATATTTTCACATCTTCCAAACCAAAAACAAACAACAAAAAGCCCCCCTGAAATTCCATTGCAAGAGACAAGTGAGCTGTGCTGGTACCAATATCTTAGTGACAGGGAAGGCTAGGATGAACAGACTCTACAAAATAGGTACCACTTGGGCTCTGTGGCTGAGGATGAGGTCGAAAACTCATCTGTTTGAAGCACAGCAGAAGTTTAAACTAGGAATACAGGAAGGGCAGCAAAAGTGGGAGGGAAGAATGAGACATGCCTGAAAAGATTAAAGTGCTCTGAAAAAATCAGAGCTCTTCTGTTGTATGAGGGATGGTTTGAATTCACATCTCTTTTCCTCATTAATGATATCTCTGACACAATTATAACTTCTGTTTAGCAAGCATCACAGTTTTTTGCTCAGGTATTTAAGCTGTGCAATGCACAAAACGCTTAAATACACCACTGGTTTTATGCTTTTATTTTGCAAAACACTAAATTTACTCTTACAGACAGATGTGCTGTGGCTGCAGCCCTGTGGCACATAAGAGACCCTACCTGGACAGAGAATTCATTGTGTTACACGTGAGGAATCCATTTCCCGAGCCTGATTTCAGGTATCCACCAGCAGCTGGTTCAGTGCTTCAGGAAAACAGCTCATTCTGTTGAAAAAGCCCTGCTGTCTTCCAGGCATTCTGCAAGTGGGGAAATTGTGCTAGAGCACAATGCCCACCAGGGAATGTACTTGTTTGAGCAGTCTTTTGGTATTTAGCACTTAATTGAGGCTGCAGCCTCATTTTATGCTGAAAAACTAATATGCCTCACCCCACCCCCAAACAATACACCCTTAGTGCAGAAAACTGTTCAAGATTATTAATGCCAAAGATTGGCTTGGATATGAGCAACAGAAAATGGTATTTATACTGAAGTATTTAAAAAGCAGTACCTTCAGTACTGACTTGTTTGCAGTTACTTATTTCCATCTTTAGGAAAATGTGTTAGTTCTTTGTGAAGAGAGAAATTAAATGGTGCGGCTGATATGGTTTGGTAGTAAAAAAATGGTTTGATAACTGTATTTCAAAGCTGAGATTTCTCAGTATTAGTCAATTAAAACACCTAGGTGTTGCAAGTGTATCTCTGGCTATGTCTGTGTCCTTTTTTAGAAGACGAAGCAGCCCTGAGGCAAACAAGAACATCAGATATAACAGGATAGTCCTAGGAAATTGTAAATGAAATTGTAATTTGTATGTCTCCCTTGACCTAATGTATTACCTGTCATCAAGGCTTTAGAGGTAATGCAACTATGTACTATTCTTCTTATGAAACACTAAGAACTGCTGATAATATGTTAATTTATTAGCTTAATTTTTTTTTCCCAGAAACAAGTTTGTGTGCTCAGTTTTGTCACAAAGGCCTTTAAAACATGGATCCTAAAATCTCAGGGGTTGTCAAATAATAAGCTAAGATGATAAGCCATCCTTGCCAAAATTCCTTTTATTTTAAGTTGGATAGTGGGTTTTGTGTATCTGAATAAAATGCTGAGAGTTGCCAGGTTGTTTGTTCAGTTTCCCATCTGGGGAGCTCAGAGCAAGATAAAAAAGTTGAGCATGTTAGGATTTGATTGTTCAGCAGGCAAGGAGCCTGTGAGTTCCTTACTGCAGTCTAGCATAGTGCTGGTTTTCTGCTTCCCTTGGCTTTTGGGATTTCCATCACTGGTGGCTCTTATAACGTCTCTTAAGAGACCTTTCCAGCGTGCTCTCTTTTATAGTCTTAAGTTCAAGCTCTTTGCTCCCTGCCTCCCTCTGTCTTAGCTTCCCTGGTTGATTTTCAGTTTCACAAAGTCCAATATCACATCTGCAATCCATGGACATCTTTCCTCCTTCACGATATAGAAATGTTTTAGAGAAGCTGCACCATGAAAGATGTAAGTAGGTTGAGTATTTTTGGAAAATACAATGATATTCTGTGTGCTTTCCATGGAGCAGGTCTCTCCTAGTGAGAAGATACAGTTTATATGCTGAAACACTCAATTCAGAAGTAGTGCTGAAGCTCCTGTAAATGCAGAATATTTGGCTCTGATAATCATACAGTGTGGGTTGTCCTTTCTGACATGAGCTTTTGTGTGATCATTAAGAATTTGGTTTTCCAGGGTACCTTAACTTTGTAGTAAAAGTAAAAGGGGACAGTGACTTGAACTTAGGCTTTGTACTCCTTTTTTCATTCGAACTTGGTCTGTGTATCCTTTTTTCATTCCAGTTGAAGGAAGGGGAAGGCAGTAAATTCTTGGTCAAGTTTTACATGGTCTGGAACAGCAGGAGCAATTACCAAGCATGTGCAGAATAAAGAAGCTTTTAAGAATTATAAATAAACAGAAAAAACAGATATGCACAGCTCCTGTCTGCAAGCTCCATGTTGCATTATCAGAAGTCTCCAGCTGATATGCAAAAATTCATTGCCCTGGCCTTCTCTCCACCAGCACACCTGCAGTGCTTAGCAAGCAGTATGCGCAGTTCAAAAACGTGGCAGGTTTCAAGTAGCTTTGTCTCTTTCTGATCTTTAAATTGGCCATGTGAGATGCAGTGGGTCGTTGCTAAGCCTTCAACATAGATTCTCACTTGCTATGAACAAAGGTTTCTCAATGAATCCCAAAGCCAATAAGACATTAAAATCTCATTAAAATACAACTGCATTCCAGAGCGGCTCCTTCATTTGACTTTGCAAATTTCAACCTGTGCTCTGACCAAGCTTTTTGCAGTTAGATTTTTCCACTGGCCCAGCTGGAATGAACTAAAAACACTTTAAACTCATCTAACAGTTTGAGGGCAGTTTGAAGGACGAATTGTCCCATATCAGCCCAGTGCAGGAACCCAAATCATCCTTGAAAGACACCTACGCATGGTTTTCATCAGACTCAGGGTGCACAGGCATAGGCATAGGCAGTGCCCAGCAGAAGAGTTCTTATGTTTCATTAAAATAGGGCTGATTATAAGTTTAGCAGTTCCTTATGTCACTTGGGGAAGATTGATCCTGTAGTTGCCAGTGTTGGTTATGTGAAAGACATACATATGAATTTGAACTGTCTTTTAGTAGCTCATCAGTATGTCAAGTCAGACTTCGGTGCTTAAAGCAGCAGTGGTTAGTGTTATGTTACTATCAAGGTTGGGTAATTATAATTTCTGTTTTGTTCTTCAACAAGGAGTTTCATTAGGGAAAAAAATAAGGTTTTTCATCTTGTTCTCTGATATTCTAGTATGCTCTACAGCTTGCAGAAATGCTTTCTGCTTCGGATTAAAAAGTCTGAATACAAATGCTGCAAAATGAAAGTTGATAGAGGAAATTCAGGTGGATTCTCCCAGAGAAATAAGTTAAATATGTCACTTAATGTGAAGTTTATTTGCAGAAAAGGGGGAAAATTTAAAAACCCAAAGTGTAATGGAAGAGTCACGGATTCTGTAATAATTATTGGTGTTTACTTGTGACGAAATACTAACTGGAGTCCTGATCAAGAACAAGGAGTTACACAGTCTTATCATACACCTCAAAAGAGAATAGCATGCCTACTTCACTGCACATGAAGACGGCACTTATACATCGAGCTGCACTTGGAAGATTTGTGCAAAGCACAGATGAGCACGTTTGAGTTGCAAACAATTTATATGGAGTATCAGTTGTATGAAGAGCAGCTCTTCTACCTTAAAGGCTGGTGCAGCTGTGAGGCTTCCAGTGATACAGGGAGGTGTGGGAGAAGAGGGCAGTGTTGTTCACTGCACGTGTGCTGCAGAAATATGTTGATGAACAGTAACTGGAAGAGAATTTCAGATCATGCCACAGCCAGACTATTTAAAATACAAGCTTAAAAAAAAAAGGAAAGAAAAGAAAGTGGAAACAGGGTGGAGTAGAAAGTAAACAAAGGATTCTAAAGGCAAGATTTTAAGAAATTAATGAATATCAGCTCCTAAGTTTTTTTTAAGTATATGGCATGATTTTTTGTGACGTAATGAGTAGCCAGGAGTTTCTGTTTGGATACCGGAGGTGCATTTAGAGTATTTGTCTGAAATATCAGAAGGCTAAAATTTTACTATTTATCATTATTTTCCTGAGGAAACAAATGTGAAGCATCCAAGCAGGAGGATGTTTCTAAAAAAAACCCCATTTGGTTCAGTTGTAAGGTCAGTCTGCCTTTCATACTCTTTCAGTTCCCAAGCTGAGAGTAAGGGTTTCAGAAACTATGGCTAAGACAGGAGCTGCGGCTAAAAGAACTGCACAAGGGAGTAGGGAACTGTTTCACTTCGAAATTGCTCCCCAATTTTATTTTATTTTTAAAATTTGAATATTCTTTTGAGGTTGGCCACGACATTCTCAGCTCAGAAAAATCAGATTAATCCTAGTTTTTGATGTTCCTCCTGGGAGAAAATTCTCTTTTAAACAGTTGGTATGAATTTAATCCTTTCGCATTCCATTCTCAAGAATGCTGGAGCTACTGTTTGCAAGAAATCCAAGATGCTTTTAAACGGACGAGGCAGTGTTCCATTCTGAGTTTAGCTTTGGTGCGTCCAGGTAAAGGAAACGTGTTGGGTGAGACAGGAAGAATCTCCGAAGTAAAAACACCTTTCACGACTCCTCCGCCCTCCTCCCCCTTACCCTCCCAGCCGAATGCCAAAATGTCTGTGCGTTCTCGTTTAACTGATGGGCGATAAAAAGCTGGAGAGCTGTGGAGCCTGGTACTTCATTCAGGAAACAATCCCCCTTAAACGCAGTCTCCGCCTCTTGGTGCCTCTCCGAGTGTGTGGTGTGGTGCTGCAGGAGCGAGCGCGGGTTGTGCCCTCTCTTTTCCCCTGCGGAGTGGGTCCCAGCAGGAATTGGCCTCTCCGTATTTTAATTGTGGTGGTTTTTTTTTTTTCTTTTTTTTATTATTTCCGGGTGCTGGCAAGAGTTCTTAAAATCGCTGGCCTCGCTGGTACCGGAGGGGTGCTGGCTTGGTGGCAGCATCAGCCTGTGGGTCACTGAGCCCCCCCCCCCCCCCCCAGCAGGCAAGGACAGGATGGACCACTGGGCACCTCTAGGTCATTGCTGGTGCCAAAGGGGCAGGACGAGAAATCTGACCTGTTTACAGTGGAAGGTTCATCACGGTACAGTGCTGTTCCAGTGTTTCCCCTCCACGTGGATGTTATGCATGAATTTCTTGAATAAATAGGAATACATTTCTGATGCTGCCAAGAAAACAAAACAGATTAGGGATTGGTCAGGGCTGCAGGAACAACAGGGTGTGGTGGTACGTTGTGGTTTTGAGACTCCAAACAGTATAGATCCAATTACTTTTGTCCGTTACCAGAGGCTGGAGAAACAGAGGATGTACACATCAGTTCTGTAAACAGCAGCTTTTCGTCTTGAACATACCAGAGTCAACTTCGTTGGTCAGGTAGCCTGGGTTCTGCTCCCTTCGAGTCCTGTGACACCTGTAAAGTAACAAAGGGAAAAAGATGGGAAAAAAAGGTGGAGTTCGTATTCCAGCCTCTTGAGCTGGCTGTTCAAAAGCAGGCCACAACACACAGCCTTAGGCATTTCTTGGACTGCAAATGCAGTGAGCACCATTTTCAAGTTGATGTACTTAATGCTGGTATCTGTGGTATGAATAGATGTCTGATTTTTGGAGATAGTGATCTACTCATGCTTCATTAAAATCATAACAATAGTATTAATAGCAAAAAAAAAAAAAAAAAGTTGAGATGTTAACCAGTGTCTTTCAGAAGTGTCCTGCAGACCTACTGAAGATTCAGAGAGGTCCTTCTAATTCCAGTTTTGGTTTCTGGTATTTCTTATCTGAAATTTTCCCGAATCATGGTCATTTCTTCTTGTCTGTCCCCCAGTCTTGTTAATTTTGTATGTAAAATGTAGTCCCACTAAAAATTAACACTTGCACTAAAACACACATCCAAGTGCTCTTGTATCCCCAGAAATCTTCTACTGAGGCTCTAGTTAATGAATAATAAGTACATTTAATACACAAGTAGGAGAACCCTTCAAGATTTAATATCGTGTTTTGAAAGAAAGGAATTGAATTACAAAGTAGACAGATCTAGAATTGCTATAAAATGATGAAGCTCCTTCTGATGGGAAAGCTTTGCTTTCTCATAACAAGGTGGTGTAACTGCACATTATGCTTCCCTTCTCTGCAAAATTAAACACAGATTGATTGTGTATTGGCTGAGTGGGTGTTTTGCTGAGTTCGTTTAAATTACTGCTCCGGAATTCACACTATAAATGAACTAGCCAGACTTCTGGGATTAATCCAGTCTATGTGGAGAACACCCTGCAATTTGTCATAACGTGATAACTCGGTAAATATTACATAATCTGTTGAGTAAATACTACATAATCTGCTGAATTTAAATGTGCAGGCTATTAAAAGAGTATGGAGTGATCTGAGAGACACGTGAGAGGAGGACCATCACATGTCATCTTTTTTGTTGTCTCTTTAGTAAGAGGATCACATCACCATTTTTTTTATTCCTGGATCTGATACATATTAGGTGTATGCGTAATTTTTGTTCTTTTTTGTATGACACCTCACAGGATCTTTGTCCATTAAAATGAAAAGAAACTACAGTACAATATGACAAGATAAATATTTTTTTCCAGTATTTATCAGCCACAAAAAGGACTCGACTATGGTGCATGGTTTTTCTCTATACTGTATTTATTACTATTATATTTAATAGCTGTGACAAGATATTGAGATTTTATTATCTTTATTTTTTGGCCTTTTCAGGATAAAAACTCTAGGTGATATGTAAACTGGGCCAGTTTAAGTAAACTGTTGACAATGACATGTTTCCTCTCTGCGGTTGAGTGAGAGATCCATCCTCCTTTTGGTCAAGATAACTATGTAGAGGGTAGAAATGGGGAGTGAATTTCCAGACTCTTGTTTTGTTCTAGGCAGGGTTGATGAGGAGTGCTACTGTTTGGGATGCTAATGCTTCCCTGTCGCCATACCCTTATCCTCTACTTCTTGAAAGGTAAAAACAGTGGAACATAAAGTAGAAGTAAGATCCATGTTTTGTACCATGTTTGTGCCAGTTACTGAAATAATTAAAAAAACCCCAACCAGCAGTTTAACTCATCTTGATATTTCTCTAGTTTTGACATTAAAAATAGGTTCATCCCTACTGTGTCTTAGAAAAAAATCAGTGTTCTTTAGATTTTTAAATTGTGGTATGGAAGTCATTTTGGGGAATGTACTGTATGGAATGGCGGTATTTTGTCTGTGGAAAAAGAGTCCCTGTTTACCTCCAAGTTGAAATTTAAGTTTTGAATAATGATGTAAACCTTAAGAATAAGTCTTCTGTACAATCTGCCCGTGTCTAGGAAAATCTGGCTTTTGCATTTATCAGGTTTAAACTTGCAAGTTCAAAGGTTAACTTTTCAGTTAAGTCCCTCTTACAGTTGTGTGCCCTAATTCTGTAAAGCATGGACTGTAGGACTAGGTTCATTCCGAACGGTTGTGCCAGGAAGTCATGATTGGATTTTCCAGTCCTTAAGAAATTTCTCTTTAGAAACAAAGCTGTTTTCTATGCCCAGCACTAAGCAGGGCACTCTACAGAAGACCTTCCAGGAACAGTATTCCTGCTGTAATGAACAAAGATGTTTACTTTAGATATGACTAGGGTAAAAAATGGGAATGTAAGAAGCTGGAAAGAGATGAACACAGGGCTCACAGGATTTCTAGGTGCACTGCATTTGTGTGTGAAGTGCATGTGCCTGCCCTTGGCTCAGTGAAAGGGCTTCAAAATGCCACTCTCCTGGAAGGATTTGCCCTTCTGCCTGGAAAGGTGATTTGAATATCCATGTGTTCTTGCACCAACACAGTGCCCATGAGAATGGAAGTGAAGCAGGACTACAAGTCCGAAAACCTGGAGCTGTGGCAAGCCAAGTGCTGGTTTTGACCTTCTTAGTGTGCGCCCATCTTTTAAATAAAGGAAAATAAGGCACTGTGTTCCCTTTTAATCTAATCCTCAGACCCGTCCAAGGCAGTGGATTGTACCATGTCAGCTGCAAGTGTCGGCTGCCTTCTCCTTAGAGAGTCACAGCAGCACTTGGGTGTATCAAATGTTATTGCTATGAATGTGACACATTGTGTTCCTGAAAATAAGAGTGGAGTCATCCCCACTTGTTCAAAGCACTCTTATCTGTCTCTGCATTTATTCTCTCCTCCATGGTACAGTAACTACTGCAGAATTTCCAGTGCATGTATCAAGTTACAGATTAGTGTGGGCCCCTGTGGTTCTTGGAACAGCATGGGGCTGTTTTTGTTTACTGATGACATTTATCCTCTCATTTCCTTTTGGAAGCATGACAGCTTCTCACTGTCTGATGGGGAATGTACTTACAGGACCTTCTTTTCATGCCACGTCTGACGATAAACACTCCACTGCAGAGTATCCATGTCTGCTTGCTGTGGAGCCACTGTCGGTGCTTCCAGCAGCCAGACTGGCAGGAGCTTGGCTGGGCAGGAAAACAAAAGGGTTTCTAAGTGCAATTATCTTCTCTTGCAGGAGGAGACCGAGAGCGGATGACAGCTAATCATGAGACGTACCTCCTTATGGCGAGCACGCAGAATGACATGGAGGATTGGGTGAAATCCATCCGCAGGGTTATATGGGCACCATTTGGAGGAGGTGAGTCAGTGAGGGAACATGCAGGGCTCCCAGATGCACAAAAGACACATGAGGGTTCTTCTGTTGTCTGAGTTCTGAAGTGGAGAATGGTCTAGATCTTTCCAGAAAAATGGAGTAAATAAACCCTTTTGTTTTCATTTGCAGTGCAGGTATTGGGCATGTTTCCATGCAGAGGGCTCAATTAAAAGGCTTTAAACTGTCTGGAAACACTTCTCTTGATGAGGATAGCACACGATAGTGTGAGGAGAAGTTTTCACAGAAGATTGGTCTTCTGTGAAATCAGCTTTCCTGCAGGGAGAGGCAGGGTAATTCCTTGGGTCACCAGCTGAAAGACCATCCATGTGTTTCATAAATGCCTGTTATGAGAAGCTGTCAGCGATTCTCCTGCCAGTGACAGCTAAGACCAGTAATAGTATTATATAAAGCTATGCCTCAGAATATTAGCACTAGCAGTATAGGATTTTGATTGGCATGTCCAGTAATTTCAGTAGTACTGGATGAAAATTTATTGTTGGAAGTCTACTTGTCTTTTTAAAAAGCTCTCTTATATTGAATGGGCTGCAAATTATTATAATAATTTCTCTCATTATTATTCTGGTGATAGTGTCTCTGTTACTATAATACAAATGTGATTGGTACACTTGCACAAAATGTCTGTATGTTAATCAGTCTGTTCCTTGGAGCTCTCAAATCTTTTAAGTCTAGGGACAGAAATATTTTCCTACTGTGAAAGAGCACCCAGTATTGCATCAAACAATTGGTCTTGTCTGCAGGTTGCTGGAGAAATCAGGAAGGCAGGATGGTCTGTGCTGTTTCCTGACTGAGAAGTGCAGTTAGCACTGAAAACTGTGATTTCTGACTGCAAATGTCTTTTTGCTAACTGCCAGGTAGACCACAGGAGGGAGGAGAGAGAGACTGAAGGAAACTACCATTTTAAACAAAACTTTCTTCTAAGCCACCCATCTTCCTTTGTGCTTTATTCAGGTGACAGTTTTTAGGAGAGGATTTCAGCCTCGCTGACGGACTCAGCTGTGCTGAGGGACTTGGTCAGCTAGGGCCTGCTTGGCATCTCTGAAACATGACTGCCTTTACTTTGGCTCCTCCTGGGAAAATGTGCCCTGGAAGGGTGGTGCAAAGCAGTAGTCTCACTGGGATCTGGCTCTATGTGTTAAATAAGCAGGCACAGCCCTGAGTCTGGGCATGTAGGTCTTGTAAGAGGATGCTTAAAAAAAACCCAACCAAACCAACTCCAAAACCCACAAAGTGAAAGGTTTGTCTTAAAAGATGTGATCTGCTTCAGGCGTATTGAGTTGGTTTGGGAGAGGGAAGGTGCAAGGAGCACAGTCTTCTGTAATTAGGCTGCTTAAGAAATCTGCTTTTTTAATTAGCATGAAGATTACCCATACCCAGCTTTCTCTTTGGAAAGCAGGCCTCGTGTTGAGCTCCTCAATATTCTCCTGCTCCAGTGAGGTAGCAGCATAAGCTGCTGTGGCAATGATAAATTTGGGGACTTAACAGAACTGGATTTTTCTGTGTGTCTTCGTGGTTTTTTGAACTTGGCTTCCAACACCACAGTATCTTTCTGTGGCAGATAATAAGGAAAGGCAGCCTTGCTGTTCTGTAAGTGGTGAAGTCTCTACGTGTTAGAGGCAGGGAGCTGAGATTAGGTGAAACTCCGTTTCTAGCCCAAGTCCATGCACAGAGCTACAAATAGAAACCAAATCTCCCAAGTCCTGACCCTGTGCTTTCTTCACCAGCTCCTCATTTCTTTTATAGGGCAAGAGCTATTTCTGATTTACAGCTGGGAATCCTTTCAGCCACTATGAAAATTCTCAGGACACTGTCATTGTTCTAGGCACATTAAATGCCATTTGCTGAAGGAGGCACCTCTCTGGAGACTTTGCATGCTGATTTGCATAAAACAAAAGCAGGAGCAATCCTTGCATCACTGTTTCAATTCGTTTGTACTTAAAACACTTCCAAGCGTGTTCTTCTTGTTTTTCCTATTGGATTTCTTGCGCCAATACACTGACTCAGGGTTGTTTGTAATGGGAAGCAAACAGTTAATTCCCTGGAAAACGTGAGAAGGCTTGGCTGTGATAACAAGGCAAAAGCAGTATCATGGGATTTGTCACCATTAAGAACCCTGTTTTTAGCATGTCCCCCATTTTATTAACTACTTAAGTCGATAGTCTGAGCCATCTTCACAAGTGTAAATAAGCCCTGTTAACTGTTTTGTAATTATGAATGTTGGGACACACTTATATTTTTATTATCCTTTGCTACAAGGATGTTTCTGCAGCTGCTGCAACAGTCTGACCCTTCTAAAGACAGGCACTTCTGGCTTGTCTTAAGAGCTTTTATGAGCTGTAGCTACTGAAGTTAAAAATGGATTTATATGTTACAAAAACTATAAACAAGATAGAGAAAAATTGCAGTCACATGATGGAGACTAGCCAGTAAAAAATTTACAAGACAAAATTATTTCAAACGGCTAATTAATCAGAACACTAGTTTTGTAACAGCTTCCTAAATTTCAGTACTAGATGGTAAACCACAATAGTCCAGTGTCACACAAGTCAAGTGCCACTTTGAGTAACATGTGAATTTTCTGGTTTTCTTAAGCATTGTAAGCAAGCTCTGTGTGTGTGTGTGCGAGCTCACATGTAACGCATGTGTTTGAATCTTGGTGAGCCACTAATATTTAAAAGTTTGTCTGGCAGTGGGAGAGGACTGCTGGTACCAGAGCAAGGAGCTTTGTAAATGATTAACCATATAATTAAATTGTTATTTGTTAACCTGTGCTAGAAAGAGCAGGCAGGAGGGGGGCAGGTGGGAATCTGTGAAGGTGATCAGAAACAGCTTGTTTTTTGCACCAAAAGAATAAGGTGACTGTGGAAAAAAATCTGAAAGGGAAAAGAAATGTAAATGAGGCAGGGCATGCAATGCCTGTTTGCACATGAAATTCCCTTCCTGATTAGATTAAAAAGGCAGTTTTTTTACAGAGCCTGCAACTAAGGGGGAGGGAGAAGAAGGAGCATGAGCGTTTTAGCAGGGGTAGTGGTGTAAGGTCTGGCACCTCCTGCAGGAGCCAGGCACAGCCTGCTCGGTTTTCCAGCAGCCGCACATGACAGCCGCCTGAAGTCAACTCAAAGTCACCCGGAGGAGCGGCGAAACCTGCGCTGCGGCGGCTCCTGCACGTCCTTCCCCCGCACCTGCTGCACGCACACGGCAGCGGCGGCAGCCGGGCTGCCATCGCCTGCCCAGGGGCCGGAGGGAGCGAGCCACCGCCGCATCCCCGTCTGGAGGCACGTATTCCTCAGCAGCTCCCCGGGATCCTGCCGGCGAAGATGCGCTGCTGCCGCATCTGACGCGCCTCTCCCGTGAGAGCTCCTGGTAGTTCGAAGGCAATAAAACGAGCGAGAAGCCCACGAGAGCATCACACGAGGAGCTGGGTGTATAAAAGGTCTTTTGAAAGGAATCTCTTATGGACAAAGAGCTTTTCGGGCGAAGGGGCTGTTATTTTTGCTTCTTGGTTGCAGAAATAGAGGGTGCCAGCAAGGAGTGTTGTATCCTGGAGGATTCTTCAGTGGCCTTTTTGGTATTATTCTTCTCTTTCCCCTTGAACGCCACAAAGTGCTGACCTTATCCTGTGGAATAGAGACTCTGCTGCTCAGCCCCCTGTTCCGGCTGGGAGAAAGAGGTCTTTCTCCCCCTCCGTCTGTGCAGGCACTTCTCTTTGAATGGAAGATACATCTTTTTGCTGAAACTCTTTTGTTGTGACATTGCATAATAGGCAGTTGTCTCACCGCAGGAAATAAAAGAAACGAAAGGAAATAGATGGAAGGAAATTGTTCCCCAAAGCAAAATTGAAGCAGGGAAGAGAACATTAAAATCATTTTGAGCCCTACCCAAGATCTAGAAGACCACAAATCTGCTAGCTCCAGAGGAAAATACACTATTATAAGAACTCCTCAGCAGTCAGTAACGATGAGCAGTCGTGGTGTTTCGTCTGGATGCAGCTGGTAAAGGAGAGCTTTGGAGGGACGTGGGGGCTTGGCCTGTATGATGCCTGAAGACAGAAATGCTGGAGTCCGCAGCCCAGGTGCCTTAGCAGCAGCTCCTTTCATTCCTAAAACTACTTATAGGAGAATTAAGCGGTGTTTTAGTTTCCGTAAAGGTAGGTCCACTCTGTCACTGCGTTCTGCTTTGCTAGTGAAGCCGTGGTTTCTTACAAGTCAAGGGGGATGTGTGTGCAGGGGCAGATGAGAGTACCGAAACAAAAGACATTAAACAATGCAGATGCCAACATTCCACGAATGATTTATTTACTTCTTTGTTCATTTGTTTGTAGCTGGCCAGCTGATACTGTCTCCTCTACATAATAGCCTATGAATGCTGGAATGAGGTGGTTTGAGACAAGATTATTGCAGTGCCTCTGAGCAAAATTAAGTGAGAGCTCTGGGGGAATCAGACCTGTGATGCTCTGAGTTGCCTGTTTGTCTTGGCAGAACATCAGGAAAAAGAGTTTCTGCTTGCATTTTATTTGTGTGGTAGGAGGGGGGTAGAAGAAAAGGGACCAAAGCAACGTGATAAATGTTCCTCTGTGCAGAAGACCGAGTCCTTGGTTTCAGAGATTTCTGATGGATTGAGGTGTAGCCCTACAGTGCACTGTCCTGTTGCAGGTGATGCACTGTCACTTCATCGTGCTGCCCTGCAGCCTCCATTTGCCTTTTCACCTGCTGCATGGAGGTGTTTAAAGCCAGTTTTCTTCTGCATTGCACATGCTCCTGTTGAAGCAGAGCGTGGCAGTACTCAGGGAAGGAGGGCAAAGCAGAGGCTGGATTCTGTAATATGTCAACTGGAAGCACTGGAAGGAAAACACATGTCTGAGAAAGAGATATGACAAGTGGTGGTAAGGTGCCACAGGACTTGGGATGGGTGGGCAGAAACTGTCTCTATGACAAGGACAAAAACTTTGTGTAGGGGAAGAGGAGGACATTGGTGTTGTCTTAGAAGCTATGCTGAACTGAGAAATGCCAGTGAGAGGGCTAAACTGTCATGTTGTTTTGAAGTGTGAGAGATTATTTTATACGGAGCTTGCACATATTCTGTTGTCTTCTTCTCCTGCTCCTTTCTCAACTGTTCCTTCATGCTGCCATTTGCCCTTTTGCAAGACCATGCAGCTCTTTGCTCACCAGCCTCAGTAGTGATGTGGTGACGTCATTGCCTTTGAGGGATGTGTGAGCAGGCAGTCAGGGGCGATGTCTTGAAACCAGATATCACAACCAGTGAGGGGCTCACTGCAGAACTGCAGCTGAGACAGCACTGAAAGCTGTTTGCCCCCTGTGCCCCCCTCCCCAAGGCCCTTGATTGCTGGAGTTCTGTCCTGCTGGAGACAGGCCAGGAGGATGTGCATGTGTATTGCATTTCAAGGTGTTGGTGTGAATTAGAGCTGCCTGTGCCCAGTTCACACGCTTAACTATTTGAGAAATGTTTGGAAGTTGAATAAAGGATTAACTGATAATTTTGCAGACAGCTGCCTTTGTGCCTAGCTACAGCCTTAGCTGCTCCAAGAAGAGCTTCAGCTGTTGATTCTTTCTCTGTATGTTCTGACACGGAAGCTGTCCATGTCTAAAACTCCAAGTGAAGCTGCAGCGCTGGGGGCAGAGACAGAATGATGGAGGTGATGCTGCTAATGTGCTTTCCTCTCTGTATCATATGTTTCAGTTGCTTTCTTATATGGATTTCTATCAAGATTGTTGTCTTAAGGCCCCTTGATCAGACCTGCAGAATGCTGGGGGCATATGTTTCACTATGTCCTTGTCCTGCTGAAGTCAACAGAAAGATGAACATTAACTGGATTTTCATTAAGGTTGCACAGACAAATTAGGATGACTACCCCTGTCTTATTAATTGGCATACAGAATTACTATAACTTCATTTGCAGATTGTATACTTAAGTATAAAAAAAAGGCAAAACTAGCCTTCTACAAACCTAGTCCATAGTTTCATAAAGCAGATTAGTTAGTTCTAAGCTGTGTAACATGATGCAGAAGATAAAATTAACAGGGAAAATCATTGGCTAGTCACTGGAAGGGGAAGGGAATCATGACAGTTTTTGTTCAGACAGAGATGTGTCATGATCTTCACCAATGAGACCAGGTGTGTAGAACCCTTCCTGGAAATCCAGATCAAATTTCCATTGTGATTGGCACCAGAGAATTAAATGTCAGATTTGTTTGGAGGTCACATTGTAGGAGAAGTCAGTGCTCAGAGGGCAGCATCTGAACAGAGGCAGAGCCAAGCATCTTTAAACTCCAGTGTGGAGAAGATGCTCTCTGGTTAAGTTCCACCACAGGAACTTCCAGAGAGACCATGCAGGGTAAGTGGAGAAAGCAGTATCTGAGGGTGGCATGCAGTGGTGAGAACATTCAATAGGATGGTGAATTTGGATGGGCAGAGTTTTGGAGGAGGAGGTGGCATTGGCTGTGGCTGGAGAAATAGTGCCTGATGTGATCAACTGTAATAAGTTCCCAGGGAAGTTTTTAAAATTGCCCTCTTTCCTTTCCTGTATCTAATTCTACTTTTATTTTAGAGTTGTTTTTCCTAAGCAGGTTATTTGGGTGTGCGTTTTAAACTCCAGGGCAGAAGTTTGTCTTGCCTTCTCTACTGCTGGCATCACACTGACTGTGGGGTAGGAGAAGGCTTGAAGGAAGGAAAATTATTCAGGCAGGAACAAAATTCTGCTGCTGCTGGTTTTGATGAGATTTTTTCCTCCCCTCTAAATTACAAAATTTCGTAGAGAAGAAGAAAATACTCTCTGCCTTTGATCCACTCAAAACAGCACTTAGTGCTGGGGAACATCTGAGCAGAAAGCTGATAGAAAATAATAATTTAAAACTCCATATTAGGTGTTATGTGCCCATGACAGCCACTTCTTTGTGTTATTCCAGGACCTTTGTTCGCAGCCCTGCCGTTGAAAGCCATTCATCTGATCTGTTATTTTCACTGTCAGTGAACTACTGATTGGGATTGAGAGCTGCTTAAAATTCTCATCCAGATCCTAAGCTGAGTTCCTTTGACCTTAACTGGACCCTTCTGATCAGTATAGCCAATAAAATCAGAACTTATTTTGGAAGGACTGGGATCCTTTGCTGCACATTGGGAGAACACACGTACAGGTGTGGGCCTTCTGTGAAAGCATCAGCCCTCAGTGCTTTTTTCTCCCTGAAACCTTCTGGCTCACCAAGTACTTGTGCTGTGGTAGAGCCAGAGCGGCAGGTGGGCTTTTTTGAGGTATTCTTTATTTCAGGCTGTTCTTTAGGGAGCAAGGTGGCAGAACAGCCACCTTGATCTTCTCCTTTTTTCTTCCTGACTCAGAAGTCCGGAGACTTGAGATGTGAGCCCTGCCTGTGTTCAGTTAGCTAAGGAAATCATTGACTAGTAGCATTCTTAGGTTTTAAAACCATACTCTTAACTGTGAATATGTACCATAAAAAATACCACAGTGCTTTCACAACTTCTGAGTAGACATGTGCAGAATTTGCATACAGCACTGGAAATAGTCTTTCATAGTGTTCTGGGTATCTGTTAAGCGTGGAAATCCAGTTGCTCAGAATGTTTACAAAACTTCTGCCACGGGAATGTTCTAGTTAATGAATAACTGCTCAGCATGCCCTTTGCTAGCATGTGATTTTCCTCTTTGATGTTATGCGTGATCTTCACTTAATTGGATATAGCTTTAAAGACCTACAAGTGCTCTCTGAGAAAGCAGTTCTGCTGATTAAATCTAATGACTGGTCAGAACTGGAATCCTGTACATTTTCCAGCCTTCCACCAGCTGTGGGGAAGCAAAGCTGCTGCTATGCTGAATCTTATGGTTTCTTGTTAATTTATTTATTTTCTCTCTGGCACCCTGTCCCAAGGATAAACCAAACGATAGGTCAGCTCTTGTGCATCTGTGCATTCTGGATTTTGGAGACATTGAGAGTTAGGAGGAGAACTTGGGTTTAGATTACAATATGAGTTATGAGGGCTCTCTTTTATTTCCGTCTCCACAGAGATGTTCTTGTTTAGTTGCTGTAGTGAAAATTTACTTTTAAAAACCAGCATTATCATTATACATTTTTAAAAACCAGAAATTATCTCTGTGATTTTGGTTAAGTCGTAGTGTCCATAACTTGGACTGTCTTTTCCTAAATGAGGTGCTAGTAGTTACCAGTTACAGCTGATAGTGTTCATCGTTGTCTCTGCCAACCTCTAAGGTAACTGTACATTTGCAACCACAATTCTTCACAGCGTTGCCTTTGCTTCCTAATGGTCAACATCTGAGTTTTCATGAAGTGCTCATCTGCAGTAGTCTGTAGTAGTAGATGTGACATAAGAGGGGATAAAAGCATTAGAAAGGGACAGTGGAAGAAGGTGCATTTTACAGGGCAATGATCGTGGCTTTTATTCTAAAGCAAAACTCAACAGGTGCTAAAAAGATGATGAGCAAGGTAAAAGCTCTGACAACATGATGTGGAAGAAGAGTTCTTGTGTTTCTGCCACTTCTACCCCTGGCAACGGAGTACCTTTGCCATAAGGCATCAGCAAGTCTGTAACTTCAAGTCAATATTTGTGCAGGCTTATCATGACTGATTTCTTTCCTGGCCAAGTGCTGCCTGGTGCAGTGTTCTGCATTTGTTAGGTGGAGGAAATACTTCCTTTGGAGGAGTTCAGTCTATACTTTGGCAGAAACTCAGACCTTCCTAAGATAAATTCTAGTGCCAAACAAATTGGAGAATGAAGAGAGTAGTAAATGGTGACTTCAAGGTGTCGCATGGTGATTTTTCATGAGACTAAGGTCTTAACTTTAGGTTATTTCATGGTTGTCAGAGTTACCACGTTAGCTATGAGCTTCCCAAAGCTGAGTGTGGAGATCTCGTGCCTGTGAGGTAAATATGGTATTATCACCGTTCATACAGATGAGAAGCCAAGTCCCTGAGGCTTTCTCTGCCATGTGAGGATATGGGGCATACACCTACTCCTCCAGCTGGGAAAGTATATCTGTGGCCAGACTCAATGCAACTGTTCTGAGGATTGTGTAGGATCTGAATCAAATCTGTTAAATCTGAGACAACTGCTGTAGTTACTCTCTCTCTCCTTCAGGCATTCCTAGCTATGTGTATTTTAAGTGTCTCAGTGAAAATTGCTTCATTTACAACTTCCCTTATTGTAGGCAATAATAGAAACAATTCAGTGTCTACACTTAAGGGACCAGAACCAGGAAATTTTAGGCTCTGATTTGGACTTACTTTTTCCCCTCTCTATCACATCAGGTTTTATTTTCCCTCAGATATAGGTTTTATTAAGACTTTCTTCCTACAACACATGTAATTTTCTGCTACAATGCAGAACCAAGTTTGTCATATCCATGTATTTAATCTTTGTCAGCTTCTGTATATGAATCACTTGTTACTTTCTGTTTGTCCTAAAAAATAGTGTTTATTTCTAGTTACAGACATCTTAATACTTTATGGTTGCAACCTGTCTTCAATGCATTTTATGTTGTGGTTCATCAGCAATTTATAATAATATATGAAGGTTTTTTGCTTCCACTGCACGAAACAGCCTTATTCTGATTTTATTATCTATTAGATATGCTTTGAAAACCATTTTTAAAACAAACTAAAAAAAAAAAAGGCAGCATCCAAAAATATATTAATAGAAAGTGATGTGTTTTGACTGCAGTGTTATTACTAGTATGAGTTCCAAAGCAGTTTGCATATTTAAGCAGCAATATGCACATTACTGATTAAAGAAAGTTAGCATGGTGAGAAGCATAGCCAGGCTTGTTCTAATTGTACTGTCAGTGAGCAGGAGTTGTAACTGTACATACATTGTAATTGTATAATTGGAATATCCTATCATATTTTGTTTGAAAAGAGGCAAACCCCCTTGTGTTTAAAAGCAAGAGATCTCATTGGCCCTTGAAAGGAAGCTCAATTCTGTATGTTAATAGGATAAGATGGAGTAGAGTGGCCAAGTCCTATACCTAAGAAGGAATAACTCCAAGAAAGCAGCTCTGAAGAAGGAACCTCGATGCCCTGGCAAATAGTAAGCTGGACATGAGCCAGCAGTGGACCTGGCAGCAAGGAAGATTAGACAGCAGTCTGGGCAATATCAGCTAGCAGAAGGAGGGAAGTGATTAACCTCCTCTGCTTAGCATTTTTTAGACCATATTCCAAATATCGTGAACTTAAAAAAAAGCAAAACAAAACCAAAAAAAACCCCACCAAAACCAGGAAGTGGAAATAATACTGGAGAGAGGTGAGCAAAGGATCACTAAGGTGCTCAGGGCCTAGAAGACATGCCCTTTGAGGAAAGGCAGAGCAAGTGGGGCTTGTTCAGCCAGGAGAAGGTACAAATTGAGGGGCACTGAACAGCAGCCTTCTCATACATTAAGAAGTTCTTTGAAATCCCCAAACTCCCATAATTACACAGATTCCTTAACTGACTTTCAGTAGACCTTCCTCCTTAATTCTCCTGCTTTCAGGAGGGTCTAGCAACTGGAAGGACTAAAGGTTCTCTGTGTTGACCAGCTGCTACTCTTAACTCAGACAAATACAAGAAACCTGAATTCAATTAATACTCCTCCCATCCCCCTAGGCAGTTTGTAGGAGGCTAGTAAGGTATGTAAGAAATAAGAAAACATGCTTTAACTCCTCTGCCAGCCTGAAGAGCCCGAACTTTGTGGACACCACATCAGTCAGTATTCTTCCAAGCTTGACTCACTCTGAAATGTCAAAAATTCCTTCTTTAATTGCTACTTCTTGGGCTTTGTACAACATGAAAAAAAATGAGCTAATAAAGAGCGACTGTGTGATGTTCATTCGCTTACCTACTGCTGGTTTTGGCATCCACAAGTGTGGGTACCATGGAAATCACAAAATACGCTGCTCAGCATCTCAAGAGACTTTCTGGATGTCTTAGCAGGACATCAGTTACTCTCTACAGTTATTTCCTGTGCTACAGTAAAAGTAATTGCTTTTAAATACAAACCTCAGACCTTCAGTATGGGCACCTTGACACTTGCCATAACATCCTGCAGCATAGGCAGGGCAGCTGTCCCCCCTACAACTGAGGTGTAAGTTACCTTTCTGTTGGAGGAAAAATGTATGCATTGAAGGATGCTCCTTTAGCTTGTGGACACTTAGCCATGCAGTTGTAATTTATGGGAGAATTAAGTTTTTGGGTCAAAATCAAAAGCTGACTAACTCAACTTCGGGCATTCTTTGGAAAAAACAAACAAAACCAACTCTGTTCTTGTAGTTGAAAATTTTTAAGCCAGCAGGAGCTGTGTGCTCAGTAAAGGACACAATTTGACTTACTGCTTTCTGTTTTTTCTTTTAACTTTATAGTGTTCATCATTGGAAAATGAGGTAGTTATTTGCTCTTTAGATTCTGATCATGACTGCCTTAGAACTATTCATTGTCTTGCTATATATAGAAATTGAATTACCTTGCTTCAGCCCCAGTACTCTTCAGCAAACGGTGGTCTCAAGAGAGAGCTTCCATCACAGATGACATGCCTGAATGTTATTGTGATGCTGTGATGGCCTGCTCTGCACTTTGAAAGGGAGAGGCAAAATAAGCTATGATGAGTACCTCTCTTTCCAATGCTAGCAATGATACCCTCGAATCAGAGTTGAAGTTAATTTTGTCGAAAAACCTCCATGCTCTTCATGAGGTTAAGGATGAATGGAGGTTTCCTGCAGTTCGTCTTGACACATTTCACCTTTCATATCAGACACTTTTCTTGGCACACAAAATTTATTGTTGCTAAAGCAGACACTGATAATGAAATAGGTAAGACATTATAGGAATGATCTTTGTTTATATCGAAAAATTAATAATTTAGTTGAGTAGGATCAAAATCCAGAGTTATCTTTATAAATCTTTTGCCTCCCAATGTGTAAAGATAATGTTTATATCCCATTGAAACTCACACAGAAAGTACTTAATTTTTAAATAGATAAATAGGCATTAACCAAAGAAGATGGAGATATATATCTATATGTATATATTCATCTCTTTTGAATAAGAAGTTTTGTGATGGAAAATCCTATTTGTGTTCTTTCTACGTTTTATGTGCTTATGGTCTCACAAATAATTTACAGTGTTTTATTTTAAATAGTGTTTCTGGACGTTGTTATAAAATATGTCAGCACCGTATTTCTGTAAGAGTATCAAAGGTGAAATTAAGCATTTTATTCTTAAGAAAGCAGGATGTTAATTGTCCACACATTTAAATGACATGTAAATTGCGTGCGTTGGAGTAGAAGGCACAGGCCCCTCAAATGTTTTTATGATTCTCAGCCAAGTCACATCTTTCTTTTTGGTGCAGGTATTTTTGGCCAGAAGCTGGAAGATACTGTCCGGTACGAAAAGCGCTATGGGAACCGCCTGGCTCCTATGCTGGTGGAACAGTGTGTGGATTTTATCCGACAGCGGGGGCTGAGGGAAGAGGGCCTTTTCCGACTGCCTGGGCAGGCTAATCTTGTCAAGGAGCTACAGGATGCATTTGACTGTGGAGAGAAGCCTTCTTTTGACAGGTAAAACCCTCCAGCTGTTCCCCACTCCCTGAAGCCTGGACAGGACAAGATGTGCTGTGCTGGCTGACCCACAGTGCTGTGAAACAGATAGAATGACATGTTTTTGTAGGTTTTTCTGTGTGTTTCCTATTAGTGCTCTAAAATGTCTTATTTTTTTCCCCCTGACTTTGATGTCTGATTTCAAAGCGTTTCTGGAGAATTTCCTTTTGTGAAAAGCTGGTTAGGAGAAGTACTGCTAATGGTTTGGCTTAATCAAAAATATCTGGATTACCGTGATCTTAATATCATTTGAAATGCAGTGGTGATGTTGGCATTTATTCAATTCCACAAAGGAAGAATTTCTCTTATCACCAATCTCAATATGTTCTGTTATCTATAAAACTGACTGGAAGAGAAGTGTACTTTTATGTATTCCTTTATAATTTTGGACCTTTAGTCTAATAATTAAAGTCATTCTGACCATAATAACAAACCTGTGTGGTTTTGAGGGTTCAGATCCAATTCATATTCCACTATTTATGCAGTTTTACAAAGTTAATGAGAATTTCCTGGCCAAAGAAAACCCAGTCCTGTTCACACAGCTGTGTATGACTTCAGATTTTTGTAAGACTAGCTTTTTGGGCTCTCTTCTGTGAGCATTGACAGCAGTAGTCCACACATTCAGAACGTGCAGTCAGAGAAACAGAACCAGTGGCTTATGAATGCCACGTAAACCCTTTAACTCTGATCAGAATTAATATGATGGTAATGCAATTCCAATTCAAGGGACTGTTAAACGTTGTTCATCCTCAGCAAGTGCCCTAAGTGATATCTGTAATACACGTCCACAGAGGAATCAGGATACTTCACTCCAGTTGAGGGTCCAGTGTGAATTAGGAGGAAGAGGCAGATTGCATTTATTATGTGGGAGCTTTGTCTGATAGCAATCCAAGTAACAGGAAGGAAAGTATATCTTGATCTTTTAGTGGAAAAACATGCCATGATTTGAACCCAGTTGCGGAAGTTCATTCCCTATTCCTGTGAAGTGGGAAAATTTGTTAAGCATGAAGTTTTGTGTATCACAGATGCACAGAAGGCAGACACCTGCAATGCTCTTTCATCTCCAACAGTTTCCTCAGTCCTGACCCTCACTTTAAAAGAAAGATCAAGAATTTATAAAGCTTTGGAAAAGAGACTTGTCTTCCTGTGAGGTTTATTAGTTTCTCATTCTGAAGTGAATTAGGATAATTGATGAGTAAATGGCTTTAAGGAGGCAGAGGACTGTGGGAAGGGACAGTGTTAGCTCATAAATGTTTGTAGCATGCTTACTTGCTTTTCAAATACCATGTAGCTTATTTAAAAATGGTAAAGAAGGATCTGTTGGGCATGTTTCCCTTACTTGGACATTAAGGTAAATATTACTGATCATGTCTGTCTTTACCAAAGATACAAGTAGACAAATGGCAGAAACAAAAGGTTATTCTTTCCTGTGCCTGTAAGCCAAATAATTGTGGAGGAAATGCTTAAGAAAACAAGCCACCTCCAAACTCCAGGAAGATGATGTACTGAGCACCCCACTGAGAGGTATAGCTTGAAGGAAGTGCACAGGTTTTAACTATGCAAAACAAATGAGACCAGGGCTCAGCCACATTAATGTTTTTTTCAAGGTTATCTACCAACATCTGCAGCACATGCTAATGAGCCCCATGAACAGGTATGCTAGCTGAGCTTTAGCAGATGAAAAGGAGAGGAGATTTTACATGCTGCTGCTGTGAAGAATGCAGGTAATTTCTACTATAGCAATTAGAAACATCAGCAGGAGCTGCCTATAAATTGCTGGTCCTGCAGTTCTACTTCTGAAGCT
The DNA here is from genome assembly GCF_003945725.1 of Corapipo altera. Taxonomy (NCBI): domain Eukaryota; kingdom Metazoa; phylum Chordata; class Aves; order Passeriformes; family Pipridae; genus Corapipo; species Corapipo altera. Next base: position 2,324,845 of record NW_020884908.1, read on the forward strand.
GAGAATTTATAGAACACTGACCTTGTACGTCCACATGTACTCAATTCTTTTGAGTTTGGAGAGGTATTATTTAGGTGTAGCAGTAGTCCAGAAGTCAAGCAGACATAAACTCTACTCTGATCTCTGCATTGTTTCCATTGGGCATCTGCTTTTTTTCTCCAACCTTTTGTTCCATTCGTAAACTCTTTAGGAGGAGTTCATTTCGCGGTGTTTATAGAGTGCCTGTGTGATATGGTAATATTTTGGGGTAACTTCACATTGTGCTGAACAGGAGCATGATTTCCAGGTTTGATGCAGCATGTTTGGCAAGTTGGAAAGTGGCCACAATATGAAAAGTACTGTAGAGAAAAAAATATATCTACTTTAGGCATCCATGCCTACTTTCTCTTGTGAACCTCCAGATCCACTGCGTTTATTCTGTAATTATATGTTACTAGTGGTCAGAAGTCCCACAGGGCGAAATCTACCTAGGTTGTGTTTATCAAATTTACATTTAGCCCATTCTCATACCTCAGTAGTAATAAAGATTTTTGCAGTTAGAGCAGAGCTGACATTTTTGTTCATGGGGCACGAAACACAATGGAATACAGGTCACACTTCCGTAGTGGTGCTGGGTCACTGACTCTGGCTGGGAGAAAGACTGGCTGCTGTCATCGGTGTTGGAACTAATACAAAGAGCTGATGTTTGAGGAGTTTGCCATTTTTCATACTGACACTTGTGCCCTGTGGGTAAGTCAAACAAAGACTTTAGAACAAGTGAAGATGCTTTGAAATGTGTGTGTAGGCTTGTGTATATATTTGTGTGATAAATTGCTATTAAATAATCTTTCTCTTTATGCTCTCTTAGCCAATTCAGTAGAATACATAACATGTAGAATTAAAAGCAAAGCCAAAGGTAAGATCATATAGACATGGTTACTACTCCTTTAAAATGTCATCTCTGTTTTAAGATGGTTGCACATCTTTAAACACCTTATGCGTGTTGGGAAATGGAGTTCATAGGCACAGGTCTGCTCTTTGGCCCTGGGTTGAGCTACTGTCCATGGTTATGTGGAGACCCTGCCCTTCTCCCCTTTTGCCTTCCCATCTGCACCCCTTTGGCAAAGAAGACCACAGAACAAGCGCAAACAGGACAAACATAGCAAATTTGAAATAAAAAGTAAAATAGCTATGCTTGAAAGAAAAGGCAGTCATGCTTTGAAACATAAAACATATCTGACAAATGGTTGATCTCACATGAGTTAGCAGCTGGATGGTCCAATATTGAAGTCGGTTATAAAAATGCAGAGTGAGGCCAGGACAGTCGGAGAGTGGCAGAAACCTTTGTGTATTAATTTGATCTGGATCTTACAGTTGGAATAAGATATTGCTGAAGAATTGTGTATGAGAATGGGAACAGCATTTAAAATTTCTCTAACTTACAGACAGAGAAAACCCAGTATCTGATCTGAAACATCCAGTACCCCAGGCCCCCTCATATGAAAACTGGAACATCGTAATTTCTCGCAGTTTTGGAAGGGAGGTGCAGCTGCTACAACTGAAAACTGCTGAGGCCTTTTGTGTGAAGAAACAAAAATGCTCAAAATTTTATGTCAGCTTATACCCCAAAATCAATAAATACTTTACTCCCTCTGAATGTATCTGTACATATTGTGAAATATGCCATAAGGAACCAACAGTGCAATTAGGCAAGCACTCATTTGAAATATCCTCGGTATTTCCAGTACAGCTCCACCTTGGTGCAAAATTGCTCCCTCCAGGGAATCCATTTTGCTGCTTGTCCTTAGGGTATTTGCTTCTCTCTTCTTGTGTGGTTTATATTTTAAAGTCCCTCATCTCCTTTACGGATCAGGCATTTGTAATGATACAAAGTGGATTATGACCATTTGTTCTGTAAAATTAGCATAGAGAATATGGCACTGCATAAGGAAAATAATAAGGATTTGTTCTACAGTTTCTACCTAGAAGGGGTACAAAATTGGATTTCTCTTTTTGCATTACCTCTTTCCATCTGCTGTTCATTACAATTACTATGAGATGACATGCAAGCTAAAATTGCTCAGGGAGAAAAAAATGTTTGAAATGTCACTGAAACAAATATTAATAAAAAATTATTGTGATTGATTGATGTATGTGACTTGGGTAACTGTCACTGATGTATATAGTTCAGTAGCTCAGAAGAGTTAAAAAATTACATAGCTCACCTGCCAGCATCTGTGTGTGTGCAGGAGAGAGAAGAAAAGCACATAAATTTATATTTAGCAAAATGAAACCCCTACTACATTCTGTTATGGGTATAAATGCAGTACATTATAGGGCAAAATGTTACTTACTGTTCTAGTCACCATTGCAATCAGCTGAGAAAAGGGTACATAAGTGGCAGTATGTGATAGCTGGCAAATGCTGTTATTTATTGGAGCCAAAAAATCCAGAATGTACAACTGGTATGTTCCTGTGCATTTAATCACTGGGATTGTTGAAGCAAAATGAGACAATGACGAGTATGGTAATAATGTAATATTGTCAAGGTGAGAAGGAGTACTTGCACAATTCTTATTTTCCTCCAGAAGCAAAGAATGTTTTAAGATTTTGGTGAATGCAAGAAATGGGACGTGTCTCAGTGGGGCTGCAGTCTGCACTGGCACTGTGTAGACTGCAACTAGAAATCACTGGTAATAAGAGTTTTTCTTTGTTTTCCAGATACAAGCCTGTACATAAGAATTTGTTTATAAGAATAGTTTCCCACAAGGAATGGGCTTTATTTGCTTCCTGCTGGCAAAGTGCAGTAATCTCTAAACCCCCACATTTTTATGTGAAATTAAGTCTTTACTAGAAAGCTGGTTCCTGCCAAACACAAATGGCCTTAGGCCTGTGAAAATTCCTTTTTGTTTCTGCCTGTTCCAGGCTTTCTTCCCTGGTCCTCACAATCTGCTCATCAGCTATGCCTCTGGAGCCACTTCATGTCCTTTCCAATTCCAGCCCTTTTTCTAACCAGGTAACAGAAATAACCACTGCATATGGCATAACTTAAAGACCTGGTCTGGCAATTACATTAGGAGGCACATTTCTACTGTGATACAAGGGTCATTAAGTCAGCCTAATTGGTGTCCTGTTATGTTTTTAGTTGGTTTTGGTGTCCTCAGTGTGGTTTTTGTTATTAGCAATGAATGAACCTTTGTAGTTGCTTTGGATGAATTTCAGTTTCAGAAATGGCTGGGTGTCAGCTGTGATTAAAAAAAAAAAAAAAAAGAGGCAACCAAGTATTTGATTTGTCAATGACAAATGACTTCTTAGATGGCCATGGTCACCTTTAAAGAAAGGATGGCATTTTGTTACCTCTGTAGAAGGTCTAAGAGTGTGGTTTTTTAAATAATTCTTCTTTAGAATTGCACAATTTGTGGCTTTCTCTTCCAGTAAACAAGAACAGATAGTTTCTTAGTGGTGATTTTCATGTTTTACATATGCTTGCAATCCCTGAAAAAATCTTGGAGAAACTTAACAGCCTTTCTGAACAATCTAATAAGTGATAAAACAATTTAGCAGCATATTCACAGGTGCTGAGTGATCTTTTCCTAATGGGAACCCATCTGTTTCTTAGGCCTCTGCCCACCTTACCTGAAAGCACTTGTGTCTGTCTTTAAGGATCTGTATTTTTCTAAGTAATTTTAACATCCTTCCATAGAGTTTGTCGTTCTGTTTTTGCTGTCTTCATTGATGTTTTTAAAGCATCACTCTCTAACCTGAATGAATTGGCTGCTGTTACAATTCCTGCAGTGGATGTCTCACTTGGAAATAGTCTGCCAATCTTCCGTATTCCATGTGGACTCTGGAAGGTAACATGCATTGTGAAAATCATGAGCACAAGGACAAAGGAGCAGAATATGTTTTCTTTATTTCTCTTGTCTAAAGCAAAAAATAAGAATTGAGATCAGTTGCTAACTTAGCGTAGAGCCAGACTTTTGTGGCAGCAAGGAGAGGAGGAGACAGCTCAGGGCTTAAAACGGAAAATGTTTTCATATATGTTTCGCAAGTTGTAGGCAAAATTCCATCTGGTACTTAGATTAGGCACAGTACTGCTTGTACTAGATATGTGTTATCTAGGAAAATCATATAGAGCAATGCTTTGGAGACACCCACATAGGGGACGAAGAATCACATAGGACATTCAACCAGTTAGTTATGTTATGCATTTAACCTGACCTTTGAATTTCTGGACCAAAGGAAACCTGACTCCCAAAATCAGTCAAACCACTCCTGATGCACTGTAACATTAGTGAACATAGGCTTTGCCCTCCTAAACTCTGGCTGCTGGGTTCCCAGCAGTCACAGTACTCTGATTCTCTCTCCCTGTAGTTATGCACATATTCCTTTGATGTGTCTTACTCAGTGTTTCATCACTGGTTTATCATGGGCTCTAGCATCTCACTTAGGCTCTCTGCAAACTGGTAGTAAAGGTACGCCCTGGACAGCCAGTTAGGAACTCATGCTCCCGTGGCAGGAGAACATCTACACTGGTCTGAGAGCTGCTTTACAGTCCTGAATGCAGCTAAGCAGGGGCATGGTCAGCAAATGTTGTGGTGGGGACAGGATATGTTGGTGAGGGAGACTGTGATCTGTGGCACGTCTGAAATGATGGAGCTGTAATTGTAGTAATTCCAGAGGGTACTGGTACACAAACTGTTTGAACTGTAATGTTCTCCTTCATTTTATTACCAGAACTCCTAAATTGAATTATAGCCTCACAGCTTGTTGTTCCCTACTGTTTGTTCTTTATGCAAACTGTTTATGTGTCATCATGATCTAGAGCTATTTTTGGCACAGCATTAATCTTTTTGTAATGTGACCTTGCCTTGTTAATACTTCCTCTCTGAGAGTTTATGAGCGGACTGTTGGCTTTGTGCTCCAAAGCGCTGACTCCAACTCTCTGAACACGCTGTCTGCTTGTCTGAGTGTGAGGGTTATGCCTGGATTTCGGGTGACCTGCTGGGCTTCAGTAATATTGTTTATGGTAGAGAGAGTGAAAAATTCCAGGCAGTGTAATTGGTCTGACAGCCACTTCCACGGTGTCTGTGGTATCACAAAGGAAAGTGCTGTCAAAACAGCAATGCCATGGGAGATATTAATGACAAAGTTGAGATGAATGGGGCTTTGAAAATGGGTAGTCTGATGACTAAGGAGAGGCTGGGATGCATTTGCATTTGTCATGACTTTGCCTGAACAGTGGTGGAGTGAGGGATGCTCCTTTGGAAATATCAACAGTAAAGCAATATTAATATTTCAGTGAGATAAGTCATCTTTCTCAGACTTTCCAGCACAACATGCCGATATAGACTCTTTTTCATCTTGCTGATGCTTTTTGTGTTAACGTCTAATTTCCCACTTTGTGCTTTGTCATTCCCATTTCAAGCTTGTAATTACTTCTTGTGCACTTGGAGAAAGTCTGCCTCACTTAATGAGAGTTGTTCCAGTTTAGCTAACCGAGGATTTTCTGCTGGAATTGACATACTGTATTTTAATACATGTTAATGAGTACTTTTAATCATGTTAATTATGAATGCATAGTCTTGAAGCACTTTGATATTATACTATCAGATAGCAAAAGAAATACGAAGATGGGTAGAATCATTAAATTTCTGTAGCCCTAATGGTCCTAGATTATAAGCAAGGCCAGTTTCAAAAGGGAACATTCTACCTTTTCTTAAACTGCTCAATTGTAGCTGGAAAAAGGCCGTGAGTAAAAGATCCTCCACGGGCCCTGCAAAGATCCACGTCTTAAAAAAATACACAACTTGCCTTCAAGGCTGTTAGTTGACTTAGACTGTGGATAGAACACTGCAGACTGAAAAGGGAAATAAATGCTCCTGATCCTCCAGCAAGCTTGCAGTTCTCTCTGTGGCTGAAATGTGCTTAATGGTGTCTATGAACTGAAACACCTAAAGTACAGATGGATTAGGACTGGAATCTACCATTTTAAAACTTTCCTCTGTATTTTAAAAAAGGTGAAAATAATCATACTAGACTGCAAGGTCTAAAGAGGTTTCAGATTCTATGAAACGCTCTTTTAGTTATATTATTATAAAAATATTGACATTTTTATGCCCATAGTTGCACTCAAAGAAAAAAGTTTCTAGTTTTTGTCTATATGTTGGTAAATACAATTTAAAAATCTTAATTCTTAAAAAGCTTGGCAGGCATTATGTCTCTGTATGTATAGTTTTTTTATGCTGCCAAGATCTGAATGGTAATTTCTGTACAGATAGATGAAGTTCTGAGTAATAGTCCAGTACAGTTTAAGGAAGAAAAACTTCGGAAATGTTCCAAAATCTTACTTTGCGATCCCACCATCTTGTGGCAGTCTGTGGTATTGCCTTAGGAAATTAAAAAAAATTAAAAATTAGTTCAAAATACTGTGCTTGTGTCCCTGTCTACTAATTGTGACCTGGGTTTCTAACCCCAGCTTAGGAAACACTTTTCTGTATACTGGTATACAGCATGTGCTTCAGGAGGTTAGTTTGAGAGCACAGGACTTCCTACTGTTTCCTTGCTCCTCTCTCAGGTAGAGCCACAATCTTTAGCACTTAACTAACCCTTTCCAGCAGTAGTCTATCAGTACTTCACATCGAAAGAAGAAAATTTATAAATTGCATTAATTTTCAGGGCTTCTGTCCCCTTCTTCAGCCTTTTGCTGTGCCCATCTGCTCTGCCCTCAAGGAGCAGGTATTCCCCTTTACAACAAGGCTTGATGTAAGATTATTCTTACTGCATGAAGCATGATCCTGGCAGTATAAAGAAGGGAAGATGGTACTGCTTAATCCCCTTAGTAGGAGATCTGTGCACTAACTTTTAATCATTCTTCAGTACTTTCCCTCACTTAACCTGTTTGAATCTTGTATTTTGGAAAAGGCTTCTCCGGTTTTATGCAGATAGTCTCTGGAAAGAGGTGGTTCAGTTCTTCAGCAATTTTCCTTGTTTAAATAACAAAAATAGTAATAATAAATTCTTCAGAAAGACAGCCAATGCCAAGCAATCAGAGTTAAATTCTCTGCAGGTGGATGGCCTGTGCTCACTCTCATTTCAGGGCTTGTACTAAAGCTGACAGTTCGCATCTGCTCTTTGTGGCTACTTTCTCTGACTAGAGAAAGTCTTCCCCTCTGCGTTTGCTTTTTTCCTTTCTGGATGCACTGACAACTTAGGAAACTGAAGATCTCTGTGTAAAATTGCTTCTTGGATGAGGCTGAATAGTGGCAACTGCCTGGGCATGCGTGCCATGGTTGTGTTTTAAAAAGTGGCAGCAAGACATGCTGGCAACTACCTGAGAGATTATTGGGGTCTGAGCTTTAAGTTCTTGGGTTGTGCGGTCTGCAAAGAGTTTTGTTAGCCAGGATGTCAAGAAGAGCTTCATTTTGCTTAGCTGGCATCTGGATTGGCAATAGGTAGTATGGAAAGGTTAGAGGCCAAATCTGAGCTAGCATTTGAGATCTCATAAAAGAGTACAGTTATACCCATATCACGTATAGTACCATCCCCTACATTTGTTATATATGCACCCAAGGAACAGGGTGGGGTGTAAACACTGTTCTAAATTGAAGCCACTCGACAGTAGAGGGTTCCAATCAAGAGATTAGAGTCTGAACTTTCTTTAAAAATGTGGATTTGCATTAGTGCTTTGTAGAGTTTCTCCAGAAAACGCTTTTTTTGAATTTGGGCTGGGAATTATTCATGATTGAAATAGAAATGTTTTCTGCAAATTTATTTTGAGGAGATTGGTGATGGGTGACATTGAAATTTATACAGTGCTTTATCATCTCTCTTCTTCTGTTTTGACATACCATACCACATTATTCTAAGGTTGTTCCCATCATTCTTGTTAAGATTTAACTTATTTAAAGCCATTACTGTTTTAACAGATCATTTCAAAATAATGATTAACATGCCTCTAGCAAAGCTTAAGTGCATCAAATACCAGTGGTTCTTTTGAGACACTGAGTTTAAAAATATTCTAAGTGTAAAGTTTCCAAAGGAAAAGAAAATACATAGTAATGCACATTGTAGAAATGTCTATGCATTTTCTGTTAAGGAAATGAGCATAATTTAGTGTCTGCTTTTTTGATTCTTCAGAAATCAGAGGGAAAGATATCAGCTTGCAGTACAGCTCTTTATCTGAACCAAGGAAAGCATGTAGAACATTCCAGTAAGGATTTGAATAAATGCCTGAGTGGCTAAACCCAGAGATGGTGTCAGATGTAATGCAAGAGAGATTTCTTCATGCTAAGTCATAGCTTTTATCTAATTTCTACTTACTTTTCAGAGACGTGCTCCTAAGTTACCAGAATGTAACTTTACACCCCAGAAACATTCAAGCAAGTGTGATTGCATACACCGAAGTTGTGATTTTGATTCTCCTCCCCATCTTCTTATTTTCAGTATGCCTGATAAACAGCCAAGGCTCTTACTAGCTGTATCCAAGAAAACCCTTAAGCTTCTGCAAATGTAGTTACAGGAAAGCACATGTCATATCAGGTCTCTGACTGTCAGCCCTGTAATGTTACCTGCTAGCATTCAGACATTTTCTGTTTGGTGCCTTAGCTTACTCAGTACAGGATAGAGCTAAAACCCATTTCCAAGGGATTTATGGTTCTGTGTGTGAAGTATATACAGGTTTTCAGTGTAAGAGTACAGCTGAAAGGCAGAGTAGTTATTTTGTGGGAGCCCACAGGAAAAAGAGGCATGCCAGGGAAAGAGCTGTAAATTCAGATGGGGAAGCTTCAATTAAACACCTGTGGTATATATGGTTTCCTTTAAAACCTGCTTCCTTACTACTCATAGCAGAGGAGATGGTGATACAGTGGAATTGAAACATGCTGGGCATGTTTTGGGAGCGGGGGCCGTCTCTGGTAGGAGAATAATCTCCACTGTGTGAATGTAATACCTGGCTTCTGGCTTAGGGGAAAATGAAAAGCATCATTTAAGACATATTTTGCATGTCTGATGGGAGATGTTTGTCAACAAGAGCCAGGATCTTCTCAATACCTGTGCCTGCAAATAGGGCCTTATGTATAGTTATAAGAATAAATTACCAGTTGACAAATTTGCCTGTGGATATCCTAAGTTCTTTATAGGACAGAAAAGCCCAACAAAAAGCAGATTACAGATAGGATCTGTAAGTGTATATACTGCTGATGAGTAAAATCTGAGGTGGCAATGGAAAAGGGCCAGTTTTTAGCCTGTCTTATCCTCATTCACAGTAATGTCTTCTTGTATTCCAACCCAACAGCAATACAGATGTGCACACAGTCGCTTCACTGCTTAAGCTGTACCTAAGGGAACTCCCAGAACCAGTCGTACCATACGCCAAATACGAAGATTTCCTTTCCTGTGCCAAAATGCTCAGCAAGGAGGAAGAAACGGTGAGTTGGTAACTTGAGTAAGATGAAATAAAAGGCTGTTCCAGTTTTGAGGAGAGAAACTGGTCATTGTCCTACTTTAAATGTGTCTTAATTTAATGAAATCTGTTAATTGAGGCAGTTTTTGTATGAAAATTGTTGCCACCTGGGCCCTTTGGAAGTCTGAATAAAGGTGCATAGCATAACCATAGCTGTATTTATTGCATGACACTGAATCCAGTTCAAGTAAACATCATTGTAGTCAAAAGTTTTCATTTTGCATGGAAGAGACTTCTGTTTTCATGGATTAGAGTCTGAACTGTAAAAGGAAGGGTCTTGATGGTTGCTGTTCAACTCTTGCCATTAAATCAAGAGTCGTTTTTTTCTGAGCGCTGGGATGCCAACTTTTACTGACTCTTGACTGAAGGCCAATCAGCTCTACTCCTTGCCTGTTATTGAATCACAGAGCTTCAGAAAGATGGAGCAGGCCATCTTCCAGACTCTCTTGAAGAAACAGTGTAACAGAGATGAGCAGATTAAGGGTTCTGACTGGTAATATGTGCCCTGCAGTGGCGTGCACCTACTACATATTATGTAGTAGGCACTACTTAGTCTGAAGACATAAGAAACTTGAGTGCTTGTTTTTACGTTGTTCTGTGTGCTTATGGGTAATTAAGTCAACCCTAATATTTTCTTTTCAAAGTACATCCAAATAGGTGTATCCTGTTGATGTCAGTCTACTCCCTTAATTTTCTAAGATGGTTATTTCCATTTAATTCTTTTTTGACATTTGAAATTCTGCTAGAACTGGAGCCCATCCTACCTAATCTTTTAATTAATTAAGATGAGTAGGACCCCCTTTTTAGTAAGAAACTGTCTCCTTTCTGACTTTTCATGATGACTACCAACTGCAGAGGTGGTAGTTGTTCCCATATGATAAAATGGGAAGAGAAGAAAGATCTGACAAACTGTGTTCTATGGCCTTGATGTCTTAGACCTATTGAAATCAAACTGGTTTCTTCACTGTGCTTTACAGCTTGCTACAAGGTGCACATTCTTGTCAGCTGCTTGCAAAAGGTGGGAGTGGGCTGTTCAGCTGTTTTAATTTAAGCTGCTCTTTGCACAAGTTGTGGCAGGGGATCCTTGGAATCGAAGCTGCAGCTGTTTGCTTACTTGTTTTGCATATGCCTCTGAACACTGATAGCTCCAATGTAAAGCCACCTGACAGCCCTGCAGTTAGTCATCATGTAGTTTACACTTCAGTTATATTAGTTCTGTAATTTTACAGTAACTTAGTCGAGTGTATTTATGTATTTCCTCTGTAACTATGCCATGAAGTACTTTATAAAATTACTTTTGAAAGCAAGATTCAAATTACAGTGGCCTTTCTGTGCTGGAGTTGGTCCTGGCAGTTGGTCCTGGCAGTTGGTCCTGGAGTGGCTATGGGTGATGAGCCACTTCAGTCCTTTTTGGTGGCTCAGCAGTCCAGCTGTAAAGCTGTCTGACTGGATTTTCAGTTGACCTTTCTCTACGCAGAAGTTGAAAGTGCAGTCACTATTAAGGGAGAGAGCTGCACATCTTAATTCTTTTCTTAACCCACAGCCAGCAAACTTCTGCACTATCATGCTCTGCCCATCTTGACTTGCGTTTGTTTTCATAACATACTGTAACCAAAACCCCACTGAATCTGGCAAAGTACCAAAACCCCACATTGAAAAAGAGCCTAAAGGTGCTGGGTGGTGAGGAGCGTGGCCAAGGTCTGTTTCCAAAGGGGACAAGAATTACTGTGTGAAATTCTGCCTGTCCCATTCCCAGGGTGGGCACAAACTGAAATAACTGTTTATTAGTTTGGTATGGACCAGAACTGGGTAAAATAACCAAATAGTTTCTCGTATGAAATGCCAAACAGTTGAAGCAGAGCTGTTCCTGGAAGCCTCAGCCTTGTTATTAGCAGGAGAAATGGAGCTGCTGGTCAAAGAAAGAAAGAATGAAACAGAAAGAATAGACAGGATGAAACCAAGATATTTATTTACTTGTTTATTTTTTTCCAGAGCTAATCCTTCTTAGCCAAAACCAAAGTGGGTTCTACAAGCTGTTCCTGATCATAACCTGTATGAACACTGCAGCATCGGTGATGTGTTTAGTGTCTTGGAATTGAAATTGGAATTGCTGACTTTTTTTAATGTCTGGTAAAATAGTAAGAAAGTGTGCCTCTTCACCCTTTATTTTTCCTTAAATCACTTAAAGGGCCTGAAAGAACTGGTGAAACAAGTGAAGAGCCTGCCAGCTGTCAATTATAATCTGCTGAAATACATCTGTAGGTAAGTGCTCTTGCAAGAATATCACAATGGTATTTATAACTGTGAACTGACAGACAAACCTGTCTGTGTATGTGCCCTGAAGGAAAAGCATTACTCACAGCTGGAGGACTGGTGAACTCAAGTGAATGCACTAAAACTGTAGGTTTACTGCATGACTAATTAGTAATTTGCTCTAGCAAGGTGCACAGTTAGGACTTTTCTTTCGTAAGCAGGCTGCACTCTGCAAGGAGTGCAAAAAGTTAGAAGTTAATATATTCTGTCCTTTTTGTAGGACCCTGACTGTAGTTATTGGCATTGGCTGTGCCCTCCTGAAGTGCACAGCCTTGAAAACTGTATGTAGATATCTATATATCTTGTAGTATAGAGAGTAGTTTTGTGAATACATCTAAGATCTTAAAAAATTTGTTGCACACAGTTGCAATTTGTGAACTTAGAGATAAGTTCCCAGCATAAAAAAATTAAAATGTAAAAGAATCTAAGCTTTTTATTAATTCAAAGTTTGCATTTTAATTTTATGAGCTAAATAGTTGATTAATTATGCTGGAGAAAGTTGCCATCTTCAACAGTTACCTTGTAGTTGGTCCAGAATGAGATTGAAATTTTTTTATCAGTGTATCATTCTGAAGAAAATCTGAAGAAGTTGAAGACAATAGCCTTAAGATTTCAATATGTTCCATGAGTACTCAGAATGGAATACTTGAACTGTGTTAAGGAACAATCACGTGCTTTGACTTTTTTCTTTTTTTTCCATTTAATTTTTATGTGTTTCCTAAGGACCTCTTTTTTCCCCACAGATTCCTTGATGAAGTCCAGTCTTATTCAGGTGTAAACAAGATGAGCGTGCAAAATCTGGCTACCGTTTTTGGCCCCAACATCCTTCGCCCCAAAGTGGAAGATCCTCTGACTATCATGGAGGGTGAGCTTACTGTACATAACCTGCAATAGAAAGAAGAAGTGCCTTTAGGTTTATTAACAGCACATACCAGTCCATGTAGTATATGCAGTAAGCTCCATACATCTGTTCTGTAGACACAGAAATGTTCAACCTGAATGAACTTCTGGGTTAAATCTTGCAGGTTATAAAAGGTACTGAAACATGCAGCATTGCAAACAGACTTTTCATGAGAGTGTTCTGCCCTGGCAACTTTACTAAACATGTACCTTTTCTCTAAACACTTCCTGCAAACATGGCATGTTCTTAGTAAGCACGTGTGGTTAGAGTGCAGTTAATATTTTACCTGTGGTAAAATATTAAAAAAAACTATGAGAAAAAGTTACTACAGGTTCACACTGCAGTGACCCGTGTAGAACCCCCCACAAGGCAGTTGTATATTACATGCCTTCTTGCACAACAGGGATCAAATTGTTGTCTGCATTCTGGTACTTACAGCAGTGTTCAGCTCTAGCATTTTGCTGTGATTAAGGTAAAAACATGGACACGACAATCTTCTCCTATAATCTCCTTCAAGGTTTAATCTTTGTGGCTTTCATTCTCCACAAAGTACGTGATGCCTTTTCTTGCTCCAAACACCTTTTTTTTTTTAATATGTAGGATTTACTTAACTTTCTCAGAAATTAGGGAGGTACACAGAGCTTGCACTGAAAATTTTACCTAAACCCAAAAAACACAGTTTTCATAGTTTATTTGAGAGTGTATAGAATTACTCCTTTTCTGTATGATGCTTTTTCTCTTCCTGAGATACTATAATTCCCTGTCCACTTTGTTAATTTACTTGTTTTTCTGAAGTCTTGTTTCCTTCTTCTTCCTTTTAATTTTTATCACAATGACTGTGTTGTTGTGAATGGAAACATGGCATTTCCAAATCATGTATAAAATCTGTGAATACCCAGGTTTAGCTTTCTGAAGAGTAGCTCAGACAAATCAGAACACTTAGAGTGGAAAGGGGTTTTAATCATCAGCTTCACTTTAATGTCTGGGTTCTCATTATCACAGAGGAAGGTTTGATCATGCATTTCATTCAAAAGGGTTTGCAAGAGCAGGTGTCTGATTTACGTGCATGACTGTGCATGAGTATCATCACACCTGTGCAGTTTCAAGTACCCTTAAATCTGCATTTGTGGCTTTTCCCCTGATTTCTGTACATCTTTCCTCGAAAGCCCTGTGTCTGATACAGGGGTGCAAAGATGAGCTTCACTGTGTCATTGAATTCCTAGTTTACACATCTTACGTCATCTCCCCATGATGTTTTGAGAGGCAAACACAGGTGTTTTCCTGCTTTGTTTCCTTTCTCTTCAGCTGTCTTGTCGTGTCTCTCTTAGGAGTTACCTTTTTTTGTGTGTGTGTGTGCACATGCTGCCCATCACTTCAGCCTGTCTCTGTTTCTATCTGCAGAACTGCCAGACTGACTAAAGTAGTACCTTCTCTTACCCTGACACTTCTGTAGAGCTTAACAGCCTGGTAGATAACTGCTGTGAATGTTTTTCTTGGTCAGGTAGCAAACTGTCCCTTCTTTCCATGCTTTTGCATTAAAGTAGTGCAAAAAGTGGCTCAAATTGTTTAATAGATTGGAACTGGGGAGAGATGTCACAGAGCTGATTTATACCACTGAAGTCAGTAAGAATGGTGTCTCAGAGGTTGACATTTGCTGGTAGGACACAATGCATCTTCATCTCACCTGGGGCAGGGAAACAAGTTGGGGACTGGGGATGGGGAGAGGTGTTAGCCATTCCTAAATAAATTACTATCTTCTAGGTTTATATTTGTGAATATAAAGGGAACTGGCTGTTTTCTAAAGTTGGTGAGTTGGTTTGGGTTTTTTGAAAGTTTGTGCAAGAAAGTTTTCATTTTCATGTTTTTTTGTTGATGTTGTTTAGTTGGTTTGTTTGATTTTAAACTGAGTAGAAAGGGAAAATAATGTGTTTTTCCTGTTCTTGAAAGCAACTCTCCAGCCTGCTTATCAGCAGCCCTAGCATTAAAATCATGGTGACTGCTATAGGAAATGGGATGGATACTACACTTGCTGTATGAAAATACATATATTTTTTTGCTAATGAGAAACAGGTTTGAATAAAGAGATTTATGACCTCTCTTTAAGCATAACTTTAAGATTTGACATAAGACATTGCTGCTTTGCAATTGTTCTACACATAGTTAAATGTCTTCTAGCAAAGACTGTATGTTGATTGGTGCCTATTGCCACCTTTCCTCATTGCTGTTTTTGGAATATACAGAGTGCTTTTCTTCCACAGTCATTCAAAGTCAAACATGCAGCTATGTGTAACCGTACCTGTATAATGGGGATGAGGAGTTGGGTTTGTTTGATTCAGGAGAGATTTTTTTTTCAGAATTCCAACCATGGGGCAATTTTTTCCTGTCAAATTCAGTGGTAAAAGTTGCCTGAGTACAGTGCAATGTTTGTAGTAAAGTTCTGCACATAACAGGTAATGTTCTCAGAAGGAATACAGCCAAGTGTGCCACGGGAGTAACTAAGTGAATTTTCCTGCTGCCTAGTTCTAATGTATGATTTTGCCATAGCAAACAAACAAACGAGAACACTTAAAAAGATGTTGAGTACCCACGTTGAATTGGCTCTTGGTACTTGTATTTTAAAAGGGCGGGGTATAAACATCCAGAATATTACAAAGGAGTTGATGTGAAACCATATTGCACAGTGGGAAGTTATTGATTAGAAGAGCACAGCAAGCCTCTGAAAGCTTTTTAGGAGTTTAAAAATGAGGTGGTTATTATAACTACCTTGACCTTGTTCCTGAAATATTCTTAATAATCCTTAATGAGGATCTACTTAACAAAATAGAGTTGCACATCTTTATCACGCCAAGTCCAGTTCTAAATGTTAGTGTGTAAATTACAGTGCAGTCAAGTGGTGTGCACACCAAGGGGTTGTTCTTTAAGAGGAGAGGTAGCCATTTATTACAGCATGCAGCAAGCTGTGATCCTGTATTAATTCCATACTGTGCTATAATGTGGCATAGTTTCCTGACTGCATATAGTCTCACTGTGGAGTGGTTAAAGGCATTCACATTAAATTAATTCCATCTCATTTTGCTTCAGAAGACTAAAATGTCTGTGTTCCAGAAGGCAAATCCCTTGCCTGCCCATTTTCTGCTAAACTTATAAATATAGGTGCTGTGCCAGAATAAGACTTTGGGTTTGAAATTGTCATCACATTGAGTAGAAACACATCACTCAGAATGATGTTATCCTTTGCTACTCATCATCTCCTTCTGTGATTTTCCAGGGATGCAGTTGCTGTCACTGTAATAGCTTCTTTGCAAATGTTCCTGTTATTCAGGGGGTCTGTGAGGCCTGCTGGCTTGGTTTGGTGGAAGGAAGAGTTGATGCTGATGTGGCCCTGTAGCCAGGAGGCACTTCAGTCTTGTTAAACATTCAGGGTGTTACACAAATGGATGCACTGTGTAAACGTTTGTATAAGCTGAATGTTTATTAAGCATTTGTGGACTGTGATGAATAAAGTATGTTTAGGCCTTAAATAAAACAGGACATTCATGACCATGTGCTTGGTGTCTCTTTTCAGGTACTGTAGTAGTCCAGCAGCTCATGTCAGTGATGATTAGCAAACATGAAGAGCTGTTTCCCAAGGATGCAGACCCTCAGGTGGGACCTGAGGTATGCAACAACAACAATGAAATTCCAAAGAAAACGACTGCAGGGCAGCTACAGAACAAAGAGAACAACAATACCAAGGAGACGGCAGTGAGGCGCTGCTCTTGGGACAAGCCCGAGTCTCCCCAAAGGGGAAGCATGGACAGTGAGTCTCCAACTGCCCTGCCAGGCAGCAAGACAAATAGTCCCAGGAACAGCATCCAGAAACTCGATGTCACCAGAAGCCCACCACTCATGGTGAAAAAGAATCCTGCTTTTAATAAAGGTAGCGGCATAGTCACCAACGGGTCCTTCAGCAGCTCTGTGGAGGGCCCTGAGAAGAGCCAGACCTTACCAAACTGTTCCCTGCAAACCAGGAGAACGTCATCCCTGAAAGGACCGGTGACTAAGATGGGAACACACAGCGTGCAGAACGGAGGTGTGCGGATGGGTGTTTCCAGCACAGACGGGCACAGCAACACCCTCAACAACCGGGCCCCGGGCTGGGTGCCCAATGGCTACGTCACTCTGAGGGACAACAAGCAGAAGGATGCTGTGAGTGAGTCAGGACAGCACAACAGGCTTTCCACCTACGACAATGTCCACCAGCAGTTCTCTATGGTGAACTCTGATGACAAACAGAGCGTGGACAGTGCCACCTGGTCAACGTCCTCTTGTGAGATATCCCTCCCTGAGAACTCCAACTCCTGTCGTTCATCCACCACCACCTGCCCTGAGCAGGACTTTTATGCGGGTAACTTTGAAGACTCTGTGCTGGATGGGCCACCACATGAAGACCTCTCTAACCCAGGTGACTATGAGAACAAAAGTGACAGAAGGAGTGTGGGGGGCCATAGCAGCCGAGCCACCAGCAGCAGCGATAACAGTGAAACGTTTGTGGCCAACAGCACTAACAATCACAGTGCTTTGCACAGCCTGGTGTCCAGCTTGAAGCAAGAGATGGCCAAGCAAAAACTAGAGTATGAGACAAGGATAAAAAGGTAAGATGTTTTGGCTCTACCGTCTCACTGCCTTCTGCAGAGTAAATCCAAGTTTTCCCTCTCATGACTTGCAGCAGGTGCAGTCACTACTGTGTCACTAGGTGCTTGCCAGTGAGTTTCTCATCTTTCAGTGTTGACATACTCTGGCATTGCTTCTGTGACACCGTGATCCCAAGGGGTTTGTTTCAGAGCAGTTGTTTGCCACAGTTGTGACATGCTGTCCTGTTGGTGTCAAAAATACAGCCAGAACCTTGTGAGTTTTTTCTCTAAAATATAATTAACTAAATCACTAGGCTCTCAGAACATTTTCATTAGTTGATGCCTGTTCTCCAAAGACTGAGAAAGGCAACTGAATATCACCTTTCATTGAAAGCAGTGTTGTTGGCTTACACCATCCAGAATTTTTTGGGATTGGGGAGACTGCTGGACTCCTTTCCGGTTCTCATTTCTCTTGAGACGGTGCAGCACCTGGGAGTTAGCTCTGTTCACAGTCCTGTCTCTGTTCTGCTGCTTTGCCTGAGGCTGTCCTTCACAGTTCGAACCTATTAAAGGAGGCACCTTCTTTAATAGGTCAGCCTGTGTCTTTGTCTACAGGTAGTGCAGACTCTGCTAGCACACGAGGTTGCTGAGGTGGATGGCCATAATGGTCAGTGAATAACCTCAGAGTCTGGGCTTAGCATTACTTAGTGCACACATTAACTAGTCACAGCAGAACAGAGCTGAATGTGCTGTGTTTGTAATAAGGATTCTTCAGTAAGGCTGTTCAGGACTTTCTGTTCTCACCTCTGTTACACAGCAGCTCTTTGCCTTAGTACCTCTGGCACTGCAAGTCCTAGTTGGATCACAACATGTGACAGCTACTGGCAACAGCAGCTGCCAGTCAAAGTGCAGCACACAGAATGTTGCAGTCTTTTGCCCACATCACTATTTTCAGCATGGTATGCAGTGCAGGAGAGCACTTCATAAAATGTTTAATATGCATGACTACTGTGTATTTAATACCACTAAGATTATAGAATCATCGAATGGTTTGGGTTGGAAGGGACCTTAAAGATCATCTAGTTCCAACTCCCCTGCCATGGGCAGGGACACCTTCCTAGAGAGATCACCTTACTAGACCAGGTTGCTCAGAACTCCATTCAACCTGGCCTTGAACACTGCTAGGGATGAGGCATCCACAGTTTCTCTGGTCAGCCTGTTCCAGCGCCTCACCACCCTCACAATAAAGAATTTCTTCCTAATATTTAACCAAAATTTCCCCTCTTTCAGTTTGAAGCCATTTCCCCTTGTCCTGTCACTACAGTTCCTGATGAAGAGTCCCTCTCCGGCTTCCCTGTAGGCCCCTTCAGATACTGGGAGGTTGCTATGTGATCTCCACGCAACCTTCTCTTCTCCAGGCTGAACAGACCCAACTTTCTCAGCCTGTTTTCACAGGGGAGGTGCTCCAGTCCTCTTATCAACGTTGTGGCCTCCTCTGGACTTGCTCCAGCAGTTCAGTGTCCTTATGTTGGGAGAACCAGAACTGTACACAGTATTCCAGGTGGGGTCTCACCAGAGCAGAGTGGGAGAGAATCGCCTCCCTCAACCTGCTGGCCACTCTCCTTTTGATGCAGCCCAGGACACGTTTGGCTTTCTGGGCTGTGAGCACCCACTGCCAGGTCATCTTTACTTTTTCATGAACCATCACCTACGAGTCTTTTTCCACATGGCTGCTCTTAATCACTTCTCTACCCAACCTGTAGGTGTGCCTGGGATTGCCACAACCCAGGTGTAGGACCCTGCACTTCACTTTGTTGAGCTTCATGAGGTCCATATTTACGGATATATGCAGATCCATATTTGCAAATAGATACAGCAGGTAAATCAGCTGAAGAAAGGAGATTAGCAGTGAAACATAGGCGTTCAGGGCATTACTGTGGCCTTGTGGGTGACACTAGTGAACTACAGCAGGAGCTGGGTGTCAGCACTTCCAGAAGTAAAAGGAGTAGTTAGCCTATTCCTGGAGAATTAGATGGAGCTGTTTGCCTCTGTGCCTCTTGCCTTTGTGGCTGTTCCAGGGCATTTTCTAAATGAGCTACCACAGAGATTGCCCTATGAGAACAGTTCATTGATGGAAGCCATGGTTTGTAGTCTGAGCTTTGTAAATGAAAAGGCCTGTATGAATTTGGTGGTGGTGTGCGTTTCTGCTTGAGTGAGTGAGGAGTGCTGCTCAGGAGCTGTCTGCTTTTATTTCATTTATGCAGCTTGGAGCAGAGAAATCTCACCCTGGAGACGGAAATGATGGCCCTGCATGAAGAACTGGATCAGGAGCGGAAGAAGTTCACAATGGTAGAAATCAAAATGCGTAATGCAGAGCGGGCGAAGGAGGATGCAGAGAAGAGGAATGATATGCTGCAGAAGGAAATGGAGCAGTTTTTCTCTACTTTTGGAGAACTGACAGTGGAGTCTCGCAGACCAGAAAGAGGCAACACCATCTGGATCCAGTGAGCTTTGAGAGAGTAGACTGTGGGACTTTAGGAAGGGCTTGGGGGTATTTTACTGTATCAGGTGGCTGGTCACCTGTCTGAGGCTAGTACTCAACAAAATGTTATAAACCCTTGAAGGAAGGAATCGTACAGACATAATCACTCATATCTACAGCGTGTACTTATCAAGTTATACTCTTTGAATGCTTCATGAGACTACTGTCAAGTGTTACAACTGGATATGTGTATATAAATTTAAAAAAATCACACCTTAGAGAGCAAGAGATGTATCTGAAGAAATATTTTAATGCAAGTCTTGTATTTAAACTGGTAAATTGAAATGTTGTTGCAATCAAGCTTTATATAAAGGCTTTTCTCCCTTGCACTTAACATAATAAGCTATTTTTGGCATTGTGTTACCATCAGCTTATTTTGTATATCAAATGTTTTTTCTGTTTTTGTTTTGTTACCCCTTTTGCTGGGGAGTGAAGATAAACAGATATGTTAAGGTTTACGTGTCAATGGTTAACCCTAATTTGCGTCGCTTCTAAAAAGACAGCAGGATGAGAAAACAGCAGTATTCAATGGGCAAAATAAAGCAGTACTAATTTAACAGAAGTGATGGCCAGGGTAGAACTAAATGAGGATATCAAGTCAGCAAAATTGGGGGCAGTGGCAAAGGGGTAACAGCTGCTTGTTTGGGAGCAAATGTGGGTGGCATAGTAAGAAACTGTGAGAGTGGAAAGGGAAACTTAAGGAGAAGTTAGTCATATGACCAGAGCATTTTGGTGCCCCCTAAAGAAGCCCTGTGCCTGATCACTGCAGCTCAGAGAAGGAATATAAACCAGTTGTTCTGACCATATTTGCATCTGATTTACCTCTGTACTGCGGGTGAAAGTGAATCCTTTTTGTAATGCTGGTGAAGGGACACACAGAGGGGATAAACCAGAGATCCTGGTAGCCTTGTCATTGTGATGGGTACTGAAAGAAATATCAAAACCATTATGTTCAGAGTAGAAATTACTGGAGCAACTGGCAACAAAGAGTAACTAAGGAAGAAAGCACACCAACATATTCACCACTTGTATTGACAGTGTATATTAGCAAGTTATCACGCTGTCTGCATGCTTCAAGACATTATTGTAAGTGTTACAACTGTGAAAGTCCCCAGGCTCACCAAGGGAACACCTAGAGGGAACAGCCTGGAGCCTATCAGCATGTGGAATGTCAGTGAAAAAGAAACAGCAAAGCCATGCTGTAAATTAATCATTTGTTTGGCATCTTTACATACAGTAAGTATAACTGGTATTTTCTACACCGTGTTAAGGATGTTTTCTTTTATCTTTGCATTTAGGACTGCAAGCAGTATTATTGGAGAGGATTGTTGAGACATCTTGGCTTCCCTCTAGTGTCTCTTAAATATATTGCAATTATTTTTTAATTCCAGTTGAGAACGAATGATGAGGGTAACCTCAACATTCTTGGTTGTAGCATGTATATTTGACAAGTGTTAATTGGATGTGGGAATTATACTGGGAAGCAACCACGAGTTTACATTTCAGAGAAATATAGAACATTACACATGGTGCTTGTGGATGCATTGTTTGTGTCTGGTGAGATTCAGAGTCCCCAGTCAGGGCATCTATTGTACTAATAACTGTGAAAATGTCTAGTGCACATCCAGTCTCTGTGTGAATCAGAAAAAGTCAGACAGGGAGAGATCAAGGTATTAGGGAGGTGCATGTTTTCATCAGCAGCAATCACAAGATGTACCCACAACGCTGAGAAAAGGAAACAGGTTACTATGTTAATTCTGATTTTTTAATTGGATGAGTGACCTTGATATCTGATGCAAAAGGCTTCAAAGCCGACTCACAATTTAAGCAGTATCTGACATCTGTTGAGATGACATCAGAGTGTCTGAGATAAGTCTTTTCTTAACTGGAATATATATTTTTGCACTAGATATAAATACAGTATTGAATGGTTTTTTAGAAGCTCATGTTAGGCAGGATTTGTCTGTTTGAAGATTGTCTTCATCTAGATATGTAGCTCATCTTCATGTTTCAGAAGTTATTTCAGTCAGTTCCTCAAAGAATGTTCAAATTCCAGTTGTATGGCTAAGTACTGATACCCAAGTTTTTTGCTTTGCAATCCAGAAGAAGACTTCACCTCGCTGTCTCTGCAGAAATCACCTAAAGAGATGGGAAACTCGAGCAGGCACAGCGAATTCAGAAAATATTACCAACCATAAAGGTCCATTCCCATCCCTGCTCCTCCTGTGAGACTTAATCAGCATTTAAGCTGTGATGATAAAGTTGATTTATGTCCTTAATGACCATCTTCATGTTCCTCTCAGTGTTCTAGTTCTTGAAAAGCACAAAGGCCTCGATGTTTCTCACATTCAGAATATAACACTTGTAACTTCTCAGTTTTATGATACCATTCCCATGTGGTCCACAACTTGTTCCCTTTAGCTTGTCCAGCCTGTGTGTGAATTGACCTGTTGGGGAGGGCATTCTGGTGGATCTAAGTGGCCAGAAGATAAACTCATGCCACCTCTCATTCTGTGGAGTGGAAAGGGGCAAGATTTATTTACAGGATTCAGGTCAACGCAGACTGAGCCTAAAGGCTCTGAAAAAAACTATAAGGATTCCATGCAGTGCATTTGTTGACCACTCATAAGGCAGTTTTTCAGGATTCTTAACTGTTAAGGTGTTGAATGAAACTGAGACAACTGGTTTTATCACCATTTTGAGTAATGGAACAGGTCATCTTTCATTATAGGCCAAGTTGACAGTGTTACCTGCTACGAGAGGACACTAAGTTTCAAGTATCCATTAAAAAAGGTGTAATAATAAATTTGCTTTCACCTCTTTCCCACAAGTCTGTGTGCTCCCCAAATTACTATTATCTGTTGTATGAATTAACTGGTCAGCTCCAACCTCAGAATGGCAGAGTCAGCCCTTCTGGCACATTGTCTCTCTGCCTCATGCACAGTGCACAAGAGACAATGCTTCTACAATTACTGCAGGTGGTGGAAGAAAATCTCTTGAGCTAATGACACCTAGCCCAGTCACAGGGTATGACTACATTACATTCAGAAGCATAATTTCAGGGCAGCACACACAAGCAGGCTAGAGTTGAGGGACATAGAGTAAGAGTGATGTCCTCTTACTGCTGTTAATCCCATCTCCAGCCACATCTTTGGAGTACTGGGATGGGTGCTGATACCCTATGTGCCTTTCCACAGCAGACTGGAAAAGTGGCAGACACACCCTATGCCTTTTAAGTGTTAGAATCTGATGGTTGGCTTTGGAAAGCTTTTGTCTTCCCTTCTGTTTGTGAGAATCCTGCTCCATGTTTGGAGTATGCTCCGGTGCAGCAGAATAAATAAACTTGCTACACATCTTCGCTGCATGTTGTTATTTCAGCACCTCAAACTCAACCACTCAGCATCAGTTTTCCAAGTATGAAAAGGAGTAAATAAAATGCTATGTTAAATGATATGCAAAACTGGTATGTTAGTATAAGAATAAAGAGGAAAGGAACTTGCTAATATTAGTCACTCTTAAGATCTGTAAGCAGTACTTGATCTTGTAGTTAAAATGGCAGTTCGGAATTTTATGAGAAAGATACAATTTGCTAAAGAGAATGAATATTTAACAAATATTTCTTGTGTAGCATCCCCGGTGGGATGAACAGCGGCAGGACAAGGAGACACTGAATAAACAGGTACAGTGATTTGCACATTTTGATAGCCCAGTCAAAACAGTGAGTTGCCTCCAGCTGCTGTGTGCTTTAACGCTTCCTGGCTGAGTGAAACTCCTAATTAATTTCCTTTCTTATTCTGAGATCCCCCTGGAGTCTGTCCACTGAAGAGGAGAGTGTCTGCAGACTGTGCCGCTGGCAAATCTGCAAGGAAGTAAGAGGGGAGGGAAAGGGGAGATGGGCAAATAGAAATTAACACTACTTGTGATGTGGGCATTCAAAAATAAAGGAAACAGATGGGAGAGATGAGGAAAACAAGGAAGTTAATATACCTGAAATTGCCATGTGTAGGTGGTAGTAATTTGCCCTCAGTTAAGAGCATTCTTTCTGAAAGTTTGTCTCTACAAATGGGTTACTGTAGTTAAGGTTGTTATTCTTTCTTTTGGCTCTAAATTACTTTCTGGGCTGACACCAGTAGCTGGGTCAGCTGTTCCACAACTACCTTCCTTGCTTTTATCAATCCTGTGTGCTAACAGGAAGAGTTCACGTGAAGAAATTCCTAGCAAAGCCATTGCTGTGAGAGCTGACTGAAAGGCAGGGAGCCCTGGAAGGTCAGATCGTTCCCCCTGGGTTACCAGCACTTGCTCTGGGAACAGCTAATGGCCCCAGACTGTTGTTCAGCATCTCTGGAGTAGTGTTTCTCAGGAAATAAAATTATATACAGCAGATGCTCGCTGATATAAATTGCCATAGCTCTACAGATGTTTAGGAAGCGGCGAGAGAAGCTGAGGAGCTTTCCCTACAAGGCTTTTAGAAGCTGTCATAATGTGTGTAATTACAATTAGCGTTGGTGATCTAGTTTTATTGGAAAAATGCTTGTCAGCAATAAAACAAGTTTCTTTAGTATGCCAATATTAAGGGGGAGTGTGAAAAATTTCTGAGGCCAGAAACATGATCATGATGCAAATATATTCCTCCCTTTTTCCCAAAGGGGTCTGGGATAATGAGCTGTATATGCAATACAATTCCATTTCTTATTCTTTTAAATGCAGGAACAGAAATTTTTTTCTACCTCTGTGTGCATTACTCTTTTCATGCAAAAGAGGTTTAAAATGATTAATGTTCAGCAGGACTTTATGGTTGTGTTTAAAATACTGTTATGAGCATGGCTCACATAATTTTTAACTGAATAATATTTAGGAGTTGACTTGGCTTGAGACTAAAAGAGGTAGTGTTTAGCACCAGTATTTTTTCTGTTGTTCATGTGACAAAGGTGCAGTCTTGATTTTTCAACCTTAACAATTGCTGAAATGTGGGCTACAGTTCAGTTGAAAAAATAGTGATTGTTGCATGTAGCACTACTTGCAAATCCCAAACTGTAACAAAAAATGTTCTCCAAGTCTTCAGCACTGCTAAGCCAGTAACTGGTATTTTTAATTGCACATTCTTTATATTGGGCTGAATTAGAGAACCTGGATTTTGGCAGAGCGGGATGACAAATGCAGTGCTAAGTCTTCCCACTTTTAACCTAGACTGAGCACTCTGGTGAGGTTTACTCTTGCCTTGTGTAACAGTGAGATCTTAGGGTAAAATGTTGTGTGTGAAAAGGTTACAAATTCACACTTACCTAATTCCACAGTAGTTCCCATGTATGGACATGCCCTAATACTAAGTGTGTGTGCATAATGGATCTATTTGTATGGTTTAGGAGTATTAGTAGTGAATGTATCACAATTGACTTAATTGATACTCTTCTGTCTGGCTGAAGGGATCTACATCAAAGGAGGCTGAAACAGAAAGTAAGCAGGGTGTGAACCATGACAGAAATGAAGCATCTCTGGAGGCAATTCCAAAGGCCATTAAGAGAACAGTTCATGAACTATTAATGTATTTCCGTGCTGCCAGCTAGGCCTCTCTTTCCCAAGGCACAAAAGCACACTAAGCTATTAAAAACCTTGTCTAACAAGGAAAGATGTGGAGACCTGCTAGTATCAACTCTGGAGGATATGCTGAGTAAAGATGGACAGCTTTGGGTGCACAGGGGCCAGCAGGGGCTGAGTAAATCTGAATTAGTTTGCAGGATCAGGCACACGTATCAGATTAGGTTCTCAGTCCACAGTCCAGCAAATATGCCCATGTGGCAAAGCAGGCTTTAATGGCTTGGGCACACAGCAGTGTACAAATACTGCTGTGCTAGTTCTGGAGGTGGCTCAGCCCATACAGAACTAGCTCCAGGCATCATCAAGCTCCTCAGCATATCAAGATCGGCTGTCTTGCATTCACGGGGTAGACATTCCCCAAACTGTTCAGCTACAGCCCCACTGCTTCTCCTCTGTCTTTCTCATAGGATTGTGGCCACAGAAGAGAAATGGAGGCAGGGGGGTTTGAGCGTCCTTTGAAAGAGGCAATGGGTGGAGAAGGAAGTGACCCACCTGCTCACTTTATACCTAACAGGTAAAGGAAGTCTGAAAGATGCAGGTTTATGTGGCTGTATCATTGCTTACCACAGGCACTGTCAGATGAGTCCCTGGCAGTTCCCAGCTGTAGTAGGGCGTGCTATGTTAATGCAATTGGAAAGAACTGCCAGCTCCCAGCCTTGGGATCCGTGCTAACACTACAGCTCCAGGTTTCACTCAGACAAAAATGAGGATAATGGCAAAGGAAAACGCCTTCCCTATGACTGTGGCTGGCAGGTGAGAACAGGTTCATGGTAGTTGACAGGCCCATTTAGTTCTGTCCTGGGAAGCATTTAGTGAGAGCTGGTCCTTTGGGAAGTGTGCCCACAAGGAAGATAAAAGAGAGATCACAGCTGAGGTTCACTTCTGAGCTGTCTTGACACTGGCCTGTAATTGAAGTTGGAGGGGAAACAATTGTGGAAGTCAGCTACAAGGTGTAGGTATGTGTGTGTGTGGACTGGTAGAAATGTGGAATAAACTCCAAACAAATTTAATACTGAGAAAGGAGCTTCGCTATTGAAGTCTTCATTTTGAGTCTGAATCCTACACTGATGAAAAGAGGTGGGTTGGCAGATCTAAAGAGGTGTCTTTTGTTTGTTCAGGTAATGAGTATGTGGCACACAGTAGTCATAAAACTACTCCCTGGGCAGCACAGCAGTGCATTTCTGTCTTTTCTGGCACACATAGAAGTGACCTATGCTGGCCTATAGTGACTGCACTCCTGTTCATTCTGCCCACACAGCTGTAATTGAAGTGCATTGAGTGGATGTCCTCAGTCACACAGCTATGCCCGATACCCCAGTCAGGACTCTGTGCTAGCTGGGGGATCACTTTTAGATTTGCTCTGAAGTTGAACTTGAGTTGTTGAAATTGAGCCTGTGCTCTGCATGTAAATAGGAAAAAAGGATTGATCAAGATTACCGAGTTCACTTGTTCTTCTTGAGATCTAACACTTTTAAAATGTGGGGCTTAATCATGTTAATATTGAAGTTGAAGCAATTTTTGCGATCACAGCAGGGAGGACTACGTAAGAATCATAACTATATTGCTACCATGGGTCAGAAATTATTGTTGTCATTACAATCAGGGCAGTGAGGAGAAATCCTTCTCCATTTTTTAAATATGTGTTTTAGGAATAGTTGTTTAGAAGAACTTCATTCTTCTGTGTAGATTCTGTGTTCTGTGTTAATTACATACCCATAGAGGTAGGTGGTGTGTGATGCTGTAGATTTACAGTGTGCCAGGTTTTTGTTTCCTCACAGTTTCTGGGCAGTTTTTTAAAAATGTAAACAAATCACTTGTGTTCTGCTTCTCTACTATTCAAGTTCTACTCTCAAGGCAAACAGGAAGAAAGAAGAAGAAAAAAGGAAAGCCCAGCTACAGTTACAGTATCTGTTTCTTTGTTCAAATCCTATAATCTCAGTAGGCCCATATAAACCCTGTTCTCTGTAAACTTGTAATTCCAGTACACTATAGAAGTACCATAATTGCACACTGAAACATGCCTCAGGCAGGTCATGCTTTCTGATACTTTAGTAATGCTTTGCAATACTTAACAATTAACCTAGTTGTTACTGTGGGAAGAGCCAAATCCACTGCAACTCAGCAAAGGCCATTAAAAAAAGCAGGATGGCAGCAGATAATGTCCATGCTGGTGAACACAAATCAAAAGGCTTGTTGCAACCACTGATTTCCTACTTAGGACTTTAAAAAAATTAGGAAATAATAATTTGTGAACATTAGGTATAAATTTTGGATTGATTTTGATATTAAATATTTGCATATGGAAGAGGGATAGATAGTTAATAGGTGTGTGTTGAACACATTAAAACAAGTCAGCAGAATTACTTTGACTTGGCCTGAGAAGCTGGAATCAAGTCAGTGACCCTTCTGAGGGCAGCAGTCACGTCCATATGATGGCTTGCCCTGAGAGTGGTAATGTTTAACTGAAGAACTGTGATTCTGCAGCAAACAAATCTGCTGTTGTCTTCTGTCTTTATCTGCAGTGGATTAAGCATAAACAATGGACACTTTTTGACCTTGCATGTCAGAAAAGGATAAATTATCTGCTCATCAGGGGCGAGGCAAAGTCACTAAAAGGTATGCAAGCATAATCTGGGGCAGTTCTAATACATTAAATGACACTGCTTTAGAATGGCATAACTGGTATAACCAACAGCAAGGTTTTGCTCAAGCAGCAAATGTTTGCTAACAAATTATGGTGGGCTTTGGCAATGAATGGGAAGATGTGAGGTTAAAGGAAAACATAGAGTCTTTAATCATGCAGGGCCTGATTAAAGGCCCTTAAAGATTTGTTAAAGACTTTATTTTGGGCTCAAATGTGGCCTACAGTCAACAGAAGACAGTAAACAGAAGAACTTTCCTTCATAGGGAGGATAGGATTTCAATCAGGCACCAGCATGAATCCAAGAGGATTGTATTTCAATTTTGTTGACTGCAAACCAAATTTAATTAATTCAGTCTAACCAATGGGGTACCTGTAATCAACAGATCATTAAAAGGAAAAACAACTCAACTCCTAAGAGGGATTTTAAAAAAGGGGTTACATAGATTTAGTCTAGAGGCCAGCAGTGAAAGCCCAGCATACTCTGTTTTGCTTCAACAGATTACTGACAGTTTGCATGCATAACTTACTGATCCAAACTCCCTTACCAATAGTCCTTGTCCCTTAATTCCTTTTTTTATGATTATTTTTTCTTAAACTTTCTGCCTTCTTAGGGAAGGCCCAGAAAACTTGCCACAATCTTGACAATTTACTGATTAACCTCTGGCCATATACTATATTGGGTTTACTTCCTAAATCCTGATTTTTGGCACTGACTGTTTAAGGGAATGTCAATTTGCCTTAGTGTTCCATATGCTGGGGCAGCAGGCATTGTACCCACATATGAGATTGATATAAGATGCATAGGATGTGTAGTCATTTTATGGAGCATGGATGCTCTGAGGCAAGGCAAGGTGTTGCAGGAAAACCTTCACTGCTGTACAGCAATCCTAGGATAGAGATATTTAATTTTTTTTTCTGGTAAGAATTTTCTATCAAGACATCAAATATTTTATTCTTTGGCTGATTAAACTATTAGCTACTAGGAAAACTGAGGATGAGAGATATCTACAAACTTAACATCTCCTTGTCCACTGGAAATATAAACTAAAGGTAGATATTACAGTTGAAATTTTTACTTTTGTATTTTGTTGGGGGGGGGTGTCAGATTTTGTTCGTTTGTTTGGGGTTTTTTTTTAACTTCGCCAAATACATTTTTTGCTGAACTCTTACCATTCAAGCACCACTTTAAAATGAATATTCCATAACTTCACATGAAGAGCCCTAGAAAATACAGTTTCTCCTTTCAGAAATCTTTTTTATTTCTCACCATGAGAGTCAGGGGGGAGAGAGGTTGCACTTCTTTTATTACCTTCTTAGCAGTAAGCAACTGGTTGCCATGATTTGAGGTAGCCAGTGTAATACATGAGAGGCAGTATAATACTTAGACCCCTACATTTAGTGTTTGTCTCCAAAATGTCTCTCATATATTATCTCACAGTAGTTCTAAATGAATGTATTGATTTTCATACTATTAATATTATAATTTAATCATCAGCATTACATAAATGCATTATCATTATGATAATAATAGAAATATTTTTTCAATAGCAGCATCCTTTTGGGCCTGATACTAGAAAACATGTGATTTTCATTATACTACAGTGGGGCAAGGAGGGAGTGATAGAGCCAACAGCATTTTTAAAAAAGAAACATGTACAGTAATGCATCATCTGGCACACTGAGAAAATTCAATGGTACTTCTCAAAAAAAAAAAGTACAACATTTCTTATAAATCCTGCGTAAAGATACAATTTTAAAGGCGTTGGTAAAGAAATGTTATACCATCCAAAACAAAAACAGCTACCAAGAAAGGATATAGCCCACATGGTTGCCAACACAGATCTGAATAGCCAGTCACTGGCAACTGCTGGCCAGGTAACTGCACTAGCCCAGGAAATAGTGGTTAGTTCTTTGCTATCCAAATCCCTCAGTGCTGTTAATGTGTTTTCAACACAGCATGGCCACTGTGAAGCAGCCATCCTGTAATGGTGCAGCATGTATTTGCAGAGCTTTGAGGAGCCTTAGTTAGACAACTCCAATGACAAGCTGTGGGGATACGTGCCAGCTGTGAGTTTGACCAAAGGGAAGAGCAATGAGACAAACCCAGGGCCACTGTAAGAGAGTGTTGCCTCCATGGAACACCAGGAGGCATGAAACCAACGTGGCAGATACTGCTCTCAACACTGCATGGAGCTCAAATGAAAGAAACTATGGTGCCCTTAATAATTATCCCAGGCTAAATTCTTCCTGGTTTTACTACACTTTATGTCCAGTAGAGCTGTGTAGTATTAAGTGCAATATAGCATGCACATACTCAGCAATGCTTTAGAGTCATTAGCCAGCTGTGGCAGCAAGAAGCTCAGCACAGTCTATTTCAGTCTGCTCTTAGTATGGCAGTTTGTCTTTTGGCCAGTCAGAACTGAAAAACCCCACTGGAAACCTGAGAAGAATAAGAGTAGTGATGTGGGAGACCTGACAACGCACAGGACGTGTGAGATGGGGAAACAGTAAGAAGGCAAGAGAGATGTCATCCTACTAGAAGCAATGTGGTCACGAAACCCTATTCTTAGCACTGCAAAAGCTTTCAGGTGGATTATCTGTCCACTCTGTGAGTACAGATATGCTGTCACAACCATGACAGTGCTGTGAGGGCAGAATGTCTTATTTTTTGCAGACCATTCAGTGCTGAATAGGCTGGTGTGGTGAAGGAGGAGGTGCCAGGGCATCACAGGATACAGGGTTTGTAGCTCAAGTAGTGAAGCCAAGAGCTCATTAATTCAGAGATGGACTGTCCAGGAATTTAAATGCAAAATTCTTTTTACTTGCAGTTCATACAGTGCCTGGCCTAACTCCTCTCTAGAAAGCAGAGGGATAGAGAGTGCACAGAGTGAGGACAGGGATGAAATCTCTGCATTGGATCCTCAAGTGAGACATGGTTCCCACTGCTTTATTGTAGTTTTGAATATATTTTATTGAGCTACCTGAAGCTTGTGTAGACATGCTTTTGTCATGGAAATAAAACCAAACAAAACATATACTTTCTTTTCAAAGCACAAATCTTGATAAAGCTCTCAGATAAAAAAATAATTACAAGATTGAGAGAAATGGTATCCTCACAAATATGAGACATGCTTCCAGTTGCAAGAGCAGAGCATGACCTTCTTGCTTCAGTATGATGAAAAAAAGCTCCACAAGTATTTAGGCTCCAGCATATTTAATTTGTTTCTAAAATATAATATAGTGCTCAGACAGGAGCAGACATTTCTTTCAAGTGAACATCATTGTGTGTTTGCCTATCAAAGTCTGCAATCTCCCATACAGCAGCGTTAATTGTTTGCATTACTTGAAATATTAATGCAATTTAAATGATTTATTACATCATCAGCCTAACTATTTAAGTGTTTAAAGTGCTGTTTTTTGATAAATTGATGTTCATAGGGGTAGCAGCTATACAGAAGATTTCTTCTTACCTCTACTATTAATTGTAATCCAAGTCATAAGGAATGGAAACAAAAACCCCAAGCCTTCCAACCTATAAAACTAAATCCGTTTCTGGCTCTCCTGGAATAAAAGTCAGAAATGTCCTAAATTTTTATGTCTATATATATATACATAGGAAATGAGTTAGTTGTTACAAAAATAAAAGAGAATGCTAACCTGGGCTTTGTAACCCTCTAGATAATTGAAACCTCTCTCTCCTCCCCATCTTTTTTTTATTTTCCTTTGTGGAGGTGGAGGGGCAATTGAAAGACAATAAAGTGAAAGAAAGATACAAAGTTAGTTGTATTAAGACCTGAGTGTCTGAGATGTTACAGTACTTTGAAATGTCCATGTACCAAGTAGTATGGTCTGATAAAAAAAGACATTTAAATGCTACTTTCAAGACAGCTGTTCCAGTGGTAAGTACATATAGGATTGCCCCATGAAAACAAATCTCAGATGTTTGCTGGGTGATCACCCAAAACTACAGAGAGGAAAGGAATCAGTTGAACCATGGACTGTTTCTTTTTTGTCCAGAGGTTGTGGAGTGACACTGAGCAGCTAAATGTCAGGAAAGCTTTCTTTCTACCTTGGGAATGTATAGTGCACTTGCTCATGTGGCAGAACTTTCTTCCTCTTGATGAAAAATGCCTGGCAAGGACTAATTCCATCTTTAAGGTAAACTCCAGACCTGCTAATGTTTCATCTCCACAAAAGGAAGGGCATCTTGAAGATCTTCCGTGAAACTTGATAGCACTCTTGGCAGTGACCCTTTCTACCCTTATAAAATGTCCTCTTGGGCAACTGTAAGTATCTTTCCCCACAGGGTCCTGACAGTCATTGCTGAAATCTTCATGGGTTTCTTTTCACCTACTATTCATTTGATTTCTCAGGTTTTCTGTGGACCACTAATAACTCAGACCAAGTATCTGCACTGATGAAGACACATTGCAGAAAATTACTAACACTAAATGAAAAGCAGTTGCAGAATAAACCTTGCAAATGTAGAGAGCTGTGATCCAAATCCAGGAAATGTGTGTTAGGATAAAACCTGAAGTCCCGAGGTTTTCATATGTATATTAATCTTAGCAAGAATTGACCTACTCTACTGAAGTTATGCGAGCATATTATCAGATCAAGAATAACTTGGAAAAAAAACACCCCAAAACAACCAAAACTAAACAAACCACATCTATCCTTAAAATGGTTTCTCACATGCAATTCAAGTGTTTGATTCTAACACTGAATGCCATTATTTGGCACATAAAACTTGTTAAATGTGTGAATTACTAGTGTTTTAAGCTGATATAGTGAAAGGAAAGCCTGGCCTCATTATCTTCAATCTCAGTGAGAGTTGTGCTTTTAAAAAAACTGTTAAGGACTGAAGTGGTTTCAAGCTTCAAAGATTTTTTTTTAGAAGAGCAGTAGATAAATACGTAGTGATATATAAACAGAGAGTACTCCATCTGTATCTGTAAATATAAACGAGACTTCCTGAGAGATGTATAATAAGGCATTTCATTCTTTCCTATTTGACTCCAGTTACCACAGCATTTCTTTGTTGTAACTATCTATTCTTACTAAGTAGCTAAGGTTATCTGTAGCAGCCACAATAGCATAAATTATATTATCAGCGAGGCAGTTCTTCTGAATACTGATACAAAACAAAGAAGAAAACCCTCACAGACTGTAATAGACATTAGGAAGTAATTTTTGGTAGTTGGTGGGAGGGTGTATTGTTGTATCTCATAAATAGAGACAAGAGTAATCATATGGTACTATTTATGCAGGCGTTTTTCTGGCATGGAATTCAGTTGTGCAGGCTCAATACGAAATTTCAAGGCTGAGGTGGTGCCTCCTCTTCGGGCTGCTTTATGATCTCCAGAATTCTCATTGGACCTTGGCCTTGATTAATGGCTCTTGGGAAGTTAAGTTTCCTTGAATTTATTAGAAACACTGTCTGTACAAGGAACTTCTGTTGCCTAACCAAGAAAGGGGACCAAGTCTTGGAACATTACTTGCCTGACTCATAGCCTGAAACAATATTATGGGTACTGGACTTCTGAAAAATTCTAGTAATTATTGTCTTGGATTATGACTGGGATGGAGCTTGACTAATGACTGACTTCCATCATTGTGGAATCCTATAAACAGGCATCCTAGGTGAGGCTCTTTGAGGTCTCCTGGGTCACATTGGGCTGAGACCAGCATCTCCCTCTGAGTGGGACACCTCTTGGAGCTTGCCAGCTCTCAAGTTTGCAATAATTGGAGGATCATCACCAAAAGCTGACGGTAGAGCCTGGGCTGATGCCCCCACTCCTTGAGGCTCAAACTTTCCCAGTGAGAAATGCAAAGGCATTTGACTTGAGTATTTCACTGGACTCAGGGGAAAGTCTTCTAGCATATACACCTTAGTACACTTACATATACATCATTGTGTCTCTGTGCATGTGTGTGTGAGAATTGATTCGAACTCCTTATAGCAAGTAGAGTATGAACGTTGCTATCTTGGGTCTGTGCTTAAGTCACTGTTGCAATTTTAGTTAAGTCCTATTGAATCACTTAATAAGTTGGTAAATTAGAAAATAATTAAGTCCTACTAAATCCCTTTGATATAGACTGTTGACTAAATCTGGTACTCAGATAATCTGGACACAGCTGCACCTAGGCTACACCAGGACTTCAGAAAGCAAGGGGATCCTCTCTGGACCTCGTGACTAAAAGGAAGAGTCTCCTTTTCCTTACATTTTTCTGTCCTCAGTCTCCATATAAATCATTCTAAATTGACTCTAATCTGCTTTTCCTTTGTATGTTTGATCCAGGCAGTAAGTAGTAACCTTGCCATCAAACGTTGTCACGCTTTTCCCAAATATATTAAAGCTGCTTTTGTAATACCTTTCCCAGTGATTCTTTAAGTGACTTTGGCCATTCATTCACAACAAAGAGTCAGAGTGGCTCACAAAGTCACTTTGCTCAGTGAGCAATTTGTTTGTTTGCTCTGATCATGGAGATTTCTTGTCTCACTGGAGTTGCTCAGGTGCCCAGCCTAGAAGTGCAGTATGTTCTGTGGTCTGTGCAACACAAATAATCCAGTAAAAGGAAAGATACAGTACATAAAATCAAAGCTGTCCAAAAGTGTGAAAATAATGATTTTTTGGGCAGGAAGCTAAGGAAACATGAAGAAAAAATTCAACAAGCAATTAATTCCTTCTTGATGGGGTAAATTCCAAACAGTATCTGAAGAATGCTTTATGTCTGCAGATTACTTCTATCTTTCCTTTCGCTCACAGCATAACCTGCAGGGCTTGTCAGTTTTTCAGGGCAAAGCCCAACAATTTAGCCAACTAGCTTACATGAGAAAGAATGAGGTTCAGGGGAAACCATGGGTCTTAACGTGGACTGTGTGCCTCTTACTCCAAGTCTTGAATCAGTGCTTACACACCTGTTCTTGGAGTGCTTTGCTTTGTTTGTCCTTCAGATTAGTCCTGTGTAAATATAGAATATTAAGTTTATCTGAAGCTACTGCAGTCTATAAATATTCAAGTGTCTGCTGCCAGTTTTGTGAATGTAAGACTCACATTGCACTAACAGAAACTACATATTCAATCACAAATGAGGAGGACTTTCAAGAGACACTTATTAACACTGAAGTATTACATATCTAACAAGCAAAACGTCCTAATAAGTAAAGAAGGAAAATAACTGTGTCTTTTCAGTGGAACTTCACAGCTCTGCAAATATCCTTCCCCTGCACCAGAATTTAGTATGTTTGAGATTTCTCCAAAAGAGCAAAAGTACTTCATTTTATATGTTTTGTGAAATGTGGTTATTTAGTTCTGCCATCATGTATATACCACTGTATGTTCAGAGAATGTATGTTCAGAGAATGTATTTCTCTGTATGTTCAGAGAAATGTGTGTTGCTTGGAGGACTCTAATCTCTTTGAAAAGCAAGGCAGTTCTCCTCTGTGTCCTTCTACTCAGAAAAAAAAATGAGGTGGAGCATGGTGTAAGAGAGTTTACTACCTAAGGACTGATCCATGCCTCTGCTGAGAAATCCAGTCTTACCTTCTTGATCTATCTTATCCTGTTTTTAATTGCCTGTTTCTTAACTTTCTTAGGTCTCCTTGTGCCTTCCAGCGATTAGGAGAGATGGGATTCAGCCATATTCCTGCCTTATCATCTCTGCCAAGAAGTTTTCAGTATCAGTATATATGCATAAGGGGATTTCATTCTGCTCCCCAAGAGTGTTGCAGTAGGTGCTTGTGTTGCATAAAAGTATGATTTGCTCATCCTTCTACAGCTTGCCTGACAGCTTCTCAAATTCTTTTCTGTAACATCCTCTCCTTTATTCTAGAAAGGCTTCTATTAAATGCTGTATAATGACCCTTATCAGAAGAGCTTTTACATCCAGGAGTTAGTGATCTGCCAGTGATCATGCCTGTTCTGTGCTGCCTTGTGCTGCACATGCAGCTTAGCCTTCAAGCCTGCACTGTGCTGGGCATATCCCTTGGCTGCTGGATAGACTGAGGTGGCTGATGATAAGAGAGGAGCCTGCAGGCAGCTCCCACTTGATGTCAGCAACTATGCCACCCACACAGCCTTGTCTCCATCTAAACTGCAGCAACAAGTGCTCCTATGAATGTCCTTTTTTAATTTGACACTAGAAGGAAAGCAGAGTGTTAATTAATTTTTAAGAAATGTGTACAGTAGCTTCCTGACCAAAACAACGCAACTCTGTGAAGGGTGGGATCTGCATTTCGTGCTTTACCCTGATCAGAGGAACCCATTCGATAGTGCATTTGAAGGCACTTGCAATCAGCCATACAATTCACCTCTTCTTTACAGAGTACCTTCAGTAAATGGCATTTTAAGTGATACTTTACAATGTGAGTGCCTTTCTTACTGGGATCTTAAGGAACTACCATCACCACACCTGGTGCAAAACAACCATTTAACCTTGACCAAAGTTAAGAAAGCATGTTGTAATACAGGATTTTAGTCTGGGTACCAGTGTCAGTGAAGGGAAACTACAGCTTCCACAACTTCTGTGAATACAACACGAGTTCTATTTAGCACAGCACAGACCACATGCCAATAAAGTTCACAGTTGTTAGATACATACTTAAGAGTGCTGCTGAGTCCAACCAACCAACCAACCAAAACTTATTAAAATCAGATTTCATCACTGTGGCATTAGCAGCCAGTTCGTTAAACTATATGATTAATTAAAGATAGTTTTCAATGTATGCATACATGCATAAGATACAAATCCCACTTAGTCTCTCTTCTAAATGAAAGGTATGGGCCTATGCTTGCAATTATTGAATTCACCTGAAATACTTTTACTTCAGCTGTGCCATTTCTGAGGCTCCTCTTCCCCAGGTGTTAATGGCCTAGGGCAGCAGCTGTTGATTTACAGGGTGAACAAAATTAAGGAAGTCAAGAAAGAGAGAAGTAGTATAACAGGTAAGTGTATTTGCTCTGCTACAGACTTTTTCCTTTCCTTGTCTCTTTATGTCCTAAAGTTAATTCAGTTGCGAAAGCAGGAGTATGTTGGCTTCAAAGTCAGGGCAAAAGACCACTCCTTGCAAGTGGTGTTTGTTTCCTGCAAGGTTAGAAATGCTGTGATTCACGAAGCTCCCAGAGCTGAATCCCACAAGGTAGGACTAAGCAGAAAGATGTTCTAGAGTGTTCCCTGCTATCATGAATAAAATGTAGTAAATATTTGACTAGAATTCTGAGACCACGGGAATTATAATTTAGGGTGTTGGTTTTTTTTTTAGGAGGGTATTTAGTTTCCCACTCTGAGGGAATGCTTCAGCAACTAGAGAAACTCAAAAGACTACGGATCACTAAATGGTTTGAGACTAGTTCCTAAAGTAAATTGTGTTAGCTAGGACTGAGATGAGGAAATGCTATAGTCTGAGCAGGAATTCATGCCTTCCTGGTTGTGGAAAAGCAAGTGTACACTGAAGACAGATGTAGAATGGAATAAGTCCCTGGCTCGTGGTGAGGGAGATTAATGGTCCAACAGCACTAAATACACAGGTGTGTGTGCAGGTACTTCTGCAGGGCTCCTGCTCTGTGCCTTCTAAAGGTGGTTGGTGTTTCAAGGGACATTGGAGGAGAGAGTTACAGTTACTTCTTAAAAGCTTTGACAGCACAGTATGTAAAAATAGCACGGGAGTGGGGCATAAGGATAGAAAAATAGTCCTGGGAACTACAGCTCCGGTGAAGTAGTACTACCTGGCAGCTGATAGTAAATCCAAAAGCCAGCCTAGGTAGAAGAAATTGAGACCAGGGCCACAGATGACCTGCATTATCCTGGCAGATAACGGAGTGTGGACATAAGAAAGTTGAACTAACTGACTGGGATCTGAATAAAGGTTTTTAAGGGTATTATGTATATACGTGGCTAATATAACTTCTTTCTTGCTCAAGTAACTGACAAGTTGTATTTCAAGGAGCTGAAATTTAAATTTGTGTACATATTTCTTAAGAGCTGTGTGTTACTCCTTTATTACTTCTATACTAATAGTGGAAAAATTTGTCAAATAACCATTTTCCCCCCAGCTTTTAAAAGAAAGTTTCCCTGAAAATTGGAAGTATATTTTTTCTGTGATTATTTGCTATGGAACTATATTTTACAGAAGGTGCAAGCTCATCTTATTTTAGGATTTGTAGGGAAACGAAAATACAAAGGCCTAGTTTCTAACTTGCATGCACAGCT
This sequence comes from Corapipo altera, assembly GCF_003945725.1. NCBI lineage: Eukaryota > Metazoa > Chordata > Aves > Passeriformes > Pipridae > Corapipo > Corapipo altera. The sequence continues at coordinate 2,363,107 of NW_020884908.1, forward strand.
TACTGGCAACATTCTAATGATACTGCAAGCAAATTAATTTTCTTTACTTGTTCTCTAAAAATTTTGTCTGTGTGTGTGTTCATTCAGCAGCTGCAATTTATAGCTGAATATGGCAGCAGTACCATAGAATGAAATATATTTTGATTGAGCCCCATTTTATAAGCTGCACTGTAATACAGTTAACTCATAAGAGGTCAGAGCTTTTTCTTGAAACTACCTTAATAAAAAAAAAAAAAAAGAAAAAAGAAAAAAGAGTATTCGTTCTGGTTTTATGTGTGAGGTGTCTAGGACATATGTTTTCCAGTCCAGAGTGTAGCAGCCATTAACTCAGGGCAATGAGTTACCACAGCTTCCCTAAACTGCCACAGGATGGCAGCCTTTCAGAGTAGTGCATTGTTATCCTGTGGAAAATCCTGTACTTCATTTTTCTGCCTGAAAATTGAAGAGCGTTGTGGTGTAATTCTTTGTTAGAGAAACCACTGCCCAGTTACATCGTACTGTATTTTGTCTGGATGCTCACAGAGCTTAAAAGGTTTTTTTTTTCCTGTGGTGCAGTCTACATTTTAAGCCCAAAACTGGGATTATGAGAGCAATCAAATATGGTTGTGGAGTTGAAGCTGGGATTACAAGAGCAATCAAATATGGTTGTGGAGTTCTAATTTTGGCTTTTCTTCAACCTTCACTATGTTTAATGGAGTCTGCAGGGTTAACCTCTTTCTCCTCTTGCATGTGGTCAGTTGGTTTGATTCCTTACTCAAATCCTTCAAGTACTTTCAGTAATATTTTGTTTAAGTAGGGGTGTAACTTTAGAAAGTACTTCAAATATGGACAGCTGTTATTGTGGGTAGTGTGTGAATAGCAATTATTACTGCTGGCTGTCCCAAAAGAAATCCATACACATGTACAGGTCTCTAAGATTACCACAGACAGCCAAGGAGTTCAGATGGAGCTGATAGCCTACATAAACTCTACAGAACTGTGTGACCTCAAAATTAATACAACTGTGAAACCCATAAAAAGAATTAATCAGTTCCACACAATTTTGCAGCTATGTTCACTGGATAAAAATTGTAAACAATTTTTGGATCCTGATCTAATTAAGATCCCTTTATACATGCCTGTGATGTAAAACAACAGCTTTGAGGCTACATTGAAGTTGATGGTTGCATTAATTGTGAAAACGCCGACCTTATGAAATTAAAACAAAGAATACTTCCACATAAATCAGCAGAATCTATTTGATTGCTTGCTGCATATTCTTTCTTTTTACAACTACCACAGTCTCGCTAAAGGCACATAACTATCAAGTTGCCAAGACAGATTCTGAAGTTAAGCAGACACATGCAGGTGGCTTCCATCCCAGCTGACCAGCAGGTGACAGCTTTCTTTTTCTCTTGAGGAACATCAGAAACACACCTGTAATGCACAGTGTTGGAAATACTGTATTCAGATGCTGTGTCCATCATTCAAGCTAAAAGAAGCCTTCCTAAAGTGAAAGGCTAACTTAAGGTACAGTACCATGGCACTGGTGTTCTTAAAGATCTCCCAGTCTTATTCACTGTAGCCTGGAGAAGAGAAGGCTCCTGGGAAACCTTATAGCAGCCTGCCAGTACCTAAAGGGAGCTTAGCTGGACAGGGACTTTTTACAAGGGCATGTAGTGACAGGATAAGACCTTAAACTGAAAAAGGGCAGGTCAAGATTATATATTAGGAAGAAATTCATAACTGTGAGGGTGATGAGGCACTGGCACAGGTTGCCCAGAGAAGCTGTGGGTTGCCCATCCCTGGCAGTGTTCAAGGCCAGGCTGGATGAGGCTTTGAGCAACCTGGTCCAGTGGAAGGTGTCCCTGCCCATGGCAGGGGGCTTGGAACTGGGTGACTTTTAAGGTCCCTTCCAGCTCCCAAACCATTCTATGATTCAATGTTGGACCCAAGCCAAGACAATCTCACTTCAGGGCAACAAGACACATCGATCTTGTCTTTCTTTCCCTGAAGTCTTCTCATATATATTTTGACTACCAAATAGTGGCAGATGGTCATGTTAAAAACAAACACTGACTTTTTCCCCCTATTACAGGGGATGACACAATACTGCCAGCTGCTTACATTTGTTCCAGAAAGGGATCATCCTATTTAGACTAGCTTTCTTCAGAAGCCCATCTTGAGCACCTCAACGTAAGTATGCAGGTCAATGTAATTAATACGTGTATATTCATCAGGAACTTGTTGCCCACAGACAATTCCTCTGTGGTGGAACCTGCTTACCATGGATTCTAAAATAAGGCAATTATTTATGTTAATGGGGATCAAAGGAGAAATAGTGCCAGTAGAAAGTTTTCATGGGCTTCATAGGATTATTTTGATTGAGCTAGTCTAACCACAATGTATGAGCCAAAGCCTCATTTTGCTTTGGTGCACCAAAGGGTGCAAATTATACTTACGGTTATAACATGCACAGTCTGCAAGCATAGACTTGCAGTCATAAAATGAATTTCTAGGTTCACAGCAAACAACCAAAATTTCATTAAAATATGAACATAAAAAAATTAAATAATCTCAGAATTTTTCCCATTATTAACATTTTCTGTGAAGAAACTCTCTCAAAACAAGATGACTGCTTTTATTCTTTGCCAATTCAGTTATGTGAATTTTAGACATAATTTCTTGTTATGACTACTATTTGTATTAAGATGTGTTCCTTCTGTGCATTCCTTAGTGATTTATTTTCAAGAGGTCAGCAGTTTTAAGAGAAAATGTAGTGAAACATTCATAGGCTTCATTTGAAGTGGGGCAGCACAGTGAAATGCTATACCAGCATTTCCTTGGTCTTTGGTTTTGTAGTTTTGCTTGAGGAGAGGCTATAACCAAAGACGGTGCTCCCAGACTAAGAGAACTCTAAGAAGTCTCATCACTTAACCAAAACAGGATGAAGCCTATGCTTCACCACTGTGATCCTGTGGCTTCTACCACACAGAAAAGCAGGATCTTTTAAGCGTGAGGCAGCTGCTCTGCCTTCCCCATCCTGCTGATTTTCAAGCTCCCCAACTCACCACCTGTGTAGGAAGGTGATTGCACCTCAATTACCTACAAACCTCAAGCCTTTCTCAGCTCCCAAGGCCCCAGTGCAAGTCTTAAGCATGCTCCTAACTGTTTGCATGGTTGTACTGGTTTCTCCTGAGTGCCCTGGTTTCTGCATGTGCTGGAACTAGAGCCAAATGAGCACTGACTGCTTTCTGAATGCACACAGGGGTTAGCTGAGGGTTACCTATAAAGGCAGGATTTTCTACCCTCTAGCTCCCTGCCTTCCTAAGAAAAAAAATGTGCCAGTTTCCCTCAGATGAGTAATATTTTGAGAGATAGGTGTTTCTGGCCCCCACATCCCCCAAGCACTGCCCCATAAATCCAGATACTGCACTCCCATTAAGCACTGATTATATGACAGAAATAGCATAATTTTTAACATAACTGAATTGGTTCTTTCCAATTAAATACATTGTGAAGGACTAGTTCTGCCCTTGGCTTAGGTGATCAAGAGAAGAAAAAAATAAGGCTTTCTGCTGTCCTAAACGTAGTGTAGTATATAACAGTAGTATGTATTATGCTCTGTGGACAAGCAAAAAGAAAAAGAGGACTGGTAGAAGGATTCAGTAGTTTGTTTCATAATGTGAGGGATTTTGAAGAGAGCATATGAGAAAAGCCAGAAAGATGCTGCCAGAATCATTGTTTTCATGTTTCTAAAGAATTTCCATGTAATGATGGGTGACACAGTCTATCCTAGAAGGTAATACCAAGCTACATAGTCTATGCTACAAGGTAATATCAAGTTGGTTTCCCCACCCACGCACTGACTGATTATATAATATCTTAGTTCATTATTCCCCAGTCTCTTAAGAAACGCAGAGTAAGTGGATATTTGATTACTCTGAGGGATATCCTGGTATCTGTATTGTAAGAAATCTGAATAAACTGGAGACTGAGTGCACCAAGGGGTCAGATAAACAGATATTGATATTAATCTAAGTTTATTTTAAAAAGATAACCATATATTTATTTACTTTAGGAAAATGGTTTATATAAGTAAATTGGCAAATAGTTCTGTATTTCTTTATTAGTGGATTTATGTCTTTGTTTTCAGAGCATTCTGCTCAAATCTGAAACAAATTCCTCACAGTTTGAAAACTTATTTCTCCTTGCTTAATACATAGTAGTTAAATTTTGGCTTGTTTAAGGGATGCTCTGGAAACTTGGAGTTGCCAAATTTTTACCAGTCACAAAAAAATTTTAGAAGAGTAGTCTCCATAATTGTCATTTCAGCTTTCAACATGAATGTACAAACTCAGTTTAAAAAAAGTTGCAAATTTTTTTTTCAAGCTTCTGTTGAAATATGAAGCTACAGCACAATCATAAGTCATTTCACATGGTAAAAAACTAACAAAGCTACAGGGCATCTTGATTTGCATTTTTCTTTCTTGCTCTGAAGTATGTAACATTGTAGATGAAGAATTCTAGCAAAACTGTGTCCTTACAATGATTTGTACGAGCATGAATACACCAGTAAAGACCAAAAAATTCATATTTTTAAACTACTACAAACATACTCATCTCAATGTGTAATATTTGCAGGCCTGTATGTGATATTTGTAGTCCAGTATAAACTGTTCTGTAAAAGTGAAGATCAGGATAAACTATGGAACTCCTGGTGGGAATTCTATACTACAGTGCATTTGAACTATACAAATCAGCAGATGATAAAGAAATGCATACTAGAAACCCACAGGTATGACCCAGACTTGGAGTAAATATAGACTATGGAGACCACTTTTAACATCCAGTTAAGTCTGTAAGAATTTATTGTAGAGTTATTAAAGACTAACTGCAAGAGAAACAGACTGCTAACAGCACCTTATAACATTACATTTTTAACCTTATGAAGTATTATGCAATTCAAGTAAAACATTTATCTTGCAAGCTCCTTGTTTCTTGCTTTGCAGTTTTTCACAGAGCCAGTGACAGTATTAAAATTTCCGCATCTCAAAGATGGCAGCAAATCAAGGTGCATTTTTCAGTTCTTGCTTTCTTCACTTTCTTCTCAGTTCTAGTAGGTGCTTCTTGCCAGTAGCTCACTTCTCAGCTTGCTGTAGAAGGCAGGAGCTTCTGTGTACAGCCTGTATTGTTCATACATGGCCTAGTTATGCTGATTTTTGAGTTGAGTTCAAAAATGTTTTACTGCCTTCACGCTTTGTGAGTAGAAAACAGAATTTTAACATTTAATTATTAGTTTGGCATGGCTATTTTTTAGATTTCAGTTCCATGTGAGAGTCAAAGCACCACAGGCTGAAAATTGCCACCTCAAGTGTTTTATGTACAGGCACAACACAGGCAAAGCATAGGTGACATACATAGTTTAAAAAAATAACAAAGTACTAATGGCACCAAAGTTGTCGTAGCTGTAATGTCATTGCATGCAAAGGTATTTCCTTGTGTTATTCCTATGGCGAAGAAACCTCACAAACTTCCCAGGTGATACCCACTGAGACACGCACTACATTTTTATTGTTCACAGGCTGAAGTTACTTCGGGAATCATGGACACGCATACACAGCACTACCCCGGTTTTCCTCCTGAGGGAGAGAGGGATACCTCCCCTCAGGGGGCTCAGACTCTGAACCTCCCTTCACGCCACCGCTGCCGAATGTGCCCCCAGGCTTCACTATTTTAGGAAGAAAAAGGGCTGAAAAGAGCCGAGCCCCCACCGTGTTTTCAGATGTTTGCAGGGTGCAGCATCTCCATTGGAGTCCAGAGCACAGGTGTGAGGGAGGAGGTTCTGCGTTTTAACCTTTATATTGCTTTTCTTTTTCTGCTTGCTAATTGCCCCTCATAGAGACACTCCCCCACCCCCCTCGGTAGAAGTGGCACTCATATTATTTGGGCTTTCAGCATGTCGGTGCATGCCACAGACACTGCCTTAGTTATAATAAATACACATTTTGTGTTATTTTTTTTCCTTACCTTTAGGTTCTCCACTATAGGCAGTTTGTGATGCTATAAAAATGTGCATGTGTGTGTCAACACACAGCTGAGACCAGGGCATCCCACAGCTGAGTTAGATGAGAGTCAGAGAAGGACAACATTATCCCCCCCACCTGCCATGAGGTCAGATAATTCTGAGAGTTTTCTTTAATTTTCCCTCTTCGTATGGGCTGTGGTTGAGAAAATATTTGCATTCAGGAGGAGCTCTCAGTTAGTACTGGACATACAACAGATTTGCAGTTGTATTTTTCTATAACTGGTTCTTTAGGAAAAAAAAAAAACACAAGAAACCTGACTTTCTTAAGGTACCGACCACACTGAGAATGATGACTGTGGTTTTATTAAGTGTTATAAATGCATGGGAGAAACAGAATTGGCTGTTAACTTTGTTTCTGCAGTGATGTCATCTGGTGGCATTCTCTGAGATAAGCTTTTTCTGTACTCTTAGTCTGTATGTCTTCCACAAGTGAGCCACATTCCTCATTACATAAATGATTTATATCATGGTTTTAAAGTTTTTTGGTATGGTTCTGTCTTCATTTAGCAAATTGTTATGTTTTCTTTTTGTGGATTTTTGTTTTGTTGCTTCCATAATCCTCATGCATTCCAATAAAGATAGGCATCCACTGCTTCCTATTTTATATGGAGAAAGCAGTTTAAACTTTTTTGAGTCTTATTTCAACTGTATGAGTCTTGGGCTTTTGTGGGGTTCTCTTGTGAGGGATTTTTATTTGGAATTAGTAAGATTATGGTTGCTTAATTTTCCTTCAAGAAAAAGTTTTCTTATATCTTGCATGTTCGTTCTAAGTGATCCTAAAAATAATTTGTTTTACCAAAATAACACAACGTGTTTTCAGGAACTTGACACCAAAACCCACTAAAAGTATGAGTCTGACAGCCCACAGCATTATTTTTTTTAAATTGTACCATACACACACACACACACACACATATATATATATGTAAAAATTCCTTTCTCTTAAAGGTTTCCAAATTACTGAAGGGACTTCTAATGGTAACATTACTATGATTTTGAAAATAAGTCTTTCTATTCTTATTTGTGGGATTTATTTTTCCCCTCATTCCATTTAACTTTTCTCCACATGAAATGACTTAGAGACTTCTAATTGAAGCCAGAATACTAATATATTTATGTTATGTATACAGTTTTTCGAACAGATATTCTTGCTCTTATTTTAAAATAAGTCCCAAAAGAGTAATAAAAAAAAACTAAGGAAAGCAGCTACCAGCATGATTCTGGTTGGAAAAAAAAAAAAGTGTCATTTTCAAAGGCTTAGTTATGTTCTTATTTTCAAACTACTAAAATCAGTAGCTGAATTTCATGGATATGTCTATGAAAGTGAAGTTTTGGCATTGCATAAACCTCCAGATTCAGAGTTATGATTTTGCATTTTAAACCATCTGAACCTGTGGTTTTCCTGTGAAGTTGTCCAATGTGAACTCTTTTCAGTCTCAGCATTTGTTTCTGCAGCAGTCATAGTAGATTCACTTTAGCCTATGACTGGGTTTTCCCAGACTGGCTTTAATGCTTCATTTTTGAAACAAATGTGTTTTGTTTGTTTTGTTTATTTTGTTTTGTTTTCCCAGAGCAACTGTTATACATAAGGAAAGTATCTGTCTGCAGTTGTGGCAGGGCTCTTGTACGACAAGCTAGTATATGATGGGGTGCTTTTAAGATCTAGTTCATAAACTGAAGGGAGCCTATGCTAAATAGATATTTTTGACAGTTGCTGACCAGTGATGAAATGTAGGTGCATCTCAAAGGCAAATTATTTGTCTTCTACAAAAAAAGAAAAAAGAAAAAAAGACTTATTTCAGGAGATTTAGTTAAGCTATGTTCTTTAGGGGGGAATTCAGGTACCAGAAATGCAGAGGATTTCTTATTCAGAATTGTAAGGAACTGCCTGGTTTAGTAAAACCAGATGTTCACAAAACAGTATTTTCTGTAAAACATTTCTGTCTGTGTGAAAGGCTTTTTTAATTTAATGGTTGTCTCATTTTAAAGGCAGGACAGCAGGTAATTTAGGTAGACCCTAACAACAGTGTTTTGTTATGCCAGTTTAATACTGCAGTGTTGACATGCAATAGCATTACTCTTATCCCGAGATGTGTTTATTTTTAATCCTTGCTGTTATCCTTGAATTTTCAAGTTTCTAGCCTGCTTATCACTTTTCTCAGAATGGTCTTGAGAGTCTCCAGGTTTTGAAAGAAGCCTGTCTCATAATCTGCCTCTTTGTCCTGCTTACTTAGCAATTCAAATGCAGAACAAGGAACTGCTTATACCAAGGCACCACAAATAGAATAAATAATAATAAAAAACCCTCCAGATAATCATGTACAAGTAAAATTCACCAAGGATCTTCCATCCCTGCTATTTGGTTGGGTTTGTAACCACGACTCTCCGTTTGGTTGTTATTATTCTCAAGATAAAGTTGGATCAAAGAGATTTTTCTTTCTGCGGTGTGTATTTGCCTTTTATCCACATTAGAAAATAAGTGTGAATAATTACCATTGTATCAGTAGCTACTTGTTTGCACTTCTGTATGCACACTTCTCAGACAAAATTGCAGCCTTCGGTGGTACCTGTGACACCCAGACACTTTTGGCCTATGGCTGATCTCTCTGAGATAGGGTGGTCATGAACGTGGGGTTGGACACATGGAGGGTAAATCAGTCAATGTCCCCTGTCTAATTCTACAGATAAGTAGTAGGGCTGAATGCAGTGACTCCTGTGTCATCCATATGTGTTGAGATTTAAAAGTCCTACGCCTATGCCCACCACAGACTGTAGTGTGAGGAATTCTGCTGCTCCTCTGAGAATTATATAGGTGCCTGTAAATCCCTTTGGCAAAATGAATTTGAGCAGAATGGAAGATAATTGAGAGCCCCTTGATGATAATGCATTTACTTAAAGTTTATTTTAACAGTTTGTTCAAATAAATACATAAATACTCTTCAACATGAAGAGTAACCAAAAAGAAAAAAAACAAACCACGTTTGCTGTTCACTCATGAAACAATGAATTTTAGTTCAAAGTTCTAAGTAGATCTGGTTCTGTTGGCTGTACTCCCTGTTCCCTGTACAAGGCTTTTGCACTCAAAAAATGGAAATGGCAATGTGCCATGTACCACATATTAAAATTGCACTGTTATAAAAGCAAGGAAAAAAGTACTTTGCAGCACTTTCACTTATCATTTAGTGCCAGCTGGCAGTGTGGGATTGGAAAGGCTACTGGTTAGTCTTTTATATTTGGTCTTGGTTGCTGTGTGATAAATAGTAGGTCTATCTTCCCTGACACCTTTTAAACTAGGATCTTGAACTGTTTCACCCCTGCCTATGGATGGGAAGGGTTTAAATAAATAAGCCCTTTGCAGGTGCTGTGAAGCAGGCTTGTGTTATACAGTTTCTTTATATGGCTGTGCTGATATACACACAGGTGTTAATGCCAGTGAATCTGTGGAATGCTGCTTGCAGTGTGTACCCATTCTGTTGACCATAACCAAAATTAAATTAAAAGACAAAGCCTCACATGTTCTAGAAATGCAGACCCCAGCCTACTCAAAGGGAGGGATTTTTTAAAAATGGCTAAATTCTTTAAAACAGATGCCTTGATGTTTTCATCATGTTCAAGAACTGCGTATTGCTGAGGAGTACAGGCAGGGAAGGTAGCCCTGTGTGCAGCTGCAGTGGGAAATGGCTGGAGCACCAGGAACTGGCCAAGGGGTGGCTGGTCACCCAGAGGCTCAGCAGGAGCCAGTGAATACCCCAGATGAAATATCTGTGAGGTTATAAAACCCCTAGGACTCCTTTGGATGTCCCTCCCCTGAGGCACCAGCCGGAGCTGTTATGATGTTGCTGCACCACGATTAAATTACTTAAGAAGTGTGGGACTCTGCTATGGGGAAAAATGGGGTTGAGCCAGCGAGGGAAACCTGTCTGACCGTGTTAGTGCGGGGTGTGTAGGGAGTCAATTGGGGCACCCCTCGCATCACTGGAGCCGCCTGCTGCGAATGCATTGCCAGCAGCCAAAGTCTCAGGTGCCAGGATGATACTCTGACTCCTCTTTTGAGAAGCTGCAGCAGTGAAGAACAATTTTGTTTTGTGAGGCGCAGATTTGCATAACAATTAGCTAATGGTCTGCCTAAGGGCTTGAAATGTTACTGCTGAATTCAGTGCGTTCCAGAGAAGGCCTTAAGTGCCTGGTACAGAGAGCAGGGGGGTATGAAGGTGTGCATGTTCTCAGAGACCTCACACAGCAAGAGGTATGTGGGAGTACAAAGGTGATAGCAGGAGTTCAAAGATCTCCGATTTATTTAGGTGACTTCAGAATGGTGATGCAGGTTAACACCAGCTTGATTCTGTCATTTACAGTTACCAATGAAGGATTTGTGTGTTTCCAGTCTGTAGTCATCCCATGTGTATTAATTTAGGTACCAAACACTGTTGACCCGTAGCTCTAAGGGCTGTAATGGTGGTATTCCCGATCTGTATGAGTGATAGGATTTTCCTGGCATGTCACCAGGCAAGACTGTGCTTGTTGGAAGTCAATATATAAAAAAACTACCTCATAGGGAGCACGTGCATCTCTCACTTTTTTCTACAATCATAGACAAATGTGGAATAAACCTTTTCTTGCAAGAGGCTACTAGGCTGCCAGGCTGGGTGCTTACAGTTGTGAACCACACAGTAATAGAATTTTTGTGGCTTTTCTCTTTCACTCTGTAACACATATGTGTATGTATACACTTATTTGTATAGTGTGTGACACTTATTTGTATAGTGTGTGTCTATATGTATGGAAAGACAGTGGAGAAGTTGGACTGTTTGTGGTGAAACTGCACTATATTCCATGCTGTGCTGGGATAAAAGGAGAAGGTCAGTGATGTAGGGCAACTTAGACCCAAGAGAGAACTCTTTTTAAATTGATTGTGGTGGTTTGTATTATGTTATATGCAGGAACAAAACCACCAGGGAATATCTTGGAGGTCTTTCAGTGCAGCCAGGTGACTGTTGGCATCCAGCCCAAAGCTGGTGTGCAGTCACCACCATTCTGGCATTCTCAGGGAAAAATGGGAAGCAGAAGTAGTGTCTGCCTCAATTCCCACAAAAGGAAGCCAAATTATAGCATATTAAGCCGTAAAGAAACTTCCTTTTTCATGTCTGTAAGGACTGGAAAAGTTCCAAAGCATATATAAAATAAGATCATTGGAATATAAATATGGCTTAAGAATGACACTTGACTCTTTGAAATCCTACTTGGTTTCTCTGCCCATCACAGGTGGGTTGAAAGTAGATGACTTTTAAGGTCCCTTCCAACCTAAACCATTCTATGGTTCTATGATACCAATAATTTGGAACCTGAAATAGAAATTATCATATCTTCAATCTACTTAACTGTAATCTTTACTGACTTGAGGACTTTTTTTCTGTGTTGAGACATGTGCAATGTGGGGAAATTACTTGCTCATAATGGGCTAATAATAGATTTTGTAAGGTACAGTTACATTGCCTCTGTGTTTACCTGTCTGCAAAATGCATGCCTACAAAGAATTTGAAAATAGAAAAATTGCACTCTGAACATGGGTTTCTAAAGTTTTGTGGAAATCAATCATAAAACTTGAATTACATGAACACATAAAAGTAGGGGGGTTTTTTTGCTAGCTTTTGTATATTATCGGTGCCTATGTAAAAAGGGCTGCTATATATATGTATGGATCTATATGTGAAAAAATAGATTATATTGGAAAAATTAGCCATATTTCTCCATCTGGGAAAGGTGGGGAAAAAAAGATAATTATCTCTTATTTTTGTTTAGATCTGTCTTTTCAAGAAGAGATGCAACTACAGAAAGAAGGTGTGGTGGCTGTACATCACTGCGGTGTTGTCTTTTCTGTAAAGATGTGCAAATGGACCAACTAGTCTTGTGGTAAGTTATTACTGACAAAAAGCAAACACTTGAATCATTCTCTTAGCCTGTATAAAGCAAACTGCTTCAGTATTGTGGTCAGTGGGCTGATGGAAACAGTCCTGTAGCTGTTTTTCGTTTATTCTCTATTTATAATAAACATTTCACTTAAATATCTTCCATTCACAATATTAAAAAACCCCACAATTCGCAGGAATAACAGGAATAATTATATTTAAAAGTTTTACTTCTTTCAGAAGTGATGATTTGCTTCTAAATGAAGGATGCAAGCAAAAAGCAGAAGAGAAGAAGTGAAAACATTATAGAAAGTGACTGTAGTGTCTCGTTTTTTAAACTTTTAAAACTTTTTTTGGTTGCACTCGCACATAGCACGAGACTGTGTCTTCTAGGGTAGGAAATAAATTGTTTGGTAATATCTGTTACCTGATATTGTTCATTAAAACACAATAAAACTAGGACAATGGTATCCAGTCTGTAGCAATTGGAAACCATCAGATGACTGGCACCTGGCCTGCATATAGGTTATGCCTGTCTGAACAGGAGGGACTAAGGTGGCACCTAGGAGGTAACACATGTGTGGGTGAGCCAGGATAAGCCAATTTTCAGCAGCTGGTAGCAGCAGTAAGATTTTGGACCAGGCTAGTCTTGACTTGTTGGAAAGCTCTATACAAACAATAGTGATGATCTTGGGGAAGAGAGAAATAGCCTATTTTGATTGAAACCTCCTCTTGTTGAAAAGCTCTTTAGCTTTATTTAATCTGCCTTGAAGAGTAAAAATCATCAAATAATTGAGAGCCACGCTGACAGCCACCCTGACATATTAGACTCATGTATCTAATATTTGACTAATATTTTTAATAAATGATTGATCTTCAACTGTTAGGAATCAAGCAGTAAAAAAAAAAAAAAAGCTTGTTTGAAATTTTGAGACTTGTCTGTGGCTTGTCCCTCATTAGGGTGTTCTCCAGTTTGCTTGAAGAGCCGTTGCAACAGGGTCAAGTGTTCACAATCCATATCTTTTTAAATACATAAAGCTGTAAAGCCTCATCACTTCCTTATCTTGGCAACTGAAATTCTATGCCCTTCTGTATATATCTGATGAGATAATCACCCACATTTCTGTTAAATGTAGGGGTTGAGAAACAGGGTAGCACTGTAAGTAACTATTGCAAGGCTGAAAACGTTCATATGAGTTAAACTGTGCTCTTTGTGGCTGCAGCGGCAACTACTTTATTTAGAAAAAGAAGTTAGAGAGAGAAAGATGTGAGAGGCAGTGGCTGCCATCTTATTGGCTTTGCAGATTCAGCCCAGGTCTGAGTTATTTTTGGTGCTCCAAAAACTGCTTCTGCCTGCTTAAACAGTTGTAGGAACAAACCTGAGAATTTTCTTTTTCCCCTTTTGTGATACTGCACAAGTGAATTTTTCTCCCGTGCTTTCTGTTTCTGACTTTGGGGTTTGCATTCACCTCTGTACAGGGAATCCAAGCCTGTCACTGCCTGGAAAAGTGGTTCTACCACCAAACTATTAGCTAAAAGTGCTAATAGTTTTTCCAGCTGTGCTTAAAAAGCAAGCAGGACTCCTCTGGCTATTCACAGAACACCAGGATTGTGAGAGGAGACCTGAACTTTTTGTGTTCTAGACAGAGAAAGGAATTCATACATAGTGCAGTGGCAAATGTTTCTTCTAAGATAACTAGCTGGTTGTCATCCTTCATGCCTGTAGCTTTAGATAAGCTTGGCTTGAACGCCTGTTTCTCCTCAGACGTGAGGGAAGCGCTGTAACACAACTTTGAGATTTGGATTCCGTCCAGTGAACCGCAGGCCTGAAAGACAGATGTGTCAATGTGCCATTCCTAGGTATCTAGGTTTCTTACTGAACCCAAGGATGTTAAAAGAACTGTAGTAAATTCTGGGTTTGGTGAAGTGATCTAGGGCAGCTTTGAAGTGGCTATTTATGGCAGACACTCTGAGTACAGTCCCCAGTGTGAAAGTTTTGTTACATAGCATTTTGTCCATCTGTTCTGTGATTTTGATGATTTTTTTTTTTTTTTTGTGATGGGAAAAAAGCTAAAATTACTTTGGAATTTGTTCCTATTCCTTGCTGGTTGTCTAAGAAGGAAAGTGAAGTGAAACTTAATGACTTTAACAGGAATTTCCTGGATTGGCAATTCTTTCTTTCTCAGTTAACATTTGAAGAATTGGGGTTTTTTTCTCACATCTTCTTTCCCAATCCTTTCAATGCCAATTGAAAACAAAAGTATGGTTATAAACTTTTGCTGGATAACCACTAAAAATTACTTGTATTTGGCAGCAATTTCCCCATACTACCATTACTTCTGGCAGTAATGGTAACTCTTGGTAATGGTAACTTGCTTTTATTTTTCACGTGTTTTTAGCACAAAATCATAGAACTTCTCATCTCATTTCCAAGAATGTTGTGTGTTAATGAAAGCACTTCTTCAGAAAGCAATGCAACAATGCAGATTATGAGATTATCTTGGAGAACTGTTGGTTTAAAAATACAGACAAAATATATTTCTCTCTTAAACGAAAAAAAAGGCTGAACAGATGCAAAAGTGGATCAGCTTTGAACTTTTTATAAGAAACGTTAAGTTATACCTATATAAACATTCTAAAGACAGCACAGCCTTTTCTGTGGTTCAGTTAATAAATATGTTTGCAGTTGGAAATTATTAAAATTTTATTTAATAAAAGTCAGTTGAAAAAAGGAGATATGTAAGCACTGTTTGTGTAAACTTGATTTATTGAATTTGTGCCGTAATCACTGAATTTCAGGGTAAATAGTTTTGCTGTTATCGCTTATGCTTTTGTTTCCTCCAAGAGACTTTCTCACTAATTTCTGATTAATTCTATTATTTGATGGGAATTTCAAGTATTTTGCTTGATTTCAGAAGTAACTTAAAAAAAAAAAAGTTCTTTTCTTCTGAACCTTGCAATTTAAGAAGGTAAATGGGATATTTGTGTAAAGGCGGTACCAGGTTCAGAAGTGATGTTATTAACATTTATTACATTACATTTTTTAAATTAATGTTTTTAATACATGTAATTTCTTTCATCCCAAAGGCACTTTACAAAATATGTGTATCAGCTGTCATCTACTAGATGGGTTAATGCTTTGGTGATTCCTCTAAATGACATATTGCATGCAAACAAAAGATCTTCAGTGTCTTAGTCAAGATTGATAAAGATTCATCGAGGCACCTGGTGCTTTGTTTCAGGAGAAAAGTGCTGTGCTTGGAAGGAATCCATGTCAAGATTACACCTAGAATCTGTGATCAAAAGGAGAAACAAAATACATTTCATGGGCATCTTCCAAGTCATAGTTTCATGCTATAACCTTGCTTTATCTGTCTGTGATAGCAACAAAAGATAAGTTGGAGTGTATCATAAATTGCAGCCTGACTTGGAGAGGACAACAGGCATCTGGCTAGTGTAGAGCTGATGTCCAAGGACATTAGGAGCCCAAACAGCATCGATACCAGTGTGATATGAAATGCTGCAGAGAATATTGTCTGCTATCTAGCTCCTAATTCAAGAGGGATGTAGTTCTCCTTAGTATCCAGTGGCATACTGTCCAAGTCTGCATAGATTGTCTTGGACTTCATCCAGTATCTCAAATAGCATCAAGTGCTTATGATGAGATGACAAGCTTGCGCTTCATAAGGCTCACCCAAGAGTGTTGTTTGGATTAAAAGTGTACCATTTCCATAATGTATTTCTTTTGCTTGAGTTCAGAGCAAATAAGACAAATCACTGAGGGAAAATGTAGGGGATAGACCTGCCAGGTAGATGTCAATAAGTTGTGTTCTCTGTTTTTTCTCCTGAATTTCAGCTCCAGTAAAGTAAACATGGGGTGTCATGGAAGTTTGCAATGACCCTCAGCAAAAATCACTGCAGACAAATCAATCCCCAGAGTATGTTAATTCTTAGGACTCAAAGGCAGAGATCCAGTGCTATTTTTCTCTCTAAAGTGGCCAGTTGCTAAAATATGATTTAAAGCCTCTCTTTTTCTCTCTTGAAAGGAGATCATAGAATTTTCTGCAGATTCTGACTTTGATTTTGTTTTTTTTTTCTTTCCAACAGTCAGTTATCTATTTCAGTAGATGTTTAACTTCTGACCTTTTTTAACTTTCATTTGACTTAAAAAACAGGAATAACAATTTTTTCCTGAAATATTTCCCCCCGTCCCACCATGAAAGCATACTATGATGCTGCAGTCCCTCTTCAGTGATATAATTAGATCAGTTATAAGAATAGTTCTTGAAATGGGCCTCTGCAAACTATTCTCAGTCAACAGAAGTGGTTCTTTAAGCCTTGAAACCTTCAGGTAGGTTATGGTCTTGCCTTTCCTGTCAGTAGAAATAATGCAATATTAAATTGAGGTGTGCCAGGTGCTTTTTTTTATTTTATTTTATTTTTTTTATTGTTTCTTTTCCAGCTTTGCCTAGGTTGTTATTCTCATCACTGGCTGTAGATTTGTCTGAATTTACAAGATTATGTGACTGTCTAGATCAGATACTTTTTTTCTGGTGTAGGTACTCATCGGCACTGATCACACCATCTCTGTTTTTTCAGTGAGGTAAAGAGAACAGGATTCTTTTGTTTCTCTGGCTTAGGCAGAATTTGCATGAATGTGTGAGTTTTCTTCTTCTTTTTTTTTTTTTCTTGCTGTTTCTATGACATTCTTTGCAATATGGCAGAATGAAATGAAGAAGTATGCCGAGGCAGTGAAGAGGGGGAAGGGCTAGAAGCACAAACAGTGTCTAAGTGAAACAAGAATGCCTGGAAAACGTGAATAGCTCAGTTATATCTGAGCTATTACTTCATTTATAAAATTGAAATATCTTGGCTTGAAATTGCACTCTTCGCATCACTGTTCTGCATCTTTGGAGAATTACAGACCTGTCGAGCAGAGCCAGTTTGCACATTGTCCTCACTTAGCTGGTTTTTTCTTTCCAGCATCAAAATTAAAATATGGTGCTTAATGTTGCTCTGCATAATGCTGTATGACAGAATCATCTGTGTATGTCATGGAAGTAACAACTCCAAGGATCGTCTTCTGTTTATCTCCAGCTGTGTCTACTGCTTTGTCTTGACAAAGGCTATTTGAGTGTGACATTTGATTACATTTGTATCCATTCTACCTTCCAGTGGTCACTAATAGAGACCTTGGATTATGTTAGGAGTTGGGGAAGGAGGAGGAAGCGTGGTTTTTCAGGTACTCATGTTTCTCTGGCCCTGTGCCAGCGCTTATGGCACAAAGTGAGAGATGCAGTCTGAGCTGCTCCTGCTAAGGTGAAGCAGCTCCCTTTGGTAGGTTGCCTCAGATGGGAAGGTTTCATGCTCATGCTGGTACAGCATCATGTGTAACAGGCACTCTCCTGCCTTTGTCCAGCATTTGAGAGCATTGCAAGCATGCCTGAGGCACCAAATGTGGAAAGCAAGTATGGTGAAGAGAATTTTTGCATACTTTGAGAACATGCATCCCATATACAGTGCTCTGGGTAGTTGACCTACCTATCTCACTGTGTTTTGCTGTGAATGAATTTTTTACAAATCAAATCCAAGTTTAGCTGTTCTATTTTTTCTTAACTCACAGGCAATGCTGGAGTCCTCAGGGCTAGTTTCTGTCTTTATGAACTGTGGTCTTTACAACTCCCTAGTTTAAGTGAAACCTCTTTGAACTATTTCTTGGGTCAGGGTTGAGAAAAAATAAAGTGTTCAAAACTACTTTTTCATTATTTGATCATTCTGCTCCCAAAGGGGAACAAGAACACCTTTGAAATTGTGTATTTGGAAGAAATACTTGGGGGAACCAAATGCGTGGAGACAGTCAACCCAGATGCATTAAAATAAATGGATCATGTGCTGCTAATTTGGACATTCTGTGAATCTAGTCTTTGTTGGAACTGTTTGGTTGCCTTCTGGGAGCAGAGACTTGCTCATGTGCAAGCAGTGTGTAATCAGGACTTGGTAAGTGCAAAGCATCCCCAGGTGAGCTTGAGAAAAAGTGGATGAGTTGTCTAAGCTCTCACATGAGAATTAAGTTTAAGAAATGAAACAATTTGTGAGCAAGTAATGTACCAAGCAAGTCTTTATAAGAAAAGGTGATACATGAAAAGCTTTTGAAGTAACCCAGGAACCAGAGTTTTCAGTAGCAGAAGAGGTTTAGCCATCTCTCAGCAGGGAGCAGAAATCTATGTACTTCACCAAATCGGGACGTGGATTCTTTTCCCATTTAAGTAAGTCTGTGCAACTTTGAATACAGCCATGTTTAGCCAAGAGAATTATTTGGTCCAGCTCTTCTAAATCCTACCTTAGGGGACATATTATTGTCATGGTAACATGGTGAAAGCTTTTACTGTAAACTCAAGATAGGAATTTATATTGTTTCAAAATGTATATTTGGAGCACAGCCTGTTAATATCATCAATATTTATACAGCAGATAATATCTTCAGACAGGCTGGACACCATCTGTCACGGTCTGATTTCGTTTTATGGCTGTAGCAAAATGAACTGACAGTGTAGAATTGTTCACAGAAGTCAGTTGGAAGTGTGTCATGGTTTTCACATAAGCCTGTGAAAGGTTGTAAATGATGGTCATGTATTCATGTTATGTAAACAGGGAAAGTACTTGTTTTGGGAGAGGATTGATTTCTGTTTGTTTGCATCCTGAAACAAGTCTAAATTCTGTTTAGTGCTCTACTGTACTGCAATAATTTATAATTGAATCTTCATACATGCCTTATGTATCTCTGCAGGGAAAATTGAGCATGAAATCATTTGCTCTGGAAGAATTACTGAATACAGGAAATGGCAATTTTTATAATTAAATAAAACTTGAGCAGTTCATGGTATTATCTTCAGATGACAATTTAAAATTAAGGTTTTTTCTTTTTCATAATAAACATTGGGTTTATGACACTTTCAGCATTTCATGTAATGTTTTATATGATTAGGACAACAAAACACCCATGATAAATTTATTCAAAATTATATTAGTGCATTTTAGGTCATATTTATTTGCTAGGCTTTTATAGGACATACAGCTCTTTACAATAGACAAACCAGTTTCAAAAATGGCAGTAGTATTATTGTGTGCTGAAATATTTTTCTTGATATGCTTGTCATCATATTTTTCACTAAAGATGCAGTAATTGAAGGTACAGATGAAATAGTTTCATGCCTATTAAGAAGATCCTGTTTCCCCAATACTTGTATGGTTTGTTATTCATTAAGTTCATTCCCTTTACTGAAGTAAGTACTTAGCAGTCCGGTTTTGTACATGTAATTCACTGCCTAGTGAGATATATGTGCATCCTGCTGCTTCGTAGTTAGGGGCTTTTTATCAGGACATCCTTTTTTCTAATTATGATGAGTGTAAAGACTTGGACCCCTCTAATTTGTGTATTCATATGCCTGCATGCATTTGTGTTCACATTTCTCCTGTGTTAGTGGCTGTCTTGTTGCTGCTTAATATATTTATCTGCTAAGATTCATTTTATCCTATACAAGGAATTGATTTAGTAATGTACGGGTAACAAAAAGCATTTTGACTTGAAGAACCATTTTTTTCTGAACCTGCTCCTTTCCTCTGCTACATATAAACCAGGATTTCAACTTCTAAAATAAAGCATTTCAGTAAAATACCAGATAGTCACCTGATTTTGTAGTTGTTTGTACGATGTACAAGCAAGTGATCAGTGCAACTCCTTAGTCACTTACTGTTAATCAGTCTGTCTTTTATGAATTCTTCTGAGGTATCTATTATGCTGATTTGC
Source organism: Corapipo altera (assembly GCF_003945725.1). Taxonomy (NCBI): domain Eukaryota; kingdom Metazoa; phylum Chordata; class Aves; order Passeriformes; family Pipridae; genus Corapipo; species Corapipo altera. The sequence continues at coordinate 2,382,887 of NW_020884908.1, forward strand.
TGTCTCTTTCACTTAAAACCTCCCTTGTGAAAAAGCGAATCAAGTGAACTTGCCCAACAGCCGTGCCCTGCCCTGTGATATCCCCGCCTGTTCTCAGTGACCAGACTTTGTCTCCAGTTACACTGTTTAAGGGCAGCAGCTCTGTATTGGTCAGGCCACGTGAAGGTACTGTTTGTTTAGATTGTTCTTTTCAACCTCAGAGTTAACCAAAAAGCTGACACGATGCCAGTCATAGTTATTTCTCCATCTCAGTTTAGTTCTGTTACATTTGTCCATTTGTATAGCAAAGTTAAAGAAATCCTGAGATTTAAATGTACACTTCTTCATGGTATGACAGTGTTGAGGTAGAAGAAGGAAAGGGGGTGAAAGGGGAGTAATAGGAGTATGTGTAACTTCTTTAACTTTTTCAAAAGCCTCTGTCGACCATTAGTGCAATAATCATATGGAAAATGAAATAGCTTCAAAGGCCTCTTGATGGAGATGAGCACAAAATCCAAGATTATTATTTGTTTGGGGATACAGTCCAGGTATACCTTCATCAGTAATTTTTTCTTGAGAATGAGGCAGAATAAAAGCAGTGAAGGCATTGCAAATTTTTGGATTTTGTTGAAACTAGCAGAGAAGTTTAGTGCAATGGAAGGTCATATATCAGACAAATGAGAGCTGCGAAAAAAGTACATTTTATTGCATCCTCAAGCTTGAAAAATAACTTTGGCACAAAGAGACTCTTGGATTTCATCTAGAGCGGGCATATACCCAGGGAGAGCAGCAGTAGAGTTTTGTGTCTGGTTCCATAGAGAGCCTGTGACACACCTTCACTGTTCCACTTGAGAGTGCAATGTTGCAACAGACTGAAATCATAGAAAACCATGGCTGAAGGTGATGCTGAGAAATCACTTAGTTCTAGCTTTAGCACTGAATTGGGTGGAAGAATTTGTTTTAGAAATGATTTGTTGCTTTATGCCTTAAAAAAAATGAAAATGCTTGCTCGCTAGGATTTTATTTTAGTGTCCTTAATTTAATGTGATTCATTTGGCCATTGAGAAGAATATGACCTCTGTAAGGCAGGCAGAGCTGAATTGGGTGTGTAGCAGCTCTTAAACCATCACAGTTTGCAACCCAGTGCATTAAGCCATTGCCAATTTCGGATTGCTTTAGTGTGCTGGATTGTAAACTGTGGCAATTCAGGAGTTGCTACATTCAGCCATCCATGCAGCAGGCTCTGGGAGAAATGGCATAAACTGCTTGAGCAATTCCAGTTTAGTCCTAGATATCACATGGATTGCCTGTGAGTCACAGAGTGCTTCCACGGCAGGCAGAGTTAGTACTTCTGTAGTACTTCTGTCCTGGTAGGACCATTTCAGAAGATTCATATGAACACTGTTGAAAGTGAGCACAGAGTCACAGCCATTTTCCTCTATTCTTTAAAAGCAGTGCTTAATTCTTATAAAGAATGCCTCATTTACCTACATCTATTTTTATTTTTTTTATTAAACAGGATCAGCAAACAAGGAATTGGAAACACAGATGGACCAGAATCTCAATATGGCAGTTATTTTTTTTAAGAGTGATCTTTTCATTTGTATAAATACAGAACTGAATGTGAGCAACTCCTGACATCATTGTTCTCCAAACCTCAGTGTTCTCAGTATCTCTTATGAAAATCAGTGACAGAGGTACAGCCTGATTTTCATCTCCTGTGCTACAAATTGTATGAACTTTGTTTTGGAATTCACATTTGAAGTGAATCAAGATGTTTTGTACTAGAAAAGACCACCACTGAGTGCTTTAAAGGCCCAAAGTAGGGATATAAGAGAGCATGTCTACCAGTTAAGGTTGGGGCAGCTATTCTGGGAAACAGGGGCCTAAAATGATTTAAATTATTTGACGCAAATTTTATGCACTGTGTCAGGCCATTTCAGTGTTTAGCTGAGGCTTAATTCCAGTGTGGAATGCATTTTATGGCATGGCATGGTGGTGTGTCTCGGCCCAGCCAGTAAACCATCTCTGCAGGACACTGTAAAGAGCGAGCTGTAATCACTCACGAATGTGGAGAGAAATGCTGGTTTAGCTGTTGAGCTGGAGGAAGCAGCATCATTGGAAAAAGCAGCATTTGAAAAGCTACTATTTTCCATTAGATATGTTGTTTCAAGGACAAATACCCTAATTAATCTCCAAAGCCTCTGACACCTCTGCAGGAGCTTAGTCGCCAGCCCTGTAATTATGTCAAAAGCAGCAACCTTTACCCTTTCTGCACCACCTTTTTTCAAAGGCATTCTCCTGACTCGCACAATAGTGTGGTTTTTTCCTAGAAAAACTATTTTTTTACTGTATCCTGAACCTTTTGGGTAATACATGTGTTTGGGTAAAATATCAGTATGGATGTATTTTTAAGGAAAAAAAGTCCTCTTTGCTTCAGATGAGTGACAAACTTGTACATATAGGTGTACATATATTTGTGCATAGTTGCTGTAGGTGGAGTCTTTCACCAAATGAGCAAAAGCCTTTGATAGGTGTTTGCCACAAAGAGACATCCCCAAAAAAGAAGGTAATATGTAGACTTTCTTAAAAGATGTAATTTCATTCTGGTCTTTTGCCTAACAGTAACATATTTCTAGAGTCTTGTTGAAGAAGATTCACAGTAGGAGTAATTTTTCAGGGTATTCTCTTGTGGTATTCTGTAGAATCTGGAAGGGATGGAACCTTTCTCAGAGTTAAAGGAGGCTCCTTTGCTCAGAGCCCCTCTGCCTTGGAAGCAGAAGTACTCACTTCATGTGCAAATATGATAGTAATGTCCTAGACAGAGTAGATGTGCTGTGGTATGTGAGAAAGAATATTATTACAGAGACAAAAACGGAATGAAGGTTTTTGTGTTTCTAAGGATGATGTGGAATCTGCCTGTTTAAATTTTTGTCAATGCTGTGATGAGAGTTTGTTTGTTTGTTTATTTGAATATCTTGTAGTTACTACCAGTTAGGTTTTCTGCTACACATCTTGCAGCATCTTTATTGCCCCCCCTCCATAACTCAAAAAAAGTAGTTTAGTAAACTGTAGATTTCTGAAGCTTACCCAGTCAAATATGCTGTGGTTATTGACGCCAGTAACTTGACACATTAAAACCATCAGGCTTATTGTTTATGTCTAATGTGCAGGTGTTTGCAAACTGCGGTGGAGATTGTGCCCTGCTGCCCTTGGTGCCTCCTCAGGACGCTGGTGACAATGGCAGGGTGCTCTCTGGGTACATAATGTACCTATGCATACTTCTTCACTATGCATCATCCAATCTTCTCTTAGTATAAAGCACAGTGTGGGGAGGACTTTCTGTGGTGATTGTTGGCTTGTGATAGAGCTGTTAAGTAAATTAAAAAAAAAAAAGACAGTGCAGGAGAGTTATAACTATGGAATTTTTTTCTCACTGCAAATAAATGTGTTCAGACCTTCATGCATGTATATATGTATGCAGGAATGATACAGAGATCAAAATGAAAACCTTCACTTCCAAAAAGTAAGAACACGCAGGAGAAACAGGCTAATGGAGAAAGGAGAGTGCTATGTGTAGACAGAAATGGGCAACCAATAGCTCAGGGCACAGCCACAGCCAATGAGTTCACTTTGTCTGTAGTTAGGAGTTCCAGGTCATACAGGACTGTGTTTGGCTCTGGGTGTGGTAAAACCTAGGGAATATTTGGAGCACTGGCAGGAAAGCTACAGTGAGTTCCTCTGTGTTCTTTTTGACCAATGAAACTGATGTACTGAAGGACATGGTTTGGGTATTTTGGCAAGATAGAAAGTCACTGTAATATAAGGAAAGGCACTGGGATTGTTCAGCCTGGAGAAGAGAAGGCTTTGGGGAGACCTAATTGCAGCCTTCCAGGACCTAAAGGGAGTCTACAAGAAAGAGGGAGAGAGACTTCTTACGAGAGTGTGTAGTGACAGGACAAGAGGGAATGGATTTAAACTGAAAGGGGGTAGGTTTAGCTTAGATATTAGGAAGAAATTCTTTACTGTGAGAGTGGTTGCCCAGAGAAGCTGTGGCTGTCCCATCCCTAGCAGTGTTCAAGGCTAGTTGGATGGGGCTTTAAGCAACCTGGTCTAGTGGAAGGTGTCCTTGCTCAGGGCAGGGGAGTTGGAACTAGATTGTCTTTAAGGTCCCTTCCAATCCAAACCATTATATGATTCTGTGATAATATTTCTGACTAGCTCTTATCCCAGCCTAAATCTCATGGAAGTCTAGTCTCACAGAAGTGTAGTAGCCTTCCAATGTATTTTTGTTGCTGTTTAATGTCAGAAGAGAGGAGACATCCTGTAGTTTGACATATGCAGAACAAATGTCATCTGCTTAACTTTTCCACTTGAGGACATAAAAGTCATCACCAACTCTACTTGATTCTATGAGCTCAAAATGCAATAGTTCCTCTGTGCAATGAGACTTTTTAGAAGTGAGATTTGGGACATTCTAGTAATGGGCACAACACATTGTTAATGGGGAAATCTCTAGCAAGTCTTTGGGCTCCTAAGGGACTCTAGGAGTTGCGTTGCTTGTTTATGCAAGCAATAGCTGTGTTCTATAGCTGTGAAGGAGATTTGTTGTGATTTTTTTTTTTTAAATTCTTTTTATCCCCCTCCCAAACATGATACTTAATTGAATTTTATGGATTTGGATGGTTTTTTTAGGGTGATGGGCATTTATGCCTTTGTATAGCAGCTAATGTAAACAAAAGAGCAGATCTACACTGCTGTTACTACCTTCTCTCTGCGCTGCCTAGCTGCCTGATGCTGCAGATGTCTGAGCTGCTGCTGGTGAGTGCTACAGAAGGCTATTCAGCTTCCCTTTGCAGTCTGCTCTATCCCCTGATTCTCCAGGAGATACCGTAGCTGTGGCTGCAGATTAGATTTTTCTCTCCCTCCCCCTGCGAGACCTCTGTGTGCTTTGACGTCATGTGTGCTCCTTTCAGTTGCCATAGCAGCCCCATTCCCCAAGCTCTGCCTGTCTCCTCTGGTAGGTTCCACAATGGTACAGCCAGCATCACGCTGCACAATGGTTTCCAGGCAGTGAAAGAGCGTGATTCAGCAAGCCCCTCTTCCCCCCCCCCCCCCCCCTTTTATTTCATTATTATCAGACATTTTGCCTCCCCTTTTTCTGTTCTGTTCTACCCTATCCCCCAGGCTTTTATTCGGTTCTTTAAAGGAAAACCGTGATTTACCTCGAAACCAGCTGCCCATCTTTTTTTTTTTTTTTTTTAATTATTATCATTATTTTTTTTCCTGTTATTATAAATAGCCCATTTTTTCCTCGGCACTCTTTGGAATGTGATTTAAAAATACCACCTAAAGTCGCAGTTTGGGGAAAAGATTTCTGGACGAGGAGAATAGCTCGCAAGCAAGGAATGGTAGGTGTTGATGCTAATATTCTTTGACTAACTGCTTTCGCAGGGTGGGGTGATGAATATTGATTGCTGCTTAAAAAAAAAAACAAAACAGGGGAGAGGGAGAGAGAGAGACACGCAGGTTAATGAAGTAAATTGCTAACCGAAGCAAGAAGGCTGCACCTGTCCTTTTTGTGGCCAGAGAACCATCATTTTCCTGTGTTCGGGTGTGTATGATCTTTAATGTTTGGGCGCTGCAGGTGACCGGCGGTCGTGGGAGCAGGGCAGGGGGCACATCATGGATGGGAGTGCGATAGCGCTTTACCAGCTGGCTCATGTAAACAGTAGTGTTTTACTCAGCCTCATCACCTCTAAAGCTGCTCGGGGGCTTTGGGGGGAAGGAGGTGTCTTGGCTTGCAATTCGGTAGAAATGAGTAGGTTATGTGGGGTTATGTGGTCCATACAGAGCCATATAAAATTTGAATGTGTAAAAATAAAGAGAAAGAGAGGATAAGCAACTACAGGAGATTCAGAGGGCAGAAGTCTTGGCCTTTTGCAGAGTGGTTGAATAGGAAAAAAAAAAAGTCTGTGTGGGGAGAAGTGAGTGTTTGACAAACCTTGTCGGATGTGGGGGTGGGGATTGTTTTTAAGAAAGTGGCCTTTAATCATCACTCTTCTGCATTACTTGGGTGCGAGTGAACAACTTGGCCCATTGGGTTTTACAGAACCAACAAGAGCTTTCAGGAGAAGTGTTTACAGCAAGCTACAGGCCAGTCATTTTTAAAAAAGAGAATTAATTATCTGTAGATACTGCAGAGAAATCAATGTTGCTTTGCAGGGCAATCCTCTGACAGCAAAGCTACTTCTACAGGAAGAAATGTTGGTTTTGTTTTTTACAGCAGGGTGACATTATTAAAAATGATACAAATTTTGACTTGGATAATTAAGTGTTAGAGCATTGTTTAATAAGCCAGCGGTGCTTCCAGTGAACCATGATGGGCATGTTTCACAGCATTCGTGTACAGAGTGATTGTAAGCTTGTTTACATGGGCTCTTTTTGCTGCATAGCTTCATGATATCCTCAGAGCAACCTTCCCCTCCTCTGATATGTTCACTGTGAGTTTTGCCGAAGACTTTTTTAGAGACAAAGCGATGCTATAAAAATACAAATTTTGAAGAAAATGATGGCATAGAATAGAGGTTTATTAACAGGAAAATACAAATTAGTATTTTGTAAATGATCAGAGGAATCTGCAATCAGCTTGCTGGAGGACACAGAGCTTGTCCTGAGAGCCCAGCTTCAGAAAAAGAGAACAGGATGGTGTAGGTACTGCACAGAGCTGTTTGTCTCTGCTCACATGTAACCTGTCTTTGGCCCCCATGCCTTGGGAAAAGTGGAGTGCACCGAAGCTCTTGTATTTTAACCCTCTTTCAAAACACTGCTGGGTAGTCACTGGTCAGGAATACTCTGGAGTAATATTTTTCTTTGTGGTCCTCCTGCTGTGTGCTCTCTTCCTGCTAGGAAAGGTGGCATAGAAATACCTTTTCAATAGGCTCAGCAAATGACTTTGTCTTACAGGGATGCAGATGTGAATGACAAAGGTGATTTGACCTCAGCCATTAAACAATATTCTTTTTCTCTGATTCTCAATAAACTGCACTCTTGTGCATTGTTCTCTCCTGCTGTTTCAGAACATGCATAATTTGTCAGGGTCCTGTTGTAATTATGGTTTTGTTGAGGAGTATTAGGATTATCCTAAATAGGATAAGGACAGAAATCACTTACCATGAAAAATAAGTTACCTTCAGCTACCTCTCTGCCTGCTTGAAAAATGTCCTTCTCATTGTCAAAAAGCTCCTTCAGTGCACACACACATTTTTATGAGCAGACCTTGGGGATGAGTGTTTTCTTGCAGGTTTGGGCTTTTTTTCCCTCCACAGTCAGTTTTCCCTCCACAGTTGGCATGTTTGTAGCCCTTTTTTAGAGGTTAAACAGTACTGGATCAATATACCATCAAGCAGTGTTACAGTAGTGGGATCTGGCTTGTGAAAGCAAAGAGAGTTATCAAAATTTCACTGCCATGGTATTGGACAATGTCATAAAGTTCGCCTGTAGTTTGCAGTCCATTGTAAAACTCATCCAATTTAAGGAAGAGCTAAAGGAGGCCCAAAGGAGGATGGTTTTAGCATTGCTTTTGCAGACAACATTATAGTTTTGTTAAGACTTGGAAGACAGAAAAGCTGCATTTAGGGAAAGGTCTCCAGCTTTAAAATCAGTAACCTCTTAAATTGTTGTTCAGTTGTTCAGTTCTTTAGACAATTCCAAATTACAGAAAATATCACCAGCTTGTTGATAAATTTTCAAATCAAAGTAAAGTGGTTTTTTGTGTGTTTGTTTTTATAGCAAGCGTTCTATATCTGTAGCCCCTCCCATTCCACTGATTACATTTTGAGCTTATAATAGCACTACTAGAAATGATGTCCTAAAAGCCTAGTGATTGCAGTATTACCACAGTTGCTGCTCTGTTATGTCATCAGGAGTAAAGGAGAGAGACTTCCCTTTCTCTCCCTTTATTATTGGACAACAATACTGAATATGGATATAACCTGGCTTTCAATGCTCATCGTCTGCTACCCTTATCTGTGATTCTTGCACACTTACGGTTTTGAAGGCTACTTCCAAGAAAAATGAGCCTTCATGAAAGGGCAGCAGTTAAAATTAAAAAAATGCAAAAATGCTGCACTTGCTGTGAAATCCTTTTTTTTTTTTTTTTCCCCTTCTGGCAGCACCATCTGTGGAGGCAGATATAAGAAAAAGTCTCTCACAGAAACAAAATCTTTTGTACTCGATTAACCGCCTGAAACCGATGGTCTAAAACTGAAAACAGCATACAATTTTAATTAGTGTGAAATATCAGGTGTTAGGGCTATGTTACCTTTCTGTTATTTGTGATAGTGAGATTAAAGTAGAGATGTAGAGATAAAAAGCAGTAGAGCGGATGGGACAGAATTTCACAATCCCCTGTCCACTATTTGTAAAAGTTACACAGCTGTCCTTGAGTTGATAGACTGTGTTTTAGCCTGATAGCTGTAAGCTTTGTTAGCAAGCTTTAGAATCTCTCTTGGCCAGTTGTTAGAAGGGAAGAACAGGAAATTCAGGTCCCAGTACTTTCCAGTCTTATTTGTTTGTTATAAAATGAAATTTTTTAACGAAGAATTTGGTGTATGAATTCACTAGTGGTGGTGGTATGTTCTCCTCGGCTTCATCTCTACAGAAGGGATGTAAAGTCATGAAAAAAGCTGGAGGTTCAGAAGAGCCTTCCAAGTCAAATCAGTAGCTGCTTCACCAGGATTCTACCCTAAGAGGTCAGTAATCAAGGAAATTAAGAACTGCAGTTTGAGGTGGGGTTTCAGGAAGCCTGAGTTCACTGGACCCAGTTCAGTGAAGTATAGTGGGGCCTCTCTTGTTAAGTAGTGATTTTCTCATGAGGATTTTTAATCTTCTATTTTTAGTACAAGGTTTTAGTTCTCTTCTAAGATATTTGAAAACCTGTTGTGGTACAGGGGTAAGAAAATGTTGCCCAAACCTTCCACTTAATAGTAATCTCTCACTTTTGTTCAGTGGTGAGACACCAGAGCACTGTGTGTTTGATTGTTCCATCTTTTATTCACTGTCTTAATACCACAGCATTTGCTTTTTACCACATCTTTTGAGGTTCTCTCATGCACTTTGGCAGTAGAACTTCCTTTGTAACGTTTTGTTGTTTAAGAGGATGCTAGTTTGATAAATAGCAGTAATTCTCAGGCCTTTTCTTATGCCTATATGTGTCCATATCACACAGTTTTTAAAGCTGTTAATAATGTCACAAGTCAAATTTAATTTCCATTCCCAGGTATCGATGACAGATGACTGTGTACATATTTCAACTTGTTATAGGTAAAGTTTCTGCTCTTCCTTATTCCAAAGAAAAATTTGAAGATCTGACCTGAGAAAGAGAATATAGAAACAAAAATAATTATTTTAGAACAGTTTTATGAGGTTTTTTTATCACCATCTGTTGCAATTTGAACAGACTTGAATATGTGCTCCTGAGAAGTAGAGCCTTGATTTTTTAAATTTTTTTCCCCCTTTTTTTGCTGGTAGGGGAATAACCATGACACACTTCCCCCACTTCAACAGCACTTCATTCTGCATTATTTTCTCTTTCTAGCCTTTCTTCTTTGCATGGAAGAAGGGAAATTTATGGTACAGATACTGCCTGAACTGGATGCACTATGGTATAATCAGAGAAAAATCTTAAGTCTTTGCTATATGGTGTGCAGATGCTGATATTCTGAGTTAGTTTAGTTTTCTGAAATTTTCTGTTTCTATCAGATTTGAAAAATAAACCCCAAATATTTCTTTCTCTTTTTTTTTTGTGCTTAGGGCTAGTATTAGAAACCTGTACCAACAGCAGGCCAGACTCAAATATCAGCTATGGCAACCCATGCATGAAGTTGATGCCTTTGAACTATTTCCTATAGATGAGACATAGCACATGCTGTGGTGAGTCAACAATGTATTATTTTATTAAATGATACTCCTTGGCAAAAAAAAAAAAAAAACAAATGCCAAAAAATGCTTAATGCCAAAGTGCATGCTGATTTTTTTTCCTCATTTTTCTTTTTTTTTGGTGGGGGGGTGGAGGGAAGGAACATTATTGTTAAAACTTCTTGTAATTTTTAGTACCCATTAGCATACTACTGTCATCTTATAATGAATTTTTCAAGTGTATAATTTTAGCATTCTATAATTATCAGATGGAGCACATCAGGATTGTGGTTTCAGTGCAAGTTTTATTATAGCAAAACAATTTCTAAATGATCCTACATATGCAGTGTTCTGAGCTCTATTTAAAATAGTAAAAGCTGTTTTACTACTGTAAAATCCACTATTTTACACCGATTTTTCTAACTAATGTTTTGCACCTTTTTGATTTGGTGTGGGGGAAAGGAAAAGTTGGTTTGTGTCTTTGAGATGACTGAAGAAGATTGTGATGAGTCCTCATAGAATTTTTGGACTTATATCTCTTTATCCTTGGACAGGAAAATAAATTCTGAGAATAGTGATGAAAATAGTATTTATAAAAATACTCTATGGTTTTAACTATCTTAAGTCTGCTAATAATTTCAATGCGTGTTTCTTACATAATAAGTCATTTTGATTCTGATAATTTCTTCAAGTGGTTTTGGTATACCTTTGGGAGATGAGGAATTTTTAGATTTCTCGTGTAATCTCAATAGAGTTCTTGTGAAACCTTGTTACTCTTGACAGTAGCCAATTTTCTGCTCCAAACAGGTTTATATTAATTTTTTTTTCACCCCTAATACTATCTAGATGTGTGTCAGTGCAGCCACCACAACCAGTACAAACTGAGAGTCAGTGGTGTTAAAAAGAAGCCGGAAATTCAAGTTGGTCTGTAAACTTCAAACAGGTCTTACGTGATTTGGCCTTTAGCAGTGGCCAAATCTTACTCCTGGTGCTATTGCACCAATAAGGTGTAGATCCAAGTCCCTGAAGTGTTTTTACTGTTCTGTAAGGAGATAGAACTGTTACTTGCAGATGAGGCAGAGAAGGAAATGCGTAGTACGTGCTGACTGGTGGGCAGCAGTGGCACGAGGCTGATGTAACAGTGATGAAATGAGTGCTCTGGGGACATGCCATTTTCATCCTTGGTAAAGCTGCTGGAAAGAATTAAACAGGTGTCAGTTAAATCTATTTGACTCTGCTTTGAAGTGAGGTGAGGGGCAGAAAGCAGTGCCTAATAGTTCACTGAGAGAACTTGTGTTCTGTTGCAGTCTAAAAGGTTTCCCAAGGGGAGAAGCCATACTTTGGACATTTGTGGCATGAAGAGTCCCACCCTGGATGCTCACATCCTTTACTTGTGGACATCCAGTGGAAGCAATTTATTTTAGCATTTATGTAGAACTTTAAAATCATTCTGTATTACTACTATGATATATTTAATTTGTTATGGCTTTTAAGGCCTTTTGTCCAAAGGTAATTCTTGCTAGTAAGACAGCCTTCATCTTGGTTTAATGTGTGAACTTTGGAAACTGTGACACTAAACCTTTCATATATGAATAGATCTGGGTGACTTTTGAATTCACAATGAAGCGTAAAACCATATGAATTTTTTTTATTAATATTCTTTTTTTTTAATTACTGTGTTTAGGGTCATATAGGTAACCTGCTAGTTGTAGATAGTGAAAGTTTTAAGTAAGCTAGCAACAGCAAAGTTTATATGATTTATGATAGTTGGTAGAGTTGTACAAATAAAGAATTTTGTTAATATGTCTGTAATGAACAGATGTTGCATGAAATTTTTGTGTTGTTGTGTACATGTTAATACAATTAGCTCATAGTCATGGCAGTCCAGTTCCTCTCTCCATTAATGTTATTAAAATTGTTGTATATGTAGAAAAATCACTTTTAAGTTCTTAATCCCCACTCTTGGCAATTTTACATTTAGTAGTATACATAGTGCTAATTTTGGAATACAGGGATACTCCTGTCTACAAGCAGTGTGACTTGATCATTTGTCCCTCAAGTCATAAAGATGTCTTTATCTTAATGTTGCAGCTACTGATATTGCTGTGTGGTATTTCAAGCATGCACCAAGGGCCCTGCTCAGTGGACTTTCTGAGTCCAGTGCACATCTAAGTCGCCTCCTCCAGCTTTGTTCTTACCAATTTAGGTTTCAGGATGGCTAATCAGTACAAATAGCAGGTTTTCAGAAACAGTATATGAAACAAAAAAGTTCAGATATGTCATAGGGAGAGAATTGCTTGAGAAATTTTCCTCCCAGCTGACATAGTAGGCAAAAATAGTTAAACATGTTTAACAGAAATTAAGGACTTCAAGGTCTTGTTCTGAAGCTACAGCTCCACAAAAAGTATCTGTAGGTGTCTTCAGGCACATAATACAATCCACTAACACGTATTTAAAGCTTTGTGTACGTAAATATGTGTGAAACAAGTGCAGTTTGAAATTTGGGGCCTTGATGTGCAAATGCTTATGCTTTCTGTGCGGGCCCTCTCCAGTTAATATCGGTCGTTAAGGCACGTGCTTTGAGCATATGACTGTATTTTGAATTCAGCCATGTCTGCTGAGGAGAATGCAAACTTCCTAACTGTAGAACCTGTATGAGAAATCAGAAACCACATCTAAAACTTAACATATAACAATCAAAGTTAAATTAACTGTCAAAAACCTTGTAAAAATGGTAAGGAAAAGTCGCATTTGAAGAACAGAAGTCCTTATCTATATTCATCACAGAAAAGAGCAGGTAAGGAAAAAACTTGGGATATTTTGATTATCATAAAAACAAAGTTAATGCTCTGGGCAATTAGAGATTTGTAAAGCTGAGTTAGTAATTTTGGTAGAAGTCATGTGAGAGAAAGGCTTTGATATAGTTATGGAGAGAAGCAAAGTACTGGGATAAAGGAATTTTTGGGTTTTTTAAAGCACTTGAAGAAATATTTCAGGATCTTTCTATTTGTCTTTCTAGTGTCTTGGCTTCATATCTTGCTACTACAGTTGCATGTTTTTTTGAAAGATTGTGTTGGTTGCTCTTATGTTCGTCACTGTGTAAGTGTTAAAGTGCACAAATTGAAATTCAGAACTCCATCTAGCCAAGTAAATGTAAAATATAAAGAGCTCCAGTGAGATTAGTGTAGTTACACCTGTAACTGTACTTTTATCAGACTTGTATCAGAGGAGCTTAGAGCACAAATTCCTCTGAGAAATTTGTGTTCGGCTCCTCTGCCTAATAGACAAGCCCTATTTTTATTAAATTTCCAATGTATTATAAATGTAAAAACTTATTATCTGTTACTGATGATGGTGATGGAATGTGCAACATATTTCCCCTTGGAGAACTATTGCTTTAGTGTATTTCCAAAAGCTATTTGTCATGTGATCAGCTACCTACAAACAAAGGCAGAAATGACCTCTAATAGTCAACACTTGAACTATTCACCTTCTCTGCTTTTCAAGGAGGCCGGATTTTTTCCAGAAAGTGCTGAGATCTTCACTTTGAATTACAGATTTTGCAGTGGAACCCCTTGATCACCTTTTATTTTAATAAATGTCACTGGAAATGCCCATAAAGGGAATTTTCCCACCTTTGCATTTTTTTCTTGTTGTTGATGATCTTTTTTTTCCTTTATTTGGATTTTTTTTTGTCTCCTAAGGATATCGATCTGCAGAATGTTTTCACTCCCTTTTTAAATCAGATGACATTATGAGGTTTTATGCTATTAGTTCTTATTCTGATTCATATCCCCTCTCTCTCCATCCTTTACTGATTCCCACAGCCCCTAAGATTAGTATTTTAATTAAGTTATATTGAAATGTAGCATTGTCAACTCTTGCAGTATTTGGGTTTTTTTAATGCCTTAAGCTAAGTGTCACATATATATGAGAAACTCTGATCTTTCTTTTAATAAAATGTAGGCTTTTTGTTCATATACCAGGGAAAAATGAAGCTTGGACGCTTCAAAAATGCACAGCCCTTCCGCCAAGATTATTCCCTGGTAATATGTTAGAATATTGGCATCACATGACATGGTTCTTAGACATTTGGGACTGATAGTCTTAAAAATAATATATATTTGTAAGTTAGTTGGAAAGTAAAGATTTGCTATCTTTCTGAATGCTTTTAAAGACATGGACGTGCCTTGTGCCTGTGTATATTCCTCCAGTAGCCTGAACTGGCCTTGGAAAAGTCAAGCTATTGGCACATTTAAAAAGTGAAGATGAAATCAATCTAAAATATTCAAGTGCAGATGTCTGCCTTTGGGGCATCTCCAGTTGTTTAGTTTCACTTCGAAATACTGATGGATGAAATGCTTTTATTCTGCCACATGTCAGTCTGTGCTTGTTGAAAAGGAGTGGACTTAATTTACAACCTTGTTTCAGGTGTGACCTCTGAACATATCACATGCAATATTTGTTTCTGCTGTATTTTTTGAGTTGCTGACGGAAAAACTATCTCTGTACCACCTGCTAGTCTAGTTCAGTATTTGGCAGGCTCCCCTTCCAATCTTACGGAAAATATCCAGGACTGTTGCTGTAGAATATGGGAGTAGAATGTCAGACAAATATCTTCCAAACCTTTGAGCATTTTTTTCAGTGTGATTCTTATGAGTTGTATTAAAATAATTTGAATAGCCTGCAGAAGAATAAATGGAAATGCCAAATCAATAACAGAAGACACGGAGAATGGTGCCAGCGGAAAGGTGGAAAAGAGACCAAGACAGCAGTAAATTCAACTGCATTAATGTGTATGGCATATGAACCCATATTATATAAAGTGGTGGGAAGTATTTTGTTACCACAGGGCGAAAGATTTTGCCTGCTTCCTCTTCTAGGCTTGTTAGTGGGGTATATTCTCTGCGCCTGTTTCTTTGTGAACTGTTCTTATCCGAAGTGTCTTTCCTTCTCACAATCTGTCAACAGGAGCAGAAACCTGAATATACAGTGTAATACTGCCAGCTTTTCCTCTGCTCACCTTTCCTCTGCTGTTGTGTGTGTTGGAAAGAGCAGGGAGCATTGACTGCAAGTGAAGATTATGACTCTCCTAGACAGAAGCATCCACAGTACTGGCAGCATCGCTACATTCATGCTCCCTGCACTAGGGTGTAGGTCAAGCTGGCTCAACGCAGCAGTATGTAACTGCTGTACAGGCACTAGGTTAGCTGCAAGCTCCTGAGGCAGTCATTTCTCAACCATAAAAAAGGGGTAAAACAAGTAAAACATGCACAGAGTTATGGATGCAATGCAGCCATTATGACCTTAATGTCATGTTCCTTCTCTCTTAACTGCTGTGTGTTGGGATGGAGTGTGGCAGACATGTGAAAGGACAAAGGATAATATACATGGTGAGTTATTCAGAGGTCATTTAAAGTCATTGTACATCCACAGCCTCATCTACAGCCCCTTAGCATCCTTGTTGTGTTGGATGCAGACTGCTTGCAGTGGCAGGTTGGCAAGGAGAGAGGGAACATCACAGGCATGGTGCAGTATGTGTGCATTCTTAATAAGCTCAAATTCCTGGCAGGATTAGTAAGAGCAATTCACCTGTGATGAGTTTGAGGAGATGTAATTATTAAATAGGTGTTCTGGAGCTGTTGGCTGTTCAATAGCTCTGGCTTGGTTTTATAAAAAAATAAAGAACGCTATGAATGTAAGAACAGTCAGTAGTCTCACATGAAAAACCCATCTAGAAAAGGCTTCTGTCCTCTGTGGCCATCAGCTAAATATTTGGAGAAGAAAAGTGAGAACAAGATAAGCAGCCATAAATGTTTTTCTTACTATGTCTTTCTGTATTTTGGAAGCAGTATTTTTGGGTCAGAAATTGTTTATTTGTGTTAAAAATTTTACTTCCTAACTCAGCGTTTTCTGCCCAGTATGTGTTTTATGAGCTCTTTTCTAGGTGTGCAATATGAAGATCAAGTTCTGGCTGCATTGAAAATGCTGAGCTTTGGGTTTTACAAGTGATGCTGGGCGTAGATTTAGTCATATTCTGGAAAAAAAATAATTATTCTTGTGTGAACCCTTTGTAAAACTGCAGAGGCTTTGAAAGTACTATGAAAATATAACAGCATCCTCATAAAAAGCTCTGATTCCTAGCAGATATGAAGTCATTGCTAGAGTAATATTTATACAGCAGCTTCTGGAGTAATTTATTGTATTTGTAACTCTGTCCCAAGCTAGTTTGTGTAGACCAATGCAGCATATAGAATCATAGAATTGTTTGGGTTGAAGGGACCCTGGAAGATCATCTAGTCCAACCCCCTGCCACAGACAGGGCCTTCTTTCACTATTGGTAGGGAGACTTTCTAATGTGTTTCCTTACTGCCTTTGTTTAAAAATCTAACTCCAGTTAGGTATCCAGTTAGTAGGGTTACTTTCCTTGGAGCAGCATGTAGGGGGCACTGAGCAGGTGCAGTGCTGTCCATTCTGGCCTGTCATTGCTGCATGAAAGGAGAGAAGAATGGGAGGATTTTCTTGATTTATAAGCTGTTAGGAATGAAGTAGAGCACACAAGAGAGAGCAGGATGGAATTCATTATCCTATGTTTCATGCAGTGGACGTGATGGGTTTTCTTGGTTGCACATCACAACCAGGTGACATAATGACCTAAAATGGTATCTAAATGTTCTTGTATTCTCAAAGCAATGTTTTCTCTGAACCTGAGTGGTTACTGTTGTTTGCGGGTTTTCACCATTTAACTTCACTGCTTCATGCCTAGTTCAAGTACTGTATATGTAATTTACCACCAAGAATTCAGAGATAGTTGTTAAAAATTGCCTCCTATTCTTGCACAGGAACATAAGGAGCAAGTAAAAAGGAAATTACATTTTAATGCTGTTTTTCTTGAAACAAAAAATCCTCTCTGAGCTATTCTGAAAATCATCTGCATGGCTTAATTGTGAATCATAATGCTACTTAAATGCCTGCATTAATTTTATGTTAGATTTCAGTCATCAGCACATAGATAGATGTTTTTTGTGGCATTATGAATGCTTGATTTGCTATTGTACTTAAAATTAATTTTTTTTAATCTGTCAAGCTGTGCAAAGACAGTCTGGTAGATGTCTTCCATGACAGAACAATGTCAAAAATACCCACATGGTTGTACAAACAGCACTGATCCACAAACCCTTTCATAAAACAGCATTTTGAAGGTGGTATATACTCTACAGTCTAACAAACCTGTAGTGCAATTCTCTGCTTTTCTTTTGAGGATTTGAAAAAATGAAGACAAGAATATCTGCTTGGTTTTGGCTTTGCTAGGTAGCTGTGCCAATTGTTAGTTGAGGTTACATGTGTGTTTGTCAACATAAAGTCATGTGTTTGTCAACATAACACATGTGAAGCAGTATTGTCAAAACAGAAGTATTTAAAAGCCTTGAGTGGAATCTTCAGACTTTTGAAGCTCTTTTATTTTCATTTTGTGAACTTGCAGGCTACCTTTGGGTCTCATTGTGAATGTTTTCTCTGAAAATCAAAAGGACGTAATAAAAAACTCATACAGGCTCCAGGAAACAACCCAGCTAATAGGAAAATTACAGCAAAGGTATTGGTGTCAACAGTGGTGGGATAAATTTTACAGCAAATTTCATTGAAAATAATACTCTTTTGCATGGATCAACTGCCCGGCACCCTTACCAGGCAGAATCTGACCTGGGAAGTAATTCTTACTTTTTTAAAGAAATAATAGTCAAGATCTCCCCCCAGAAGCCTATCAGATGTTAAAATTATAAAAAGAAATATAGCTCTTTAAGCTTAAATTGCAAAGTCAACAAAGCAGTACTGTTTATCTAGAGCAGGAAGAAATGGAGTGGGTGGTGAAACAGCTTTATGACGCATTGTATTGTATCTTGAAGGTGGGCTGTTGGAATAAAAATTTTTTCACAGTGAGTTTAGATGCACATTGCCCTGAATCTTTTTCCACTTGATAATTGGTAGACTTGACTAGTTGGCTCAAGAGTTTGTTCATCTGAATGGGCTGGACAACAGGTAGTCCATACCAATCAACCGATGAAGCAGAACTTGGTGGGGTTATGGAAACAGTACAGACGAAGACAACCTAGGTGTGCATCTGTTTTTATAATTCTGAGGACATCAGAATTACCTCAACTCTCATTAGTTCTTTGGGTTTTTTTGTCAATGAATGAAAGAAAAATTAGAACTTGGCTTAAATTTTGAATGGTATCAGGAACATGTTCTTTTTGACACCAGATTCTGGTGATGTTGATGACATAAAGCCACAGATTCTTCTCTTTTTCTTTCTTTCTCAAATTCCTTTTGCAGCTGTGATGAACATTTCATACTGTCCTATGTAACTGTAATACTGTTATCAGAGCTAGTATGCTACAGTTTTTCTTAAGGATTGAGGTAGTATACAGGACCAGACACTCTTCTTCATGGCTCCAAAGTTTCAGTAACTGGAGAGAACTGCAGAGAAGACAACTATAATGAAGTTAAACTTTAGTGGCTTTGAAAATTTTAGTTAAGTCATCATATTCAAGATTTCAGAGTTAATGCATTGTCAAGTGCACGTGACTTCCTAGTCCTTGTACAAGTACTATTGTGTTTTTCCCCCCCACTGAAAGATTACTTTTGGACTAAGGATGAGTTTTTACACAAGAGATCAGAATAGATCAAAGCAGACTTTTGAGCTGGTTCAAGGTAGAATTGCTTGGGTGTTTTCAAAGAAGCAATGTTGAATTGTGGTAGGAGAGAACACAATCCACTGCTGAAAATCGATGCTCCTTTAACCAACAGGGTGAAGGCAATATGGGCATTTTTAAAACAACGAAAAATATTATGCATAAAATATCATGTATAAAATGACTTCCTAGGAACCCTAGAGCACAGAAATAGTAGTCCATCATACATTACAATCATTATTATTGCTTTTTAAATATAAAAGAGAGAACAACATTTAGTATATTCTGAATCTTCTGCCAGGATTTGACTGTCAGCAACAAAGTCCACATTGGAATGTAAGTGGTTATCCCTAAAATAAATCTGACAGCACACCTGGAAATACTGCAGAGAAACTTTCTACTGCTCAGTGAGCTGATTTTAATCATCTGCAAGCACAAATCAGTTTAATTAGCAAGTCTGCTGTTTTCTAATGAGACCTCACCTGGACTCCATCTAGCTCTGAAGTCCTCAGTACATGATAGACATGGACCTGTGGAAGCACATCCAGGGAAGGGACAAAAAGATGATCAGAGGAATGGAGCACCTCTTCTATGAGGAAAGGCTGAGAGATTGGGGTTCTTCAGCCTGGAGAAAGCAAGATCCAAGGGAAGACTTCTTTGTAGCCTTCCAGTACTTAAAAGGAACGTTCAAGAAAGATGGGGACACTTTTAGTAGGGCCTGTAGCAACAGGACAAAGGGTAATGGTTTTAAACTGAAGTAGGGGAAACTTAGAGCAGATATAAGGAAGAAGTTTTAATTTTTTTTTTATAAGGAGGATTGTCAGATACTGAAACAGATTGCCTTGAGGTGCTGGATGCCCAGTCCCTGGCAACATTCAAGGTCAGTCTGGATGGGGCTCTGAGCAACCTGATATCGTTGAAGATATCCCCTATTCATTGCAGGGGCGTTGGACTAGATGACCTTTTAAAAGGTCCCTTCCAATCAAAAAGAAAGAAAAGAAAAACTTGGCTAAGTAGATACACCAGTAGTGCTGAAGTAGGCCCAACGCTATTTCACAGTAGCTGTCTTCATGGAGCAGCCTGACCTTTTCCAGTAATGCCCTCAGACAGAATTTGGTATCATCAAGCCTCAGGTTTTTGCTACCCATCCTGCTGGGTTACAAAGCCCAGTTGAAGCTTATCCTGATCTTGTGATGCGAGCTACTTCTGTTTCACCACCTACTCCATTTCTTGCTGCTCTAGATAAACGCTGCTTCGTTTTTAACTTTGTCTGCAGTTTAAGCACCAGATTAAAATATATGTCATTTTCACAACGAAGGCATGCAGGATCTTTCTGCAGATTTCAGCAGAACTCTGGTTTTGATATCATTCAGAGATTTGGAGGGATGAAGAGGGAGAAGCTTTTTTATTTCAACCATCAGGATTACCACTATTTTGCCTCAGAACATGCTTTGCAATACAAACAGATTCCAGAACAAGTTATTCTTGTTGCTGTGCCTTACTGACAAAACTGTTGTATCTCCTCTGAATCCATGACCTCTGTTTCTTTTCAGTGTCTGGTCATCTCTAAATGAGTTGCTTTTTAGTTTCATCTTTTGCTGGTACCATGTTAGAAACTGTCTTTGAAAAGGCTTGGTGGATGTTTCCAAAAACAGATGCTTGAAGTAATACTGTGTGGAATGCTCAATCAAGCACCAACATGATTTTGTGTTAGATCTGCAGGCTTGTTTTGTGTCTAGGGCAGCTAAAGGTGAAAACTAAATATGATGTCAAAAACTTGAAAGAAGGTTAAATGATGTCTTCAGCAGAATACCATAAAAAAATTCACCTTTTAGAGAAAAAATCAGCTCCAAAGATAGAGCAAATTCAGACTAGCAAGTCTGTACCTTTAAAAGCTTGGTTGTGATGAGACTGTTTAGTAGCCATGCTGAAAATGAAACAGATTTCCTTGCCTAGAATGCTTCTTGATTCAATCAGTACATTCAGACCAGAAACCAGTTGCTATTTCAGTTAATTCACTGGGTGCTATGTCACTGGTTGGGAAGACAGAAAGAATAGACAGTAAAAAAGCAGTGTACCTCAGTTCTGCAGGATTTATTTTGCTGATTTTTTTTTTCCCTGGTATGAGGCACTTGCTTTTGACACTTCAAATTTATGTTGTTATTTATTTTCAATCCATATGTTCTAGTGCAAAGCTTCAACTTGGAGTTGAGAGTTATGTGAGGGAGAGAGTGCTGTGAATGCCTTCTGTTTGTCCATGAAAGGAAAGTCTCTGTCCTCCAGAAATTCTGTGTTGTAGCAATGAGCTGCAGTTTGGAAAGGTTGTGTATCACTGCTCCGAAGGACAAGCATATATAAAGATAACTAGCAGGCTCAGCAGCTAGACAGAGGCAGAATGGGGATACATGTAGCAAGAGAGAGGCAGAATGAGTTTTAAACAAAACAAGACATATTTAACTGTGTCATTATGTTGGATTTATATGTTACATGAATGCCCCTAATGGTACATGAGGAGCTTTGTGATGTTGAATATACCTAAACCCACGGAGAGCTTTTTCAAGTTGATTTCACCTCCATCTGATATTGTTTGCATTAGCTTTAATGAATATATGAGTAGCCATAAACCCTAAAATGTTAATTTATATTCATGGCGAGTTGTATTAGAGTATCTCCTGTCACGTTTCATGGTTGTACATTAATAAAACTTTCTACTTTTTATTACCATGAATGAAAATAAAAAATCGTGTCAAGAGAGATTTAAGCCAGTATTTCATCTTCAATACTGAGTAATACTGCAGATGGATATCGTGAAATTCATGTAGAGAATCGCTTTTTTCCTACAGTAAAAAGAAATATTTGGGCTCAAAGCTTCTGCTAGGCTAGTAAGTCATTAGAATGAAAAAGATTTTCATTGTGGGTTTGGTATTATGAGTTTATGTTAAATATTGCTTTTTAGTAAGTGATGTAAGCATTTTCTTTCACTTCGGGTGAGGCCCAAAATACATCTGCCTCTTTATCAAAAAAGAACAGATGCTGCCATTAAATTGCTCAGATTTACCATCAGAAAATGGTGTTGCTCTGATATTGCACTTCTTTTTTGGCACTTAGTTGTTATACTCAGTTACGTTTTTTTCATGCTAAGTAGCAGCCTTTTAGTGATGGCTTCCCCTTAACACACATAATGGGAGGAGGAGGGAAAACCGCACAATGCTGGAGTTTACTGTAATTTTTTTTTGTAAGATATAAAATGCAGGAAATTTGTGGAATACAAAGCTATTTCCTCAGGATACAGAGCTTGACCTCTTTGTGCATGTGGTATTTTGCGCTATTTTCAGTGCTATAGAATTTTATGGCTTAATTCTCTGGCACAGTGCATCATCAGCATTGCATATTTGCATTGACTCATGAGTCTTTTTTTTTTTTTTTAAATAGAATATGTAGTAAATCGTAACTGGCTTTTGAGAATTAAAATTAAGCCACTGAATGAATTGATTTGTCCTTGCATATGATAAATACATGTGTTTGTTTGCCAAGTACCATGCTTGCTATTGAAACGTAATGTAACTGCAGGAGTAAAAATACGGAGAAGAGAAAGGGAAGCTGGTGTGGGGCAAAGACAAATGACAGCAACTTTGACACAGTTGTTCTTGGAGTCCAGGTTTTGGTGCTGTACGTGACATACTGCAATTTTTTTTGCAGGAGACTTTCACATAGTCAGTGAGGGTTTGTTAAACATTCAATAAGCTTAGTTGACAAGTGTGCTATGCTTGCAGAACCGGAGGTCTAGAAACATGGAGGACAATGTAAAGGGTGTTTGCATAAGAGGGCAGAAAAAGCCCACTGCTAATATGATATTAAGCCTTTGTCATTGAAGTTGTTTGGTAGGACAAGCCAGTGCCATGGGAAATATCTGCCAAAGCAACTAGTGCAATTAGTTACCAGCATTTGAAATATCGATCCAAATTATTACTTTGGTCTGTTAATAAAGTTAGGAGTAGGAAAATCACAGAATATGCTGAATTGGAAGGGACCCACAAGGGTCATTGAGTCCAACCCTGCACAGGACCATCCCCACGAGTCACACCCTGTGCCTGAGGGGATTGTCCAAATTCTTCTTGAACTCTGTCAGCCTTGGAGCTGTGACCTCTGCCCTGGGGAGCCTGTTCCAGCGCCCAACCACCCTCTGGGGGAAGAACCTTTTTCTAATATCCAACCTAAACCTCCCCTGACACAACTTCAGGCTAGCCCCTTGGGTCCTATCCCTGGTCACCACAGAGCAGAGATCAGTGTCTGCCTCTTCTCTTCCCCTCCCAAGGAAGTTGTAACTGCAGTGAGGTCTCCCCTCAGTCTCCTCTTCTCCAGCCTGAACAGGTCAATGCCCTCAGCTGCTCCTCATACGGCTTCCCTTCATGCCCTTCACCATCTTCATTTCCCTCCTTTGGACGCTTTCTAATGGCTTAATATTTTTCTTAAATTGTGGTGCCCCAAACTTCACATCAGGTCCAATCACACATGAGTGCCATTGCATCTCATGGCCATGACTGACTGAAATATCTTGATTTTACTGACAGTTTTCTTATTCCTGTTTAAATCTAGAGAGCTGTGTTTCCTTTAAGCCTGTTTTTTTAACCTTACAAAATTTAATTTAGATTAAATAGTCCTGTTGGCATTTAGTGAAAAATGAGTGTCTCCCTTAGTTCTGCTCAAATACTGATTGCTGATACAGACATTTGGTTTGGGTTAGTACTGGACAACATCTGTTTATGCCTCGCTTCATCTCAAGACTTGGGATTTGCTGGGTATCAGTTTTGGTTTTGCTTCTTGCTTTGTTGTCACTTTTTTGTTGCTTCACACACCCACGGCTCTCCCTCCCATGAAGTGTGTTTTCTTTTCGTGTCACTACTTCTGAAAACTACCATTGCCTTCTCAAAGAGATACCAGTTCTGGGCAGGGAGTAGCATGAACACACAGCTGTAGAGGAGCCTTTTTAAAGGCACATTTTTTTAGTGTTGAATGCTTATCCTCTTTTTGAAAGGTTTATGAGTGGTGCCTTATCTAAACAGATTTTATATTTATTTATCTCTTCTTATGAGCCTCTAAAGTACCAGCAGGTGGTGTGGGGGGAAATGAAGTGAGATTATTTTCTTTCTGTTTATTTTCTTTCTGTTTATTATCAGAAAATGACCCTGGAGCTCTGTCTTTATTTGCATAAACTGTGTCAGAGTGAGAGCTTGTAGAACATGTTTGCACACGATTTGGGAGTGATGATTTGAAGTGATACTTGTTTTGACAAGTATGTCAGGTAAAAGCAAATTGTTTTGCTCACTTCTTTCTGTACAATAACTCCCTAATTTTCAGTGTCAGATACTTTTGTAAGTCCTGAATTTCTTCTAAGCAAGCCACTTAAAGGATTTTGTATTGTTTATTGATTAAAGGAAGAACTGTGTTGTCTAGGATTTGTAACCTTGCAGGAGAATCTTATTAAGTTATCTTGGTAACTTGGCAACTTGGTCTTCATAGAATCATGGAATGGTTTGTGTTGGAAGGAACCTTAAAGATTATCTATTTCCAGCCTCCCTGCAATGGGCAGGGACACCAACTGCTAGACCAGGTTGCTTAAAGCCCCATCCATCCTGGCCTTGAACACTGCCAGGGATGGGGCAGCCACTTCCTGGGCAATTTCTCTGGGCAACCTGTTTCCAGTGCCTCACCACCTACGTAGTAAAGAATTTCTTCCTCCTATCTGAACTTACCTTCTTCAGTTTAAGGCCATTACCCTTTGTCCTTTACAGCCTTGTAAAAAGCCCACCTCCAGCTCTCTTGTAGTCCCTTTAGGTACTGTAAGATGCTCTAAGGTCTCCCTGGAGCCTTCTCTTCTCCAGGCTGAACAACCCCAACTCTCTCAGCCTTTCTTCATAGGAGAGGTAAATTAGCCTGTTTTCCAGGTTAGAGATTGTGCCACTGACAATCATGTGTGTATCTTAAATTAGTATATAGGAAACGGAATGTTTTTGTTTGGAGATTTTTTTTTTTGAAATCAGGATTCCAGTGATAACATATAACCAAATAAGGTACTCAGTATTGTTTCTTGATTGATTAAACACTAAATTTAATCTGCATGTTGCCTCTTCTTAGCTTTAATTTGGAAAACAAATGTAGGAGTTGAAAAAGTGGGGATTAGTGATAGCAAGATGCATATAAAATCATCTCATACTGTTTTAAGAGTGAGCAATTGCTAGCTTGCAATTCAGAGCTCATTTTTCTAATACGCTTATGTTAACAGTTTTATAATTAAGCTTCAGTTAAAATTATAATAATAATTTCCTTTTCCATTCAAGCATAACAAAGCACTTAAACAAGCATTAATAAGCCTCATATCAACTCTGAAAAATAAGTATTATTGCCCCTATTTTACAGTTGGGTAAGCATAATTGAGGGTAAGTGATTTACTCTGAAGTGACAAATACTGCAAATGGCAGCTCCTGGATACTCCTCCAACTATGTGGACCTCAGTGTTAAAGTGTATATATCAGGTTAGATCCTTAAATATTAAGGCTTAATAATAAAAAATTAACTCAACAGTGCTTAATGTAGATGGAAAAACTTTGTATAAATAACATACATTATGGCAGAAAATATGGGTCTGAGACTTTTGGGTAAAAGACAAGGACTTGGTGTTCTGGTTGATCTGCCTTTTTTTTTTTTTTTTTGAAGTCTTTTGCTCAGGTCTTCTGCAGATCTGTGGTGCAGCACCTTTGGTGAGGATAGAGATCTCTGTGCTCTCTGCTTCTGTGGAGATGAAGAGCCAAGGAGCATGGCCTGAAGTGGATGAGCACAAATGCAATCCATGAGCACTTGCTGAGTAAAGCGTTGTGGTCAATCTGTTATTTCACAGCTCACTTGTTCAGACAGGAAGACCCTAAATCTTGGCTGGGATATAGGGCTTTGATCCATCCTTTGACAAAATGCCCAACTCAAGCTGAATTTGAGGGACCTCATGTGTTCCCTCAGCTCTTTGAAGTTTTTCCAGTTTCTTCTGAGCAAAGACTTTGTATGTAACCTGTTAATAATGAGTGTAAGCAGAAAAAAAGAGCAGTCTAAGGGTAGTTGCATGTTAACACAGGGAAAACTTTCCTTTCTGTGGGGAAGTAGATAGGTGGACGTCATCAAAATGTCTTCAATGAATAAAAAAACCCAAACCATAATAGAGTAAAACTGCTGGACTAAATTGCTGACTTTGCAGCCACTTCCAGAAATATATCCTAACCTGCACCACAGCAGGAAATGCAGAATAAATAATTACAGATCCCTCAATGTAAGGCATACCACAGGCAAGGAATAGAAAACCAACCTTCCTTCAGAATGAAAAAATAATGACAAAAATAGAAGCTAACCACCATAAATAGTGACAAAGCCCCCTGGAAATTAAAAGCTCACCTCCTTGGAAGAGGGAGAATTTTAGTGTGGCCAAAGACTGCTGATGGCTTCTGACTTAAATTATACTCTGATGTTGCTTACTGATATTTCTCACAGGTATCATCACTGTATGTATGTAGTATGTGTAAAGTTCACAAATACAGAAGTCAATGCCATTTACATTGATCAGCAGCTCACAACCCTATGGTTGAAAAGGCACCTCCCCATATAAAAGCATGTACATTGTTGTACAGTATATATAAATCTGTCTATTGTCAATTCAATCCTACAAATTTATAGGCAAAACATTTCAATATGACTGAAAAACCTTTTTTTTCTCTGTTTCCTGTGAAGTAATTTAAATATAAGAACAGAAGGTATTTCTGACAAGTATTTAGCCTTGTTGCACATTAGAAGTTCAAGTACTTACCATATCTGAACAGTATTTGACCCTAAATTAATTATTAAATAGAAATTGCATGCATATGCAAACTTATACCTACCCACAGATTAAAGGGGCAATGAGTCAGTTGGTACCTGACTACAATGGAAGGAGGAAGAAATTGAAATACTACTGTGTCTCAGTTCATATTTAGGAGTGAACAGCTATGATAACGAAGATTTTTTTCCAATAGGAAAGAATATAATTCTTTTGCTGCATTGTTGGTGTTAGTAGCAGACTACAAGTAACTCTAATCTGTCTCTGGGAGATTTTATAACCTCAAAGGGAAGGAAGCAAGATAAGCGATGTAGTCAGGGTACCAGAGTTAGAATGGAAGAAAATAAAATTTGGGATACTCCTCTGCATTATTAGCCTTCAGTTAGCTTTTTTTAACCCTGATTTGAGAAGAGCATTCATTGACTATTGAATTTTTATTATTAAAAAATGTATTCAGCTGCATTCTATGATTTCTGTATGCCCTATTGTTAGTATCAATCGCATTTCTGGATTTGGTACTACCGACAGGATTGAAAAAGAGAGAGCTCTTTACCTTGATAATTGTATGCATAACTTAATTTTAAGCAACTGAATCATCCTGACAAATCAAACTTTAAGCAGTTGAACAGTGCCTTAATCAGACTATTCAGGTACTTAAATTAAGCACAGCATTAAGAACACATTACTACATTAGGTTTGAATGCAGAAAACAGAATTACAACGCAGCAAAAAAAAAGTTTCCACAAACAGAAATTAGTTTTCTCTCCAGTGTACATCTCCCACATACACAGTTGTATGTACATCATAGTTTAATTCAACTCTAGCAATATCAGCATGTTTGTTGGCTAAAGCTGATGAACTTTCTAGCTGCCATTGCAGTTAGGCTAAGAGTGAAATAAAAGGCATGAGACTGAAACAGAGCTCTCATTATTAGATACCAGACAGCTATAATCCCATCTGGGTAGATGTACAGCCAGGATCTGGGTCATGTGAAATACTCCCTCCCTCCAACCAGAAGCCTTCTAATGATTATTCATGATTAATTTTAAAGCGAGCACTGCAATATAGGGCTAAGTGAATGTATTATCATTTTTAGAATCCCTCCCACTGAACAGCATTTCAAGCAGCTATTATTGTAACAGTCCTGACAACTCCCTGATTAATCCTCGTCTGTGTGTGTCAGATGTTATTAACACTTAACTGGTCAAAGCTCAATCTTTACTACTCTCCAAGTCTGTTTCTTCATGCAGAGCCTGAGTGAAGGTGTCACACGTGTCATACTGTCAAGTGAGAATGCATAACCCACTTCTACTTGTTAATTTGTTTACTGACATATCTTACATAAAGTGCATCTCTAAAGATGGTGGTGGCGGTCCTAATCACTGGTGCAAATGTCAGCTGTTGTGTGTGCCGTTCTTTAATTGTAAATAAGTGTGCTGTGTTTATGGCACATGGTACAGTGTTGGGTGTTTCCCTGTTCACATTGCCCTGATACTCTGCTGATGTCTCAGTTTGTAGTGCTGCAGTACTGGGCATCAGTGGTCATTATGGGTAGGCACAGTCTTTACCACAGAAGGTGACTTGGCTCAAATAGTCTCAGGAGTAATTTGTCCTGCTGTTCATGGTTGCTGAGCTGCTGTCGTGTAGCAGTTGCTGTAGTGGACAAAATAGGTTTCATCTGGCATATTCTCCAGCTGGATCTTCTGCAACAATTTCAGATTTAGAAGTGACTTTGAACTCACTTGGCTGGGTTCTGTCAGTTAGGAGTAGGTACCTCATGCATTTGTCGTCTTTCGTTACAAACTGAATTTTACCTGGACTGACCTTAAAATTTTCTGCTTGGGCGTTTGCCATCTCTAGCTTCAGCCTCTGCCTGAATTGATGCTGTTGTCCTGTCATCAGCTACTACACAAGTGCTGGCAACACCATCAGATTTTTTTGTGTTCGTTAGCAAAAATACTTTGTCAGCTTATTTAATTGCCAGAAATAAGTAGATGGAAAACCACTTTTTTTCCCCCCCCTGCTCCTTCAAAGTATGTACTTCAGACAGTTGATTATCTGATCTGATTTGTCAGTATCTGTGTGGATTACTAAGTATGTTTTTAGCAATTTGGCTGTACTGAATGTCTGGTATGGGGATTGAAGAATGCTGCCTCGGGATAGCCTTGTTAAGATGTCTGAAACAGAGGCAGATCCTGTTCTTGCTGTATCTCTTAAATTTTGCCAGACTGTCATCCTGTAGAGTGGGCTTGTTTGCTTCACCAGTTTACCAGTTCTGTCACTGCAAAGAAGGTATTTCTGCACCCATATATGATGGTGGTCACTCATCAGTTGATATGTTTATTTGGCTTGTTCAAGAACTCTTGTACTTCATGAAATTTCTGGATATTGTGCAATCAGCTCTTTTTTTTTGTGTTGTGATTCTTTGTTTATAGTAAGCTTATAATGCATGCTGGCTTTAACTTTATACATTTATCCAGCTGATATTAAAATAGAAGTGGAGAATTTCACTAGCTGTGGTCTCCATAGGTTACAAACACAAAGCTCAGGTGGTTTTTAAATACCTTTCTCAGTTGTAGGGTGGTACATGAACTTTAGCTGCAGTAACAGAGTTGAAATGCATGGGTATATTTCTTTCGTATTGAGCAAAGTACAGTTGAATTCCAGTCTTCCCCTCCACTGACAGGTTTCCATCCCTAGGTCTATGGTTCAGAAGCAGGATCTGATAAACACAAGGAGTCTGGCTAATACCTTGCATTGCCTTGGTGGAACATGTCTGCGGTTTGTGTATTTTCATGCAAAGAGTTTTCATGTACTAAGAGTGTACCTCTGTTGCTGTGAGGGTTAAGGCATCTAGAGATGGCTTTTTGTCTGTTTGCCCTCTTAAATTGTAATTTGGAAACCACTGTATTTTGTAATTGCTCTTAATCTGTGATGCCTTATACAAGAGAACAGCTGGATCACATCTGAGTTCAGCAAGAAATTTGCAGGTCTTATGTGGCTAAATATTTTTGTGGAAGAAGAGGCAGTTATTTTTCTGCGTTTTTGCTGCTACTTCAGATACTGACTGAAACAATAGTTTCAGTGGTCCAGTTCCTCCTTCACTTACCTTGAAGCTGCTTTTGTGCAGCTGGCTTCTCAGGCTGGTCAATAGAAGTCCTTTGGGTTCCTGTAGCTTAAGGTAGGCTCTGCAACTATACATTGCTTTTTGCATCTTATAGCAGGGTCTTCCAGTACCTCTAATTTTTGTCTAGTTAACTATTGCTCCATAACTGTAATTCTTAATTCTGAAGAGTTTTTATTTTTATCTGTCTTAACTATTCTTTTCTAACATACAGACATACCCAGGACAACTTAAAAACAAGCATTAAATACATTTATTTCCTGGAGAAATCACTCTACTGGTGCCTTCCAGCATCAATCTTGCTCTTGATGACTTTACAGATAATAGTTGCAGGAGAAGAGAATATTTCAAGTAAATTTAAATATTTCTATATTGTATATATCTGGTAATGGTGGGCATCTTAGTTCAAGCATTAACATACTGTGGTGTAGCTGTTGCCTGACCAGGGTGGCAGTGCACTGTCTGTTCTTCCTCTGCCTTTGTATTCAGCACAAGGGTCAGCCATGAGTATATGGCTAAGTTTATTGATACAAGAGATGGTCATACATACTGCTGCCCATAAATTCATGTCTTCCCATGCACTAGGAACATCTCCCTCCTCCTGCTGCTCAAGAGTTGTGCTGCAAACTGTATGTAGTAATATCAATAGGCTGTATTTAAGTATATAGGGATGACACTGATTTCCTTGATTCTTACATGCCTATTGGTAGTGCAAGTTACTCTGAGCTGAAGCTACCATTTAGGTCATATGTCAGAGAAGACCCTTCTTTGGGCTGCTGGGATTTCCTCACAGGATTAGGTGTTTTGTTCTGTCAGTCTGCAGTTAGAACCATTTTTTTCTGACATTTGAAGCTACTCTGGTCACTACCATCCATTTTAATCATGCTTGCTAGGTTCATTCATTGTCTTTTGTTGAAGTTGGTAAAGAAAACCTCACTTCTGGCCTTAACACTTCAAGGGGTTGTCAGAAGTAATGAAGATACTAGATTTTTGGCATCTCTCAGTTTGCTTCACACAGACACACAAATAAGTGTATCATCCCTGTGGTTTCTCTGCTGTAGCTGAAATAGAAAAATGTGTGGAATGAGAGATTATTGGCAGGCAAATATCAGGACAAAGCAGATTAAAAAATGTGTTTCAGCTTGTGGAGAAACGTTGATTCTAAAAATTAGTTTTAGGCAAAAAGGCCAGTATGAAGAAAACTGACAGAATCCTGCAGCAGTAAACTGAATATGTCTTCATGCAGCCTGTGAATTTGTAAATTCATAACAATAGCAGCTGCTGGACCAGATAGTCTCCCTGGTTCTCTCCCTGTCCTTTCCTGTGGGAAGATAAGAGGAAGAAAATGGGAATTGCATTACATTTCCTGTTCCTGTTAATTTTGGATCTGGAAAGGCCTTCTGCTTTACTCTGGTAATTAGGTTATATACTGCAGGAGGCTAATATATTATCATGATTAATAATCTGTTTTGGCAAATTATGTTTTTCTGAAAAGTACGTGGAGCACACTGCGTTTCAATGTTGGAATAACCATGGTTTGCTCATTTATAAACATGCTTCTCTGCTCTCATGTAGAATGTGCATAAACCACATTTCAAACATGAGACAATCATCAGCAGTCAGTGAAAAAGATATTTCCATGGCAACAGTTGCTAAATTGAACAGTGGATCAGTACCTTTTTCCTATTTTTGTCCAGAAGCCTCCCTGTCTTTAGCTCAGATGGCATCTACCTTTCTGATGAGTAACAAAATAATCCTACCTGTTAAAAAATAATAAACTCACCACTGTCTATGTGAAGAGTTATTAAAGCACAACTGAGCAATAATTCATTACTGCTGACAGTACTGGGCATAACTCTTTTACATCTGCATTTCTGTAACTCTCCATAGGCCCTGTTGAACAATTAGTATGGCCTTTCCCCACACCTGGTGGAGTTACTGTAACTGTAGTTTGGGAGCTCTGGAAAAATCATCTGACCTGGATGAAAATCTAACCAATCTTCATGGCTTCTGCTTGAAAGAAAAGAAAGAAAATGTGGAAGTGATGGTGCTTCCCATGGCTTTATGGTCTTTCTTCCTCATCTGTATATTCACCCAGGAAAATTGCTGTTTTAAGGAATAGGCTGACATTGTTCAGCAGACATTTGGAGATTATTATTCTTACATGTGGCAGGTAACATGAGAGTGAGCAGGAGGATTACAAGATGATGGACACAAGCATTCTGGATCAATGTGAGGGCTACTCATTTAATACCATACTTGATGGAAATTTATAAGAGGGATGGAGGCAGGTCATGAGGGTTCTTTACAGGAGCAGGCAGGTGGCTCATCTCTGATGGAAGGTTAGATAAAAAACTTGGGGTTTGTTTCCATGCATGGTCAATAGAATCTTACTGCTGTACTGTTCTCCAGGGTAATTTCCTTGTGCTATAATGAAGCCAAATCTCTGAACAGGAAGAGGCAGTTTTCTAACAAAGGGAAATATTTTGCTTTTAAATCTACCTCATCACTAGCGTGAACTGTTCTAAATTTTGAACCAAAGATTTCTAAACAAGAGATCAAGCAGGCAGAGAATTAATTGATACTTTTTCTTTCCATTTTGTCCCTCAGGTATAAGCTGCAGGGACATATTTTGACTGTGTGTGTCTGAAAGAGGAAAATGCTCACTCTTTGCTAGTAGCTAAAATGTTTCTTTTTTACAATGCCTTTGCAAACTCTCAACTCTCTGTTTCCCTTTTTTTTTTTTGGTTTACAAGGCATAAATTCATATGGCCTTGTTCCATCAGCATTCTGTTCTGTTTCACCTCCTTTATAGCTTTTCATGTGACCCAGTTCATCTTGTGCCTCCTTTTGACCTGTCCTTCCTTCATCCTAAACTGGAAACTTGGGGACTGAAGAGTGAACAGCAGAGGTGGACTGCACTTATTCCTGCAGCATTAGGAGTCTGATGGGAAGCTGAAGTCTGCACTGTTCTGTTCCTTGTCTCTTAGATCTATCTTAGGCAACTGTGAGATAGGCAAAGGTGGAGAATATAGACACTAAGGCGTTCAGAAACATTTTGCTTTCCCTTAGGGGCAGTTTGAGATGTAGAATTGGACTCTCTTATGGAGTCAACTGAGGAACAGATCAGTTGCTATAGAAGTACTTGGAAGAATAAAGGCAGTCACATGTTGTAGGTTTTAAAATCCTGTCTCTTCCTGACCAAAATGGCACTGTTACCAGACTGATGTATGACAACTTCTGAAACCAGCAGAGTGTTTGCAGGTGTTAATTGATTTTTCAGGTGCTTTTTTTTCCTTTTATCTGAGAAGTAAAACTAAATTTAGTGACTGTTGGTCTTTATTAAGAAAATGCAATGAAAAATCTCAGCTGCTTTTGACTGCCCCTGCATCTCTAAACCAGCTAATTTTGCAATTCCATCTGACTCTGTATGTGATCGATTGTGCTTAATTTGCTGTGTATGAAAGTAGTCTAATGAAGTTTATCCCAGCGGGATGAAAGGCTGTTTATGTGGCTGTTCTAAGTTCAGGGGACTGTGTGATTGTGTTCTTATGAATTTCTTCACAAATCTGAGAAAGAACTGTGTAAGGCCACAGTTTCCAATGTTTTCCTTCCTGAGAGAACTTGTCCATGTTTTCTGGCAGCTGACTACACCACTGGATTAAATTTTAAGAGGCTGCTTTTTGTTATTAAACTTAGAGAATCAGGGACATTAATGATAGCCTAATTAGCATCATAATTAAACGAACACAAATAGCCTAGTCTTGACGTTCCTGAAAATAATTATGTGGAGCTATTTCAGGCTTAGGTGCACTAATTGAGTTTGAGGTGACTTGACCATTTGTTGGTTTTACCAATGTGTGAAAAGTGACTTTTGTGTGCGCTCTTGGTTTCATTTGCCTGCTGAAGCTGTACCTCAACTCCTGTGTGGAATCCTCTGATGTATTCAGCAGTATTAGGTGTTTCAGGTAGAGTTTCCATGTAATTTAAAGCTCCATTTCCATATTTCCAGGGCAGCTTAACCATGGGGCACATCACTGGGAAATCAGTCACTTGCTTCCTACCATTTCTTTGCTCCCAGAGTACTTCAAAACAGATCTTTCACTGCCCAACAGACTTTGTGCTGGTTGCCTGTGGTGCTGTAGGTATCCAAGTGTTGCATGAAGTAGATGAAAAAATGCCATTCTGTCTACTCTGTTATAAAATAGGGATTCATTCCTTTCCCTTAGTCTGGTGTGAATCATGTCCCCTCTTCTAAAGTCTTGTTTGAGTAACCTCAGCTGAAATGAGGACTCTTGAGGCGAAGCACCATGCAGGCAGAACAGCAGAAAGCACTGCTGTCTAGCAGTAAGGCTTAGTGGTCTCCAAGCCATGACTATAGAAGCAGCATCAATATGATCAAAGTACTGCTCTTGCCTATACTGCTTTTGTTTCTCACCTATCCATTTCACTTTCTTTGACCAATAAAGCCAATATTCACCCCTCCTGTTTTGATTGATGATGGACTATTACGCCAGAGTTTACACTGAGGGTTGGGCTTGGCTTTGTTTCTGGAATCTCAGTCTGGAGACTGAAGACAAGAAATGAAATAACTAAAGCTATGGGAAAAGTCAAGTGTCCTTGAGGGGGAAAAAGGAAGAAAGTATAGAAGTGGGAAGGGTGTGCTCAGGAAGGGACATACTGAATGAAAAAATAAGAAGAGGATATTCTGGACAGAAGAAAGGAAAAAAAAAGTCAGGTGTTGGCCACTGAAAAACGAGTGGACAGACTAGAAAAGGAGTAGGCAGTCTGGGTAGAAGAATCAAAAAGGAAGTTGGAAAATTGCAAAAGGAGCAATAAAAAGAAAACAAAATAAAGAAAAGGAGAAAAAAAATGAGGTGCAGAGGTAAAAAAAGATACTTGAAAGAAGGAATGCATTGAATTGGGAAGGTAGTGAGCAAGTTTAGGAATGGAATTAAGGGGGAGTGAAATTGGTGAAGAAGGATACCATCCCCTGTCTGATTTGTGTGCTTCCCCACAAGGCCGTTTTCTTTAAGCATTTCAGATGGATGATCCCCTTTGTCTCTTCTGTCTTCCTGTGGCGTTTTCAGTCAGCCTCAGTTTGTCTTCCATGCACTAATTCCTCACTGTGGTGGTTTACAGTCCCTCTAGAGGAATGGCAGCTGTTGACAGCAATTGAAGAGAGTTAGTTGGTCGTGAGCATTAAGGCTGGTGATTTTACGGCTTTTTTCTTTCTACCTCACAGGAATTAAACCCCTGTTGCTTAGGGTAGAAGTGAGCTGCTGCTGACTACTTCTATAACTCCCAAGGCAGTCATGACTTGCTGTTGGAGAAGCACAGCTTTATGAGAAGAGTCTGCAGGCAGTGATTTTATCTTTAGCTTTTGTAAAGGTAAACATGCTGAAACTGGGCAGTCTGAAGTCATGCTTTATGTCCTTTTTCTTTGCGCTTTTTCTCCCCCTTTTTGGTATCTGTCAAGAGAGCTGCTGCATTGAGGCAGTAACTGACAGCACAGGTGACAGAAATGTGTTCTGCATGTCCCTCTGAAAGTGTGTGTTTGTTACAAAGAACTCATTCAAATTCTTGTCATGCGTGTAATGTTCAAATGTTGTGAAACGCTGCTGAGGGAGACCTGACCTCTTGGCCTGATGCTGATTATTATGCTCAGTACAGTGCATCCAAGTATTGTTTGCCTCTGTAAGGTTTAATAATGAGCAGAAGATGAAGTAATTAGACATACACCTGGGTTTTATGTATTTACACCTGCTATCATGTGGTTTTGTTTATTTCTTGGCTCCATAGACATGAGTCAATGAAACCAAACATGAAAATGAGAGAGAAATTGTTATTGTGTGAGATATATTTGTTTCTGAATTCAATGTCTTGAGACCAAACAAAAAAGAAGAATAGCCTTAGATTATTATAAAATATAAACAAGACCAAAAGATCTGAAGAATTTTGCATTTAGCTTCTTGGACATAAATTAGGTCTTTTCTTGCCATGAAGAAGGTAGGACCTTCATTCCAGTGTCCTCTATAAACTTTTTGCATGATTTGGTGTCTTTTTTGTGACGTGGCTGGTGATGCTCTTACTAAAGGCAGTTGACAGATGGAGTGCTGGTGTAATAAATAATACAGATTCTCTTAGTTTTTAACAGAGACTGCTATTTATTGCCCATGTTATTGCCATTGTTAATGGTGTTAGTAAGATGGTACCTTCCAGACTGTGCCCTGTTACAAAGTCTGCAGAGAGGTACTGGTCTTGGTCATTAACAAGAGGGAACTGCAGTTTAAACTACTTCTTGCACATCTCTGTCAAAGGCACAATGGCTTTCCGTGTAACTTCCCAAGCATGACCTGTACTTTGAGGTACAAAATACACCTTGCAAGCAATTCAAACTGTTTGTGTTTGGTATTTAGCTACACGTAAGGGTTTGATAAATCTAATATTCCTGATTAAATAAATTCTGTTATTTATTTAGTTTGTAACTGATACAACTTGACATTTTCTGCTAAGGCAGAAGTTATCTCCAGTTCTGGTCTTTAGGCAACCTGGGGCATGTTTCTAAACAAGTGTTTGCAAGTGTTAGAACAGGCAACACCTTTTTGTGTTGTACATGTTGTTTTACTCTTCAAGCCATTTCTGCAGCAATTTTTTTTTTCAGTGTGAAAACTTTACTTCTCATTTGATGAGAATCAAATGATTCTCATCACTTAGCTAAAAAATATTTCCTGCATACTTCTTTCTGTAAACCTTAACCAAGTTATGGTTCTGACAAATTAATTGGTAAATGCAGGAAGGATATTAGTTAAGCTTTAATCCAAAACTGGTTCAAGCGAACCCATTTCCTTAATATAAAGTGCATGAATTGGACAGAATGAATGGTTGGAAGATTCTGAGTTTTACTGAGTATAGGAAGGGTGCGAATGTAACTGGCCTGTTAGAGACTAATTCATTTTGAGTCTGAGAATGGAGCTGAACCAGGTATGTAGGTGACAATAATGTAGTTATGACAGTTGAATTTTTGACCTCTCTTGACTAATTACTTCACTCATTAGCACCATTCCTGCATTTCAGCAGCATGCACACCTGCTTTGGACTGAATTGCACTGTTCTGAGGACAAAATAGACACAGAGCATGCTAATAATGTTTTGCAAAGGGTAATGCATGAAAGGATTGGAGTTCTTAGAGTTCAGAACATGCTGGACTTTCTGTTCTGTTGTGGTTTAGTGGTAGATTAACATCTGAAACCCCCATATTAGCAAGTGTAGGAAAACATTTTGCTCAGCAAAAGGATCTTTTTGTTTGTTTGCTGAACAGTACAACATTGATACAATAAAAGATACTGAGGCTCTCCACATGTCCTGAAAGAATGCTCACGTTTTCTGTGCAGAAGAGACTTTGGTGGAGTTTCAACCTGTGATATCTTTGTGCGTGGAAAACATCTGGTATGTGAAGGAGAACTGACCTTCTACTTCTGCTTGAAATGGTTTTGGCATTTAAAATGGTCTGCTGAGCTGAAACTTAATCACAGACTGCTCAGTCCCTTGTCATAGATGAGAACCTCAAGTTTAATCAGCAGTTTAAAGAGTTCAGGATCTAAGCTGAAGAAAATAATCCATGTTATTTTAAAAATAAAGAGTTATTGACAAGAGAAGATTAGCCAATACTATTAAAATGATCAGCAACTGTTGCACTGTCAGCAGTGGAAAATGTTGAGAGTTAATTTCCAATTGATATCTCTGAGCTTTCATTTGAACACCTGCTGTTTAGGATCGGAATATGAAGCATTAACTGTGATTACTTCCCTCCCAAAAGGCACCCAAAAATGAGGAGCTGTTATGCCTTAAATTAAGATTATGTTTAACATCAGTTCAAAACTGTCATAACATGGACATGACTAGATTGCATATGGAGTTCCTAGGGTTCACTCCTCTGTAACAAAGTGAAATTACAGTCTGCTGATAGATCAATGAGTAAATGTCTTGTGAAACATACTCTGTGAGAAACGGGAACACCGGCCATTTTTCAGTAAAGATGAGTAATGTTAGTGTTCACTGTGAGGGACAGGAGGAGAGTCAAGAAATGTTGCTTTGGCTGCCAAAGTAAAAGGCTTCCATGTTCAAAGGATCATATATGTTCAATATATGATTAGATAAATCTGTATAATGTGTGTGTGTGTGTGTATATATATATATATATATATACACACACATACATATAGCTGGTATACCTACTAGATATATATAGATATACACATATAGCTGGTATACCTGCTAGATATTGCAGTGTAATGTGGGCTTTAGAAAGAAGTGCTCTTAATTTAGGAGATGTAAATAACATTTTAACTATTTGATGGTATTTGGGCATGTGGAGAAGGCTTTGAGTCAGAGAGTGATAAAGTGTGTTTCACTTATTTATTTATTTTGTACAAGAGGGTATTTGTTTAATTGCCCATCGTATTTCATACTTTAGATCATTTTCCTGTATTTTCAGTTTGTAAAATTCAGGAGATGAGTAAGATGGCAGTTTTATGAACTACTTAGAAATAAATGGGCACAAAATCTGATGTAATCTTCTGTATAAGTGTTAGATACTTTTCTGTTTGTTATCTGTAAAACTTGATAACATTGACTACTTCACTGCACAATTGTGATAGTGAAGAGAAAAAAAGACATATGGTCCGTGTGGTTTCTTTTATACCTTTCTGTGTCCCCTCTCATTTAGTGTGATAAAAGCTAAGACTTTATGGAGTTGTTCTTGGAGGGAAAGAAATAAGAATTAACGCTCCATCTTTCTGAGGTTTTTATAGTCCAGTTTTGTTTTCCGTCAGCTTCAGGTCACTGAGTAGTTTGTTTGGGTTTTGGATGGAGGGAAAAAAGGGGAAGAAGAAGAAGAAGGATGCTCTTTATTTTCTACTTTTATACACAATGGCTAAAGCACTTTGTTGTTGTGGTTGGTTTTTGTCAAATAATTTTTCCTTTTCCTTTTTTTAAAAGGATACTATTTGCACTCAGGCATTTAGGAAGCATCACAGCAATTTAATGAAAGACATATAAAGCTGCCTCTATTTTTTAAATAGAGATGCACAAATTAAAGCAAGATTCTGAAGGCTTCCAATGATTTGGAGTATTTCTCACTTTTGAATTCCTAATGAAAGAAAGAATACTTTGGAGCTGATTATGCTCAGACACTTATGGAAAGTTAGTGGATTTGTCAGGTTTTTTGCCAGTCCGAGATTTCTGCTCTTGCAAACAGTTCACACAGTCAGAGCTTGACATAGGATATTTGCTGAAGAAAATTACTGAAATTAACTGTCCCCTAGGAACTGTAAGTGGCTATCCATTTTTATACTGTCGGAATTGCTATGACAACAACACAAATGGTATTACTGCCTGGAATTTAAGGTGTTATGAAACCTCTCAGCCTAGAAAGAGCTGAGCAGTTAGGCACAGGATGGCATCAGTGTCAGCCAGCTCAGTGAGCAGATAGCTCTCCTGTGCCATTTTCTCTGTGTGTTTGCTGTAATAGGGTATGGCTTATTGGATTTTATTATGACAGTTTTATCTGGCTGTTCCCAGTGTCCATGTGGATATTGTGATTCATGTTCGATATTTCCAGCCTCATTTGCAGTGGGTAGAATAGCCTTGTTGAGAAAGACATGAAAACAATAACTTAAACCAATGGTCTGGGTAGTCCCAGATAACTAGAATTTTTACACTGCACATGCAGATAAAAGCAGCTTCACCTGGATTGTCAGATCATTTAATCTCTGAACATCTTGACTTCTGTTAAGAGAGGTACTGAGGTTGGGGTCAATTATATTTCAAGCTGTTTGTCCTACTGCACTTTATTTCCTCCAATATGTCATCTTTTCAAAATGCATCTGTTTGTAGAAGGTCTTTGTCATAGCCTGTATTTGACACTTAAGAAGTGGTTGAAGATGTAATTTGAAATTCCGTTTGCATTTTCCTTAACATTTTACATCTCTCATATTGTACATGACAGGTCTACCTTATCTGACTTCTGGTTTTTAGTATGGTACTATGGAGAGAAATAATTTCTAACTCTCCTAATTTTTCCAATTTCTAACTCTCAGTTCTGGATGCAGATGTTAGCTAATGTTTTGGAAATAATATTTTGCAGGATAGCTCCCTTTGTCACATAGGAAAATGAAATGGAAAATGTATTAGGGTCTGTATTAATGTTGATTTATTTCACTGTCAGTGCTTCTTGTTTTCTTTAAAACAGTGGAATTTGTGAGGAAGCTTACTAAGATAAAATTGGAAAAATTTATTGTAGATTTTAATATGCCCATTCATCTGT
Source organism: Corapipo altera (assembly GCF_003945725.1). Classification (NCBI taxonomy): domain Eukaryota; kingdom Metazoa; phylum Chordata; class Aves; order Passeriformes; family Pipridae; genus Corapipo; species Corapipo altera. The sequence continues at coordinate 2,422,780 of NW_020884908.1, forward strand.
AAGGTGTGCTTTTATTTAGAGTTTTTCTTATATTGGCTTCATCTTTCTCTATCCAAATTAAGGCTATGCTCTGCTCACATTATGCTGTCCTGGCAATACAAAGGTACCAAAGATTAACCAAATAAACAAATTTGCATCTTCTTTTATAATCAATGGCTTTGATTCAGAATTGGTTTTCTGTAGTCTGTAAAAACTTAAAAGAGACTTGTGTGCAGTTCCAAACTGTCATGAATGATAGTTTTATATTTAGAAGTGAGAATAGGAAGGAGAAAGACTACAGGTATTGTAATAAAAAAATTTTGGCAGTTGACTGGTTAAATGTTTTCATATAGATAGGTCGATTATCCTGGATAACATTTGGATACGCAGTGTACTGTTAGATATGAATATTGTTCATATGCTTTTTTTATTCCCCCCTTGGAATAGCTGATGATATTTTAAAGACAGCCAGGACTGTGGTTGCCTACGGGCCTTCCCACTGAGACTTTCTGTGTTGTACCAACAAAGTAATGCTATCTATTATACAGAAAACAAACTGAAGAATATTGCAACAAGACTAGACTGAGATGTTTGTTCCCCATTTGCTTTTGTAAATGCTTGTGTTGATTCTAGGGCAAGATATATGGCCTAAAGCTAAAGGAGGGAAAAAGTTTTCACTGGTTGTTAAGAAATCACTCCCAGAAGAGAGAGCAATTAGTAAAATAAACCAAGTGATCACGGAGGCAGCACTGCTGCAAGTAAACCCTAGGTTTCCAAATAATGACTGGTATGGTGCCACACAAAGAATACAGGCTGAACTCTACTAGCTAGGGTATGCTGTACCTGTAATTTTGCCACACATGATAGTCCTCAGACTATCTTGAAAAATGGCAAGATGTCATTCTGAAATCACACTGCAGTCTGGCAGATTCAGCTGGCACTTTGGATTATCCAGTGAATCTCCTCTCCTAGAATGTACATTTTGCTGTGACATTTTAAGTAATTAATTAGAAATTTGAATCTCCATACAAAGTGAGTTATTTCAGGTCAGGAATGCACTGTTGCTCTATTTTTATTGTACTGCTGTCCTTGATTAAGGCACACTAGCAAGTTCCTTACATGCTAGCAAGCATGTAAGAAATGCTATGGAAATGAATGTAATGACTGTTATCTTTGAAGTTAGACACTTATTAATTTGGTGGATCAAGACAATGCAGACAAAGAAAAGCATCTTTGGAATAGAGAGTATGTATTCTATTATGGTTGTTATATTATCAGCATTAATAGCATACAACAGGTGGTTTGGATAGTTTCTTATTAGGAAACAAGAGAGGAGAATTTTTTGTAGTAGTAGCAGCATGAATTTTGACTATAGAAACAGAAATGGCTGGAATTGGTCTTTTTGTAAGTAAGAGGTAACTATAACTTGTGCTGGAATTGCCAAGTTGTTTGTTGCATGTGTTTCTACTTTAAGTATTCTAGCCTTTTAAAAAGCTTATCAAATACATTTCATGGCCTCATTGTTTTTAATACTTTAAGTGCTCTTGTAATATCTCATAAGGATTCTATTACTGTCTTTTTTGAAAAACACCAGAAAATTTTGCAGTGTTATGATCAGAGGCTGAAACCATTCAGTTTAAAAAATTTCCTTATGTATTCTGCAAGATAGTTGCCTTAAACCATTAACATGCCTTGTTTTAGTGAGTCCAGGATCTGAGCTTTGGAAAAGATAACATCAGAATAGCATTCAAACTTTATTAGAAACCTACAGATACTGGCTTCAGTGGGGAACCATTTCACCCTTCAACAGTCTGCCTTGCCTCTGTAGGACTTGATAGGGGAGGATGTAAGGCATATTCCTCTGGTTGAAATGTTTGGAAGGAGGTCTAAATAATGTCTCAAAGTTGAATCACTTGAAATATTCAGTCAAAGGTAGCTGAAGGTTTGTTGTCAGCCTAAGGTTTGTCACCAGAATTATGTGTATGGGACAAGATTTCTGGAAAGTGAGGTTCACTGTTCTTGCTGTTGATGGAGTGTTAAGGAAGGGGAGCATAGAGAGCAGTGACTACAGAAATTGCTTCCACAGTACCCCTGACTTTTATTGAGTAACTTTTATTGAGTAACCATGGGAAATCTGTCTCTCTAGGGCTTGGGCACAAGCAAATTAGGCAGAGTTGTCAATGGGCGTGTACTGTGCCCAAAACCACACTAATTTAAGTAATTGCTTATTTTGCCTTTGCCAGAGTTCATGCCTGAACTTAACACCCCAAATTTACTTTCGTTAGCTTTTGCTGAAATGTGAGATGTATAAACTCATCTTCTGTGAGCTACAGTCAGTCCTTAAAATTATTACCACCATTCAGTGAGATTCACATTTTGGGACCATGGAGTTTACCCTGGGACAAAAATGGTAACGAAAAACTGAGAAATAGGAAAGGAAGAACAGTGAAAAGGTGGCAGAGAAATAGTTTTAATTTTTTTTATGATGGTGAATAAAATGTCCTTGTACTAAGAACTTCGTTTTTTTCAGACTAGAATTTATCGTCTTAGAACACCCACTGAAATACTGAAAGGCCATTTTGAAAGGACATCCTGAAAATAATTAGTATACTTTGCATTCCTTCAATAACTTAAAAACCAGGCAATTTCTGCTTATATTCCTGTTAAAAAAAGAAGCAATTTGCTTTTTGATGCATTGAAAATATCCTTTCATTTTGACCGTGGTGAAAAGCCACTTTTATAACATTATTATGTCTCCCTGTCATCTGAGTATGAAGGCTCGTTTCTGGAATTCAGTTAAAGAGAAAGAACCAGCAACCCCTGTAAACTCATTACAATAAAGATAGAATTATTAAAGACATGATAAGATATCGTAGTGTGGGTCCAGGAGAAAGGTTGAAAAGCATTCAATTTTTCTGTGCAAGTAGAAGTGTCAGCAAAAAAGTCTATCTGCCTGCATTTGTAATGGACTTAAGAGAATCTAGGAAGAATGCCAGGGGGGAGGAACTATTGCACAAGGAAGCTCAGCTACAGGAATACAACTCTGTGGTAAAGTCAGACCAATTAATTCTTTAAAGCTTTCACCAAGACCCATCAAAGGTGATTGCAAGATGGGCAGTAGTCTGAGAAATGGAAAATATATTGCCACTTAACTTTTATTACTTTAAACCCAAGCTATATATAAACACGCTGAATGACAAGAAGAAAAATCCAACTAACACAACTTTTTTGAAGGAAGACCCTGTATTTGTGCATTTCTCATTTATTCTGAGTTTTGGACATTTGATATATTTTTCGATGTATGCACATATTGGGATGTTCAGACATGGTTTCAGTTGTAATATGCTACTAATAATAGCCCTCTCCTTCTGTCCCTACTCCCTTCTTGTTTTAGCCTTTCACAGATGTTTTTTCCCAGTGGATCAGACTGTTTTACTGATATGGAAAGCTCTTTCTGTTGCCTTCTTATGATTTTCTACAATCTGCTATGTCTATCCAATAAGTGTGCTACAGTAATGTATCTGACTTCCTGGTGTGGAGTGCTGATAAGGTCACTCTGGGACTTTGTAGAACAGAGTGATGTGCAAAAATAGCAAAATATATTTTTGTATTGCGTCTATGGTCTGGTTTCTTGTAGAAGAGTATCTGTAGTTCACAGTCCATTCCCTAAACCATGACTTATTAAATGCCTCAACTGATGGGTAATAACCATCTCAAAGGAGGGAGCTGAAAAGTCCAAGTTTAAGAATATGTCCCAAGGCTCAAAGTAGTAATTTGTTCTGTGTCAAATGAAGCTCAGCTTTAAGGGATTACTGAATTAGGACCATTTTGGTTGGTTTGATGTGCATTTAGACTGTTTGAGCTGCCCTTTTTGAAGGTTGCATTTGTTATGGGGCCTTCAGGCCACTTCCAAAATTAACTAACAGATTATGACACCCAGTAGAGTTCATTTCATTGAAAACAATACAGCGTGCAAAAAGTTGTCTAACCCTCTTATGAAACTGGTAAATTTGTGTTTCACACAGGCTCTTGGGCATTTTGTTTTGCAGAGGAATTGTCCCCCTTTACTATCCTTGCCTATGTTAAATAATTAACATAGTATAAGGGTCATTATAGATAATACTTTCTAGAAAAAAAAGAATTATAGAAAATATCCCAATATTTTTCATGCCAAGTGTTCTTTTTTCACCTTAGGGAACCCCAAAGATTAATCTCATGAATGGAGTCCGAGGTCATACATAGTTTTGGCATGCCAGTAAAAACCATTGGTTTCTAGGAGGTATGAGGTGTGGAGGAAGGTTGACTGACTCTTTTTATTTTTCTGCTAATTAGATTGCTTTTGAATAGCTACATGTAATATTGTAAAAGAGAGGAGGAACAAATCAACCAGCCTTGAACTGTCCTAAAATTCCTAAACATTGAGAAGAGGGGCAAGAAAAAGCTTGTTTATGCCAGATGTATTGTTTTCCTAAACAAGAAGAGGTAGAGAAGTACTGTGTTGAGTTTTTATCAGTTTAAGGCAGTGAAAAAAGTCCCAAGAAGATCCATGTTCTAGAAACGAAGTTTTAGGTTTATAAAGTCACTTTGACAATCAGCTGCTTTGTGCTGATGTTCTGCTGCAGTGCTGTATTTGCAGAATACTGGTGACATTATCTGTGCTGCACAAGACACAAATATAAAGGGAATTTCTGCTCCAGTGAACTCCTGTTCCAGAAAGCAGACACAAAGAAGGGCTCAACTTGCTGTGCATCCCAGAGAAAGGAGGCGATTGTAGATATAATTCCATGTCATTAAATAATTTCTGGAAGGCTTCCCTTTCTACTTTTAGTTTTTAGTGATTTGGGTTGGCAGCTGCAATTTACAAAATATTTGGCAGCGTCTGGAGACTTTTCAAAGTGGTTTCGATAACCTCTGGCAGAGAACAGAAGAGGGTTCACTTTTTCTGGAACAAGTTATAGCTTCTTACTTTTGATAGTTTCTTACTTTTCATAGTCACATTGAAATCAGTGAGGATTTCCTTGCCTGATGACTCAGATTTTTTTAATGTAGTGTCAGTTTTTTAGATGTTGAGGACATCTTTCAATTCAGTGCCCAGATTGTCTGAAAGTTGAAGGACAAACATTTCACTGAAAGAAGTCAACCTCTTTTTTTCTACTTGTACAGAATCGTGCTTTCACTGCTTTTGACAAATTATAGGATTATGACAACTGCAGGCTTGTGACTACTCTTTGTTTGCTCTAGGGTTGGTGGTAGGAATGATGGGAGATAAATACAAACTTGAAGGACAAAGATGTGTGACACCCAACCTGAAATGGACATTGGTTATCTGTCTAGATTGCTGGTGAAAAATAATGCAGCTTCATAAAGATGAGCTCTTGGGAAAAAAGCCTGTGATATGGGTGTACTGAATCTGTCTGAAGAGGGATGAATAGGAGGAGTCATGGTGGAGAATTTTTTCTCTAATGTTTTTATTGAGTATAAAAGTATTGAAACAGACTTGGTAAGTTAAAATCTACACTATAAAGCTGACAATCTTTAAGTGAGGCACTGAGTAAAACCTCAGTTGTTTTAGATTTCATTTATGAAAAACTCAGGATCTTAATGGGGTAATGGGCAGAGAACTGTTAAAACTCAGTGAGCAAATTTCTGCTTGTTGGGTGTGATTGTTTCTTGAAGTGTCTAATCATAGAAGAGAGAAGATAGGATCTAAAAAGAAAGCCCACGTGGGAACAGTAGGGGTTTACTTGTAATTAGAATGGATATTCCTCACTGTTCTGTACTTCCACAAACTAAAATTACCAGAAATTAGGTGCACAGAAAAGAGCTAACAGGCTGGGAAAAGCTGCAGCCCACAAGGAAACAGAAAGTGATCTCTAAACAGAATTAAGAAAAACTCTTTTCAGAAGGAAGGCTATAGAATCAACTACATATTTCTAAAACACCAATGCATATAGTAGTTACTTAAAAGGATGGTATTTTTTCTATCAAAGATTATAGAGGCATTTTCCTGAAAGTTTCCTGGTGTATATAATTTTTTTGACACATCAACATGCCCCAAATAGGTAATTTTAACAACTTCACACTGTGTGATGCCAAAAGTTCCTTTATAGTTCACAGAAGCACACAAAAGGGTGGAAAATTGCTTAAAATACAAAATGCTGTATCAGTATTTTTAATAGAAACACACAAAAAAAGTATGTTAAAAGAGGCATGGTAAGAAACATTGCAAGAAAAGAAATGCAGAATTTGGGAATCGGGGATGTAGGTAACACAAAAGTGCTATTTCTGGAAAATGTGCCAGTAGCATGAAGGAGACAAACGTTTTCTCAGGGCTTGGTAAATAGTCATGTTTGAGGGGTGGGAAGGGGGATACAGGGAACATTGATTTTCTTTATTGGTGGTAGACATTGAAGAGACATTCTCATGGGGGAAAAAAAACAAAACACAAAACTATTTACTCTTTCTGTTGTTTTGTGGAAGAAAGAGTTCTTTTTTAGAATTTTTATTTTAACTTTTTTTTTTTTGTCTACCAGTTCACTGAGAACTTGACACTTCTCAGTATGAGAACACTAATAATTTGTTTACCTCATTTTTCACTGTATTTGTAGTTTATGGCTGTGTTTTGGTGTTACAGGCTATAAGTTTGGCTGACAGGTGCCAAACCAAGTGCCTGATATGAAAGCAGCAGCTGAGGAAATCTTGCTTCTGGTGACCTTCAGCTTGTTAAACCATTTGGGTTAGTGAGTTGGGAACTAGTAGTGAATTTGTACAGGCTCATGGGGTGAGAAGTGAGACCAAGCCATGCAGCTCCAAACAACACCTGAAAGGTCCCTCAGTAAAAACACTTACCTGTCTTCTTAATCATTGCAGCAAAAGTAGGAGTCAGTCTCATTAACAGAAATAATAATAGCACAATAATAAAGAATTAGAAAGTAAAATATAATGATCCATTGTTGAATCAACCAAATCATGTTTTCAGCTTTCTAGTTGCCATTGCCATTGTCTGTTTCATGTGTTTGTTCTTTATTGTTGTACAGCTTATTGCCATTTTGCATAAACAGGTCTGTGGGGTACAGATCTTGTCTTTTTGGTTGTGACTGGTCTGCAAAGAACTGCTCAAAGAGCATTTGCCACAAAAAGCTGGACCTGCTTTTAGCTGCAATGGAGCAGTATTTGATCTTCCCTGCTGAAGCATTTAAGACTTGATCTGAAAGCTGTGAAAGTGTGTGGTGCTGTGCCATGGCAATAGCTTATGTCTTGTTCAACTGTTGGGTTGTGTCGTATACTTAATAATAAATTCAGTGAAAGATGCAACGTAGTTATCCAGCCAAATAACAGATTTTGTTGTTGAAATCCGTAAAGGTAAACCCACAGGTAGCTTTAAATGGAAAACTGAATGTATTGTAGATGATAGAGTGTAACATTATAACCATTCCTAGAAATCGTAACATCAGCAGTATGGGTGATGAATGTGTTCTGCAATAGTTCATTTCTGACTGTCTCTTCTTAAAGTTGTTTAGGACCAAGCAGAGCCTCCAAAATGCTCTGGTGGTGCTGAGGTTAGAGCATCAACAGCTGATGCTCATGGTTTTTTCACTGAAGATTATGTACTGTATGGATTATAGGTAGGTGACTACCATGGATGTGACTCCTACTTTACCTGTTGTCTTTGATTTTTGCAAAATGATAGATGCATTTGTCCAAACAGCATTCTGCTCTGAGCAAGTCAGTGCTGTAGTTAGTGGTCTTCTCCTTGTAATCCAGACTGGCAACTGTGCCAAACTTCTTGGCAGTACTTCACAAAGATGGCGTTTATGTTTAAGAAAGGTGATGCATTGTGAAAGCTGTCATGTTATGTTGTGCTGATGGAGGAGCCAACTGGAATTACTGAGACAGAACTCTCTTCAATCACTGTAACCTGTGATTTCTGAACTGAAAAGTGTTTTCTTCTAAAAGCTAGTGAAAATGCATTTTTAGGTACTTTGAGGAAAAGATGTTACAAATACTGTAAATATTACCCATTGAATATTTCATACACAGGGAACTTTGTCTAAATATGTCAGCTGTAAGAATGCTCAGGACTTAATTTTTGTCCAGGAAGATAAACCCATGAAAAGAGATGTAAAAATAACCTACTAAGGTGCATGATATCTAGGTCAACCAGTCAAATTTCTGACTGACCTGCCTTTTTTTACTGAATGCAACCCAAAATGAAATTCTTGGCTGAAGAAAACAGTCTAATTATAGCCTTATAGTTGGCAGCCTTGTTCTTCAGGCCTTCATTTCTTCTGATTTCAGTTACACTAGTGCATACTGAGAGGCCATATTCAAGTGGCACAGTCGAATGTGGTGGTAATGTTTGGTAGGTAATGAGGTAGATAAGTAGGTAACCAATACCAATTTCGTGGTGTCTTGCCTGCCTGCAAGTTCGCCGTTAAATTGTGACCATTAGCTACCTGTTTTTAGCAGCAGCTTACAATCAGTGAAGGAAGACAGAGGCTCACCAGGTGGCTTTGCCATTGCTTTTGCTGCCTAGAGAAGTGTGCTGGCTGCTCCCACAGCAGTAGGACTCAAACTCAATCTATTCACTGTATCACAAGAGGAACAGTGAGTGCCAGAGTTGAATAACTTTGTCCTTTCCGCTATGGCGTTGTTTCTTTTCTCTGGTCATTAATTAGGACAATGGCCCAGTGCTGCAGCTCAGTCAGTAATGTCATACTGATTTATGTTAAGATGTTAATAACTGGAAGTTTCTAATTTATTTCACTTTTGCTTTGTCTTACACAGCTTTGACTAAAATGTGTTCGTTGGTGTCAGATATTACATAATATTTAAGTGGTGATAGGTTTCTCTTAAAATGACAAAATTTTCTTACGTTCCATTGTTTGGAAGGGAGAAGAGAGCTAGATAAATAAAGATGTTTTAGATTAAAATTCAGTTTATCAGTTAAGCAATTTTTCAGTTTGATGTTTTAGGTTTGTTATGCAAAGTTCTTAAGCATATTCATCAGGGAATTAGAACACTCTAGACTAATTACTTTGCTGAATCAGATCTGGAAAACATCACTGAAAAGCTATTAGGTTGGCACAGTAAATATGATGCCTTTATTGCAAACTAGAACACCATTTAATGAGATAATCCAAAGCCCAGTGAAATCAGTAGAAAGGTATCTGTTGACAACAGTAACTCAGTACCAGACAAAGTGTCAACTGCAATAACTTTTTTGATATTGCAGATATGCTGTATAATCAGAAATTAAGTTACTGGACTGGCACAAAAATTATTCCTAGGGTTGAAACACCTATATCAATCATAGAAAGCTTCTCTGTTATGAGAGTAAGAAATCTTGTATTTTATATAAATAATGTAATCTAAAGACAAGATGCCACTGATATTCAGGGAATGACTATCAACAAATGCTTGTCAGTATCTGTGCAGGAGTATTTATCTTCCCTTTGTCCCACTGCTAGCTTATTCTTTCTGAGTAGGAATGCCTTTTGGGAGTGTCTCTAGGCTAAGCCTGTGGATGTAAGTTTCTTGCCTTTTATCTAGTATTACCTGGCTCTTGTTTGTTTGAAAATTTAGTTTCACGGTGACACATTTTGTATTTTCTTTACTAAGCATGTTAACCTGTAGCGTCTATGAAAACCTGAAGTAATTGTACAACCTTCTCCTTTTGCCCATCTTGAGAAGAGCTGGGACCAGCCTCCTACTTCTACTGATTCCCTTTGTATAGGTTCAGTTGCAATCAGTTGCTCACCCATGCCATGATGTGTTTATCCAGCTGTGTGCTGGACATTTTGTCCAGAAGGATACCATGAGAGACAGTATGAAAAACTTTACTGAAATCCAAAAAGATTGCATCAACTGGCTTCCCCTGATCAGTTAGGCAGGTTACCTTGTCATAAAAGGAAATCAGGTTTGATAAGCAGGACTTTCCTCTCATGAAGCCATGCTGGCTGTGAAGAATGACTGTGTTGTCCTTTAGGTGTTTTTCAATACCTCCCAGGATAATCATCTCCTTAACTTTACCAGGCACTGAAGTGAGACTGACAGGCCTGTTGTTTCCAGGATTGTGCTTCTTGCCCTTCTTGAAAATCAGGACACCATTCGGCAGCTTCCAGCCAGCTGGGACCTTTTGGGATTGCCAAGACCAATCAAAAATCATCGAGAGAGGTTTTGAGATGACATCAGCCAGCTCTTTGAGGATTCTGGGATGAATCTTATCAGGCCCCATAGATTTGTAGGGATCCAGCTGGAGCAGCCAGCCTTCTACCTCGTCTGCTTGACTTCCAGCATTTTGGAATTGCCTGCTCCTGTGCCCTTAGGAGGTGATGTTTGAAAAGTGACCAGCACTGATGGGCCCCAGTACCTGCATCACATTAAGTAATGTTTAATGTTGCAGCATTACTGTCCATTTTGGTTGACTAGACAACTTCTTTAGGTATTGATAAGAGTAAAATTAAAACAATTATCTACTTCCCCCTTCCCCATTTTCTTCTATGTTTAACCATTGCAGATACTGTTTAATTTTCCAAATTTGTAGGTACGTTGCTACTTGTTGATTTTTTCCTTTACCTCTTTTAATTAATTTTTTCTTTTACTATTTTTGCTAGTTAGTATCTTAATATATGTCTTTTCCTATTTTAAAACAATTACCAGTTATGTAATGCACATGAAGTGCAGAGAAAACAGAGTTGTTTTCAAGTGTCTATAAACTTTAGGTGAACTGACTGTGTGATGTGCACAAGTTCGCCTTCCTCTGAGACCTGAAGGCATTTGGATTTTGTGCCCAGGTCCAGTACGAAACAGAGAAAAGAGCCAAGCTATCTAACCCTCTCCTTTTCAAAGGGAGTTGGCTCTCACGTCCCTATTAATCTGTCCCTAAACTTCACAATGTCCTCCAGTGTGACATATATAGTACTGCCAGTGTGCAGACAGAATTTTAATGAAGGGGGTTGTTTTGTTTTGAAATTTTGATGGGCTCAAGTGCATCAAGAATGTGCATTTCTGACAGTACAAAGTGGTACAGGACAAAGACCCAGGCTTGCTCTCTGTCAGAGAGGTTTTAAAATATCTTGCCATTTGATGTGCTTCATTCCACTGTAGAGGAAGAAAAAGCTGTAGATTCATTTCTAGCATGAGTGATCTAGCAGTATGCAGAGAGAAGTAGCTGTAAATCCAGGAAAGGTATTAAAATAGCTATCCCTTTGAATTTGAGAAAAGTGTTAACTGAATTCTTTCTGTGTACCTTAATGAATTTGCAAATAGTGCCTTTGTAATACATTTATGTATAGAAAGGTCATGGAGCCAATTACAATAGTTATTTTGGCCTGCCTACAGAACTCCTTATACTTGATTTTGCACAGTAGGTAAAGAAATGAGAATGCCTGACAAATATGGATACATTTTTCAACTTGCCATCTTCATGTTGTCAAGATCAATGGTCCTTTCTGAACTTTGCTTCAGGAAACAGTTGCATATGAGTCCAGCCTCTGAGGGTTGTAATTTTTAACCCTCCTAATCTGCAACTGGTGACAACTGGGTATTGGACTTTCTTAGAAAGAAATCAGTATCTCGTAACTCTTCATTCTGCGAGCTCCTTGAAGCAGTGCTGAACAGCACTTCACAAAAGGTCAGTGAAATCAAACATGAGATTGTGTACATTTATCACAGTTACGTAAATCTGAGTAACTTTACAAAGACACATGTTTGCAAGGAGTGCTGCATGTTAACGAATCTGTAGACACCTAATAATTTGAGCTTTTCTTTACATGAATGATGCTTAGAATTTGTAGTGCATATTGCTTAGAATACCCTAGATAAGTTGACATTTGATGAAGAAGCAAATTTGTTGTGGTTTCTTTACATGTAATTACTCTATCAGGTGTATGTTGGTAAATTCAGTTACTTCCTAGAGTATGGCACCATGTGCTCTGCTGTTCTATTTATAGGATTGACTTCTATTTCTGTTTATGTTGCTTCCAGATAATTGTTTGAGAAATGTAACTGTGCTTATTTTTTACTTAATTTTTTATTCCTTTGAAGAACTGGTAGTGCACACTCATTTTGCAGGCCTAGGGAATCTTAAATGTTACCTTACTGGCAAGTAGTGCTGCTGCTTTGTGCATGTACGGGTTTGAGGAGCAACAAGTGATCAACACATGGACCCATATGAGCTGAAATCTTTTCAGATGAAGGATTTAAGGGGACTCTGGGTGCTGTGAGTAGAGAGAATATCTCTCTGTTTAGCAGTGAAACCTAATGGCCTGTGGGGTGGTGTTTCTGAAAGCATTCCTCTAAGTTTCATTTATATACGTTTTAACTATGTATAGTCTGAGCTTGCTGTTAAGCATTAGGCTGTGTGAATTACATATTTATCTGTGCTTTCCATGGGATAAACAGGAACACATAGTAAAGGGTGCAGATGCCAGAGTATGAAATTTTTTCATAGTGTTAGTAGTTTTATTCTCTTCGTGAGTAGAGGGTGAGCAGGTGGGTGAAGTCTGTCACAATGGTAGACACTGAGCTAGAGTAGATATGAAATGAGAAATGCAGGGTATTGGCATGGTATTTCTGTGGTCTACAGCCACATTCACATTTATGATTAAATATTACTCTGCATCAGGTGGCTTTCTTCACTTGAGTCATTGTCTTTCTTGAAGAAGAAAGAAGAAAGTATTTTCCAACATGAAGCCAAACAGAGGAGTAGTTTACCTATTCATAACTCATTTAGTTGTAAACAGAAATTAAGGAGTCTCAGTACGGTCAAGGATGCTTAAACAGATGTTTTCCTCCAAGATAAGACCATCACTGATTTGGCCATGCATGTTGGGAGGGAAAAATCCTGAAGGAACTGGAGAGAACTGCAACTTATCCTAGGTTGTATACCTGTGACTTCTGACATTTATAGGATCTGTATAAATACAAGGAGGGATGCTCCTGAAATGCAAAGACATGGTGGTCCATACTCAATGTGGTGTATCATTAGGACTGTGAATACAACTGCAACCACATAAGGAGAGGCTCATTAGTGAAGCAGAGAATTTTGGTATCAGAAAGGAAATGTGTTCCTTCTGCAGCTGATAATAGTGTGCCTTGCAGACATGGGAGTACAGGAAAGCTTGGAAGGTTTCGTCCCCTTCATAATTTATGCTATCACAATGACATATCCTGACCTGTAGGACTTCAGGCAGTTGGAATCCTTAAGATATTTTACATTTTTAGATTATGTTTATTTTTTCTGTGACTATTTTGTACTTAGACCTTGGTTTCCTATCTGAAGCAGATAGGCAGTACCAAAAAGAATTCTTTTTTTCCCTTTTTTTTCCTC